>NC_064848.1:121458718-121808718 GCF_024139225.1 Suncus etruscus | reverse complement strand
AATAAAATAAAATAAAATAAAAATAAATAAAAAAGAAAGGGAATGAAAATGTATATGCTCACAAATGTATATGTAGGACAGGCATTTGAAAAAATAAATTAAAAAATAAATAAATAAAAGAAAAAGAAATAAAATGAGTTAGCGAAGCTTTTAAAGGACCAGAGTGGTGCAAAAAACTACCTTACATTTGGGGGAAAGCCGGTAAAGATGTGGTATATTACAGGTCTTATGCCTATGTTGGAAGTACAGTTTTTCCCATTGCCTTTTGGGTTTTTCTTGTGGTGTGCGGGTTCCCAGGCATCTTTCTATCACACCCCCTGGCCTTCTTCAGTTTGGTAAAAATTTGTGGTAGGGAGGTCTTGGAAGAGTTCTTGTATTGGGGATACTTTTGGACCTAGGCCCGGTTTCAGGAAACAGTCCACGTTAGGGGAAGTTGGTAGGAGGGCCGCGCGGCATGAGTCCGCAGGGGAGTTGGCTGTCTTTTCTTGCAGGAGACTAGGTGTGGGTTTGACTGGGTGTCTCCTCGCCTGGGTGCTGGGTACTGGTTCGTTGGGTAGGAGGTCGATCTTGATGACTAATAGATTAAGGACTGAGGGTGAAGAGTTTTAATATGGTGGGATATCTGGATGGGATTGAGGGGTGAAGGGATAGTTAGATTTCCGGAGGGGAGAGAGGGGAAGGTATATGAGAGGGGTATAAAGGGAGAGAAAAGAAAAAAATACCTTAGAAAGAAAGGGAGAAGAGAAAGGGAAAAAAAGTAAAGAGAAGAATAGAAAAGAGAAAAATGAAGAAAAAAAAGAGAAAAAAAAAGAAGAAAGTAGTGAGAAGAGAGGAGAGAATAGCAAGGGAATGCTGGATTGCTTGATTGTGTTCGATGAATAGAGCCTGTAGTTTAAGTCTGTACGTCGCAGTTACTGCTTCGGTGGTCTGACTGGTCACGTGCTTCAATTCCTAAAAGAAGGTATAACCTAGAGATAAAGTGTATGTTAAAGATTTTTCTCGCGGCCATCTCGTAGTGCAAGCAAGGTATGGTATCTCGTGTAGTATCCCGAGTTGCCATCTTAGTTTGTCCGCCCTTTGTATCCAAGGGTGCCTGTGGACAGAAAAGCTGAGAGGTTATTTGAAATATAGTAAGATAAAGGCATTAAAACATAGTGTTTTGGTATGTTGCCATTGCAGTCAGTGATTTCCCATTGTGTTCTATACTTGTGTTCCTGTATACGATCTCTAAGGGATTATTGTGGGCCTTTGTTGTAGAAGTCTGATTACATACCTGTTCTCTCTATGCTGCTGTCTCTGTTGTTGCTGTTTTCTTTGTGGTATACTGTGTAGTCAAGAGTTTGCGTTGTTCCGTTTTCATGTATTTTGGACACTACTCCCAAGTATATGTTGACTATTACAGTGCTCGGAGTTTCTACCCTGTTAAACCCTGTTATTTGATTGTTAGGTATTAGTTGTGTATAAAATATATGTTCTAGGTGCTTCAGAATAGTGCTACCATTCTGTGTTTATCTTTTGTCTTCTGACTTACTTCGTTTAACATAACATGATCTAGGTCCATCCACGTTGCTGCAAAGTCTGTGATTGTATCATTTCTGACTGCCATGTAATATTCCATTGTGTATATGTACCATATCTTAATGATCCATTCATCTGTTGTTGGACATAGAGGTTGGTTCCAAGATTTGGCTATTATACTGAGTGCTGTGATAAATAGTGGGGTGCATATGTATTTTGGGATGAATATCCTTCCAACTTGGGGGTATATGCCTAGGAGGGCAATTGCTGGGTCAAATGGCAGCTCAATTCTGAGTTCTTTGAGCACTCTCCAGACTTTTCTCCATAGGTGTTGGACTAGGGGGCATTCCCACCAGCAGTAGATGAGAGTTCCTTTCATACCGCATCCCCGCCAACAAAGGTTGTTTCCATTATTTTTGATGTGAGCCATCCTCACTGGTGTAAGGTGGTATCTCATTGTTGTCTTGATTTGGATCTCCCTGATGATGAGTGAAGGTGAGCATGTTTTCCTGTGTTTGTTGGCCATCCTTCTGTCTTCCTCAGAGAAGTGTCTATTCATTTCATCTTCCCATTTTTTATGGCTTTATTTGGTTTTGGGGGGCTCAGCTTTCTGAGTGCTTTGTATGTTCTAGATATCAGCCCTTTATCTGATATGTCGAGTGAAAAGATTTTTTCCCATTCTGTTAACTGTCTTCTTGCATTAAGTAGGGTTTCTTTCACCATGCAGAAGCTTTTTAGTTTGATGTAGTCCCATTTGTTTATATTTGCTGCTAAACGTTCTTGCCATTGGTGCTCCATTCTCAAAGACCTTTTTGATATATAGGTCTTCGAGTGTTCTGCCTGTTTTATTCTCGATAAACTTTATAGATTCAGGTCTGATTTCAAGGTCTTTGATCCATTTTGAGTTGACGTTTGTATAAGGGGTGAGGTATGGGTCAATCTTCATTTTCGTACATGTGGTTTTCCAATTGTACCAACACCATTTGTTGAATAGACTTCCTTTGTTCCATTTCAGGTTCTTGCCTCTTTTATCAAATATTAGTTGGCTGTTTATCTTGGGGTTTATGTCTGGGAATTCTGTTCTAACCCACTGGTCTGAGGTCCTGTCTCTGTTCCAGTACCATGCTGTTTTGATTACTATGGCTCTATAGTATAGTTTCAAGTTAGGTAAGGAGATGCCTCCCAGCTTTTTGTTTTTCAGTATGTGTTTGGCTATCCTGGATCTTTTGTGGTTCCAGATAAATTTTGTGATTGATTGTTCTATTTCATTAAAGAATGGTGTCTGGATTTGGATAGGGATTGCATTAAATCTATATAGTAGTTTGGGTAGGATAGTCATTTTGACTATGTTAATTCTACCTATCCATGAGCATGGGATGTTCTTCCATTTCTTTAGATCATCTTCAATTTCTTTCTGAAGTGTTTTGAAGTTTCCCTGGTATAGGTCTTTCACTTCCCTTGTAAGGTTGATTCCTAGGTATCTGATATTTTTTGATACTATTTTAAATGGTATTGTATTTTTAATCTCTCCTCGACTTCGTTGTTTGTATATAGAAACACTACTGTCTTTTGTGTATTGACTTTGTATCCAGCCACTTTGCTGTATTGGTTAATCGTTTCTAGGAGTTTTACTGTGGACTCTTTAGGATTTTCGATGTATATCATCATATCATCTGAAAATAGAGATAGTTTGTGTTCCTCTTTCCCAATTTGGATTCCTTTGATTCCCTTCTCTTGTCGGATTGCTATTGCTAGGACTTCTAAGGTTATATTGAATAATAGTGGAGAGAGTGGACAGCCTTGCCTAGTTCCTGACCTTAGTGGGAATGCTTCTAGTTTCTCGCCATTAAGTATAATGTTGGCTGTAGGCTTTTCATAGATAGCTGTAACTATCTTGAGGAAGGTTCCTTCTAACCCTATTTTGCTGAGTGTCTTTAACATGAAAGGGTATTGGATTTTGTCAAACGCCTTCTCTGCATCGATTGATATGATCATGTGGTTTTTGTTTTTCTTGTTGTTGATGTGATGTATAATGTTGATTGATTTGCGTATGTTGAACCAACCTTGCATTTCTGGTATAAAACCCACTTGGTCGTGATGTATGATCTTTTTGATGAAGTGCTGGATTCGGTTTGCTAAGATTTTGTTGAGTATCTTTGCATCTATGTTCATTAGTGAGATTGGTCTGTAGTTTTATTTCTTGGTGGTGTCTTTGCCATCTTTGGGAATGAGTGTGATATTTGCCTCATAGAAGGAGTTAGGGAGGATTCCTGTTTTTTCTATGGTTTGGAAGAGCCTATGGAAAAGTGGTAGTAAGTCTTCTCGAAATGTTTGGTAGAATTCACCTGTAAATCCATCTGGTCCTGGGCTTTTGTTCTTAGGGAGTTTTTTAATTACATCTTCAATTTCCTCTGAGGTGATTGGTCTGTTTAGGCTTTCTAGGTCTTCCTTGTCCAGTCTCGGAAGAGGGTTTTTCTCCAAGAATCTGTCGATTTCTCCTGGGTTCTCTATCCTAGCTGAGTATAGTTGTTCATAATATGGTCTTATGATATGTTGTATTTCTTGGGGTTCTGTTGTAATATCTCCCCTTTCATTTGTGATCCTACTGATTTGGGTGTTTTCCCTCTTTTTTTTGGTGAGTTTTGCCAGTGGTTTGTCTATCTTGTTTATTTTTTCGAAAAACCAACTCCTGGTCTCATTGATTTTTTGTATTGTTTTCTTGGTTTCTATGTTGTTTATTTCTGCTCTGGTTTTTATTATTTCTTGCCTTCTGGTTGTGGTTGGATTTCTCTGTTGCTGTTGTTCCAATTCTTTGAGGTGATCTTTTAAATTCTTGGTTTTGTTATTTTCCTGTTTCTTGATATAGGCCTGTATTGCTATGAGTTTCCCCCTAATTACTGCTTTTGCTGTGTCCCACAGATTTTGACATGTTGTCTCTTCATTGTCATTTGTCTCAAGGAATCTTTTTATTTCTTCCTTGAGTTGTTCTTTGATCCAGCTGTTGTTGAGCAGCATGTTGTTTAATCTCCAGGTATTAGTTTTTCTCCATTGCTTCTTCTTCATGTCAATTTTGACCTCTGTTGCATAGTGATCTGAAAGGGTACTTCTAATGATCCTTACCTTTGTGGTCTTATATAGGTTGGCTTTGTATTCTAAGACATGGTCTATTCTGGAGAAGGTTCCATGTGGGCTTGAGAAGAATGTGTATTCTGCTTTTTGGGGATGGAGGGCTCTATATAAGTCTATTAGCCCCAAATCTTCTAATTTTTTCATTTAGAGCTCTTATTTCTTTGCTATTTTTCTGTTTGGTGGATCTGTCCAGTGGTGAAAGTGGAGTATTGATGTCCCCTACTATTATCACATTTCCCTTCATGTGTTTCTCCAGGTTTACAAGCAGTTGCCTCACATATTTTGCTGACTCTGGATTAGGTGCATAGATATTGACCAGGGTTAGTGTTTCTTGATCTAATGTTCCCCTGATCAGTAAGTAGTGACCCTCTTTGTCTCTGATCACTTTCTTGAGGTTGAATGCAATTTGGTCTGATATAAGAATGGCTGTCCCTGCTCTTTTTTGTTTTCCATTGGCCTGAATAATTACTTTCCATCCTTTTATTCTAAGCCTATGCTTACCCTGTAGCTGTAGGTGTGTTTCTTGCAGACAGCAGAAGTCCGGTTTATTTTTCCTAATCCAGTTCTCTACTATGCGTCTTTTAATTGGAGATTTTAGGCCATTAACATTTATGGAGATTATTGAGAGAGAGGACTGTTGTGCAGTTGTGTTGTGTAGGGTAGCTTTTGTTACAATCGGGGGTTTGGATTGTGTAATTTATCTCTGAGTAGGTCGTTTAGAATCGGTTTTGTTTGCACAAATAGCTCTAGTTCGGTCTTGTTTGAAAATGTTTTTAGTCTGTCCTCCCATATGAATGATAGTTTTGCTGGATATTGGACTCTAGGTTGGAAGTTTCTTTCATTCAGTCGTTTAAATATGTCATTCCACTGTCTTCTAGCTTGAATTATTTCGACTGGCAGATCTGGTTTGATTCTTATGTCCCTACCTTTGTACTTGAGGTTTTTTTTCTCTCTTATTGCCTTAAGAAGTTCCTCTTTCTCTTTGTTTTTTGCCATTTGGATTACTATATATCTTGGTGTTGGTTTATTGGGGTCTATTTTATTAGGAACCCTCTTGATTTCCTGGATTTGCCCTGTAGTTTCATTCCAGAGTGTGGGGAAGTTCTCTGCTATTATCTCTCTGACTACTTGTTCTTCCCCTTTCCCTATTTCCTCCCCTTCTGGTATACCCATGATTCTTAGATAGTTTCTTTTGTCCTTGTTCATTAGGTACTGGACTTTTCCTTTCAGTGCTTTGCCTTTTATTTCTTTGTTGGTTTCTTGGTCATTTTTTGTTTGCAGTTTTCCTTTGAGTTCTTCAATGTGTTTCTCCAACTCTGTGTTTCTGCTTGTAAGGCTTGTTACTTTGTCTGTTAATTCCTTCACTTCTTTTTGTATGGACTCTCTCATGCTCTTTAACATTTCTTCTTTAATTTGGCTGATTCGTTCCTCCATAGATATCTTATACTCGGTAGCTAAGGTTTCTCTCATTTCTTTTATTGATTCTTGCATTTCCTTCCTCATTGCTGCTTTTAGGTCGCCTTCCCACGAATCTGTGCGTTTTGGCGGACTTGGAAACTTGTTAGGGTTTGTCTCTGTATCTTCAGAACTTAGGGTTCTCTTTGATTTACCCATATTTCTTTGTGTTTATTGGTGCGCTTTGGAGTACTGTTCCTTCCAATTTCAGCCTGTTTTGATCCCCTGTGGTGTGGGAATGGGTCCCCTCCCTGAGGGTGGATCTAGAGGTACTGTTGGTTAGGTTTGCTGTGGTTTGGCTCCTCCTGTGCTCTTTCTGTGGCCTAACCCAACGGGGTATGGGGCGCGGCGGGTGTTCGCGCAGTTGGCGTGGGTGGGCGGAGCTTCCCTACCTTCCCTGGGGCAAGTGAAACCCAGCAGGAACGGGCGGCGGCCGTTCGCGCAGTCCTTCCTGGAGCAAGAGAAACCCAGCTGGAGCGGGTGGCCGTTCGCGCGCTCAGCGTGGGTGGGCGGAGCTTCCCTACCTTCCCTGGGGCAAGTGAAACCCAGCCAGATGGGCGGCCATTCGCACGGTCCTTCCCAGAGCAAGAGAAACCCAGCTGGAGCGCGCGGCCGTTCGCGCTCAGCGTGGGTGGGCGGAGCTTCCCTACCTTCCCTGGGGCAAGTGAAACCCAGCCGGACGGGCCGTTCCCACGGTCCTTCCCGGAGCAAGAGCTTTCTTTATTTTTTTAAACTTTCTTCCCTTTCTTTTTAATTTTAATTTTTATTTCTTTTATTCAATAACTTTGCTTTCACTTATCTGGAAATGAATGTCTACTACGTGATGCATTTTCTTTAAATAAATTTTTAAAATAAATGAATACAAAATAACAATATATATGGTATTCTAGACATTTCAATTTTAGAGTTTTTAATACGTACACACTACTATTATTGCCTTATTTTTCATGAGTTAATTTATTTTTATTTGCTTGTTTCTAAAGGCAATGCTAGTTTATAAAACTAAATATTTGCATATTTTAGTAGTACATTACCACACCAAATGTAACACCAAATATCAATATCTCTACTACAATTTATTGGATCCTGCCAGAATTCCAGTCCACTCTTCTCTAACTTGAAAACCACATATAGATAATGTGGTCAGAGAATAAGAAATAAGACTGTTTTTGTTGGACATTATCTGTTTCCCTTTTGCTTCTCTGCATCCCAGATATGAGTGGAGTGAAAGTGTTCAGTATTTGTCTTTCTCTTGAATTACTTTGCTTATCATGATATTTTTCAGTTAAATCTATGTGAGAGAAAAAAAATTCATCTCTTCTAATAACAGTACTGTTCCAATTTTGATTGGGTTATTTATTTGTTGTTGTTGAGTGTGTTAGCTCCTTGTGGGAATATTTTCTGAAAAGAGAGAAAATTTAGTTTTAATGATAAAATTATCATAACACTTCAGTTCATATAATTCAATTAGTTTATTTTGAAAATCAAAACCATTTAAAGGAAGTAGATGGCCATCTTTTACAAAACCTAGATGATTGGCTTGTAATATTTAATTTCTCTCTCACTCATTCAAATATTGAAAGTTAGCTATGTTTTGGGCATTGTCTTAAGCTCTGAAAAAAAAGTAAAGAAACCACAACCTTTTCCTCAAAAGCATAATATTTCAGCAAGAATAATATTCCAAAGATTCTGTTTTAATTAATAAGTTTAGTCTTGTATACAAGTATTTTAACTCTGCTTTGGTAGGTTAGAACCATTGCTAAAGGGTTATACATTATTGATTGCCTTTTTTCTAAAATCAATCACCTCTAGTGACATTTTTTATAAGGCAAGTGGAGTGGCCTTCAATGTTTGCTTTCCAACTTATGGAATTTTAGAATAAAATACACATGCAATATAAAATGCTATAATATTATATTTATTCTGCATAATTGGACATAGAACCTTTTCCAAAGGAGTGGACACTTGTAATTGTATTCTACTTAGAATGTCAATTTGAATTCTGAAGGCAAAGTAATTTTAATAAGAAACAAAAATTGTCTTTTTAGTTTCTCTTTCCCAAGTGATATTTTGTAAGATTGGAAAATTTCTGTTCCCTTTATGTGTACTTATTACTTTCTGTATTTAGTATTTATATTTGATTGCGTGGAGAGCTTTATATCTAGAACAATGTTATACAATATTTCATATATTTAATAGTCATAAGGAATTTAAATTTTATAAGTGAATGTAGTCACTTATAATGATACCATTTTTACTGAAGCAAAATCTACTCACAAATAAGTTAAAATAAGTGAATATAGTTATGTAAGCATCAATTCAAGCAAGATAAAATGCTTTCATTAGTCTAAGAAGCTACATTATGTGGGTCAGAACAGTAATGTAAAGAATAAGGCAGTTAGTTGTCTTGCATGTGTCTGATCCAGGGCCTATCCCTAACACCCTAGGTGGTCTCCCCAAGTAAACCCTGAGTACACAGCCAGAAATAAGCTCTTTGCTTTTTGGTCTTCCCCTAAAGTTACTCCATTCCCCTTCTAGTCATAATCATCACTCCTCATTTACAACTTCTATTTTGGTAGATTCACCAAAAGAATTTTTTTCTCATTCTTGATATATAGATGATAGATAGATAGTGATATCTCTCTCCTCTCTCTTCTTTCATTTATAGTATATGCACAGATATATACATAAATACATATTAGGCATATAAGACATTGTTCAAGATTTGAAAAATACATAATTTGCTAGGGATTAGTGGTAAAGAGGTAGTTTATCAGATAAATATTCATATTTTTTGAGGGAGGAGTTGAGCTACACCAGGTAGAACTTCTGTATTCTGCACTCAGAAATTACTCCCGACTCTGCACTCAGAAATTACCAGTAACAGGTTTAGGGGACTATATAGGATGCTAGAGATTGAACCCAGATCAGCAGCATGCAAGGCAAATGTACTACCCATTGTACTATCCCTCTGATCCCAAATAGGACTTTTTTTGTGAGTGTGTTCACATCCGATGTCTCTCAGGGATTACTCCAGGATCTGCACTCAGGGATTACTTCTGGCAGATTTAGGTGACCATATGGGATGCCAGGGATTGAATCTGCGTCAGCTGCATGCAAGACAAACAAGGAAAAAAGTGTTATAATTATAGAAATGTTATGAAATATGTTATTAAATGGTGATAAAGAAACATTCTTTGCTAGAATTTTGTTTGAGTAAAGAGCATTATTTTATATTGGTTAGGAAATAACTATGAAGAAATCATTTATGTTGAAACTTTATTGATGAGAAGTCAAGAATGCAAAGTAGGATTTAAGAAGAGGAAGGAACATATTTAAAATACAAAGTTGGAATGAAGTCTACATGTTTAAGAACCGAAATAACCCATTAACTGGTGGACCAATCAAAGTAGAACAAATTCAGAGTGGAGTAGGAGGGATTATTAACTTCACAGCCTCGTTAGCCATAATAGAAAGTTTGGATTTATATAAATGACTATATATATATATATACATATATATATATTTAAAGCAATACAAAATAAATAAAATTTATATGTTTAAAAGATAATTTTCTTTCTCAAATAGAAAAAACTCAAAATGTTTGATGGAAATGAGGGATTCGAGTTTTGTTATAAAGTACTTATAGAATCCCAGATAAAATAATAGATGTCATGAATTAGAAAACTAACAGTGAAGGTGAATAAACATGAGCAGTACTGAAAAGAATTTTCTCCTAGAAAGAGAAGTAACAGGAGTTAGTGAAGGATTGAAAGTGGGTAAAGGTGAGCCTGAGAGATAGCACAGCGGTAGGGCATTTGCTTTGCACGCAGCTGATCCAGGACAATTGGTGGTTCAAATCCCGACATCCCATATGGACCCCATGCCTGCCAGGAGCGATTTCTGGGCGTTGATCTAGGTCACAGGGGTCTTCAAACTACGTCCTGCGGGCCATATATTGTATTTATTCCCATTTTGTTTCTTCACTTCTAAATAAGATATATGCAGTGTGCATAGAAATTTGTTCATAATTTTTTTTACTATAATCTGGCCCTCCAACAGTCTGAAGGACAGTGAACTGGCCCCCTGTTTAAAAAGTTTGAAGACCCCTGCTAGGAGCAAAACCCTGATCACCACAGGGTGTGACCCACACCCTCCCCTGAAAAAAAATGTAGGTAAGGAAAACAAATCAATAATGACCCCAGTTTCTGATTAACTAGAAAAAGAGAATTGAGAAAATGTTGTTATACATGGGAAGGAATTATTCAACTTTATATTCTAGTTGATGTAGAAAAATAACCAGGGATAATGGCAAGGGGTCATAGTAGAGGACGGACCAGGATATATTAAAAATATAAATATCTCCTTTTAAAAGGAGACTTTACTAAGAAGTTACCTGTTCAATGACATTTTGTGTCAGTAAACTATAAGACATAGGAAAATTAAGGATGTTTGTGATCTTGACTAAAGAAATAGATAAAATTTAGAAAATGAAAGTTAAGGCAAGTTAAGGAAGTAGGGTAAGCCAACATTTTAAAATATATTAGTTTTGAAGTAAATCGGAAAAAAATTTAAGTTATTCAGGTAAGTTTCAAATCACACAGATGATAACTTTAGTATGGGAATAATTTGATCATATCCATTATTCAAAAAAGACAACTCTGAGAGCAATATAAGGAATAATTAGGAACAGAGACTAAATCAAAGATATATGCTTGTTCAGAAAACCACTAAGAAAAATACCAAGAAAAATATAATCAGACTAGATTGTGCTATCACTAGTAGCAATGAAATAGCTGGATGGATACCACCCATATTTCAAAATCTAAGTGGACTAGACTTTACTATAGGAAATAAAAAAGCTGGGAAAAAATATTACTCTAAGATTTCTAACTTGGGTAATAGTCATAATGTTGATAACCATGACATAGAAAATAAGAAACAATACAAAAAATACAAATTAAAAGAGAAACACTAAGCCTGAAGATTTTTGTTATTTTAATAACAGATTCAAAGTTCAAAGCATGTATGAAATATATGAATAAATATAATAAATAATAAAATAAATAATAGTTAAAATTGCAAGAGGTGTAGAAATTGTATGAAATGACTCAGAAAGATAATGAAAGTGAGGAAAGATTGTAACCCCTTTGCAAAAGTCTAGCAAAACTAGAGAAAAAGAGCCATCAGAGAAAGATTGAAGAATAAGAGATAACTGTGTCTGAAAAGCGAAAATGAGCTTTATAAGCAAGAAAATGGTCAACAATTTTAAATTCTTCCAGGAGGAAAAACAGGCTCAGAGCAGAAAAGAGACTAATATATTTGACACTGCAACAATGTTGACCTTTCTCAAAACTAATTCAGTAGAGTAGTGAGAGAGGAAGTCCAATTTAAGTAGGTCTAGGGCCCAGAGAGGTAGTAGAACAGGTAAACTATTTACCTTGCACATGTGGGACCTGTGTTCAAATTACAGCACTCCATATGGTCCTCCAAGACAGCCAAGAGTGATCTGGATGAAGAATCATGAGTAAGCCATGTTGTGGCCCGAAAAAACAAAATAAACAAATTGGAGTGAGTTGAAAGTAACAAAGAGAAGTGGAAGTAGGAGCAGTGACTGTGACCTCCTCTTTCCAAAAATATGTATAAACTTAAAAAAGTTTGATTTTTCTACTAAAACATTTCACTAGATTGGGTTAACAAACACTAAAACACTGACAAGACTTCATCTGAACCATGTGTTCTTGGCTCCTAAATATCTTGAGATTTTACTTTAAATAAATTAATTGTAAGATAAGGATATTATACTTCATAATACTTTTTACTAGTTTTCATGGTATTTTCCCTAGTGGTTTCTTTCCTCCATCATTCCTGTTTTACTTCCTCTCAGTTCTCAGACACATGACCTTTTTGCAGATCTCATTAAAGCTTGTGCTCATTTTCTAAAGTTTTCTATCAATCGGGGTAATTGCTTCCTACACAAAATCCAGGCTCCTATTAACTGGCTCATTACCTTGAGTAAAAAGTTCAGAAACTCCTTCAAACTGAAATCACAGCAATGCCCTGAAAAGAAACTACATTTGAAGATGCTGACACATCTGTTAGTCAAGACATTTGATAAAATGTAATTAATTGTTTTACAAATTCTGCTTAAACCCTATCAACTTTTGTTTGAGTTTTTTCTCCCCCACTATAAAGGTGTCCTTACCACTCTTAAAGTCACCATAGTGGCAAATATAAGAAAAATAGAGGACAAAATTCATTACTGGGCTGATCACAGTTCTGTGTTGATAGAACTAATGTGATTCTGAAAAAGAATTGCTATTAAATTTCCTCCAGTTTTCTCTTCAACTGAAGACAATTAGGCTAATAAACATTTCTACTGATTATTTCCATGCTAACTAGTTTTATCTTTGTATTTTCTAGACTCACCTTACTGATACTAAACATTCCGAAAAGCATTTACTTCTTTGGATCACTGAGAAAGACAAGTGATAAGAAGTTGAGGGAGAAACATTTAAAAAATGTAATAAAATAAATGATCCAAATTCATTACACCTAATGAGTAATTTAAATTCTTCTTTAGTAGTACAGGTAAACATCTTCTCAAATAAATTTTTAAAGGATCATTTTAAGTTCAAAAATACAACACTTCAAGTGGAATTCTATATCCTAAAAAGTATAATAAAATGCCCCAGCTCACCTGCTATCAAATATTTATTCAGCTCACTATATGGTTCGGTAACATATTGATATGTCATTGTTATATATTATTGTGAGAGAGATATGGATTTGAGGTGGTTTATTTTGGAGGGGTTCATACTTAATGATGTTTAGCGGAAGATTGTAAAACCTCTGGCACTTTGCAGTACCTGGGGTTGGATGTCAAGCAGTTTTAGAAATAGGGGCCAGAGAGATAGCCTGGAGGTAAGGCATTTGCCTTTCATGCAGAAGTTCATTGGTTCGAATCCCAGCGTCCCATATGGTCCCCTGAGCATGCCAGGGACGATTTCTGAGCCTGGAGACAGGAGTAACCCCTGAGCGATGCCAGGTGTGACCCAAAAACCAAAACAAACAAACAAACAAAAAAAAAAAACCAAGGCTCCTGCATGACAAACATGTGCTACAGTTCTTTCTGCCATCTTCCTAATCCTTTGGTTTTTGTGCAAGACCCATAAATTAATCTGCTGTCACAAATAAAATAAATATTAATATGATAGCACATTTTAAGCACATTTAGAGCTATCAGATTTCAAAAGGAAGTCACTTTACTAATAATTGGGAGTTTCATGATAAAATGTCTGTATGCTGTATCTTAGAGAAAGCATTAGATGTTAATAAGAAAGAGGCCTACGGCACGGACGGGCAGCTGGCAGGCCTCCCCATGTGCCAGCGGCCTCTTGGTCCAGCCTAGGGTAGGGGGGCCCGGACCTGGGTCACCCGACCCCCCTCTCCCCCATTCCTCCGGATCTCCAGGTGGGTTCCTGGAAGGAGCTGACGGGGCACCCTGGGTTTTCCCCACTCCCAGGCCGGGCCCGGACACTGGCCTAGGGTGGGGCTTAGGGGGTGGAGTTTGATCTGGTGGGTGGCAGATAGCTGCTCAGCTATACTCAGGCTGTCACTGGCAATTTCATACCAGTCTACATTTTGCAAACCGCGCGAACATTTGCTCCTCCCAACCATCAGTATCCCAGATTTACCCTTCTTAACTTCAGTAACACATAGTTCTAATCTCTGACCTAAGACATATGGTAGATCTAACAAATCCCAGAACTATTTAGAAGGACACAAATTGAACACATATATCTTCTGAATATTTTATGGGTATTTTCTTTAACTGATGTAACTCTCTATATATTCTTCTACCATGATGTTTCTATCCACTTTTCATCTTGTCTTTTCTTTGTAAGCTGTTCAGTAAGGATTGTTGTTGGAACTGTCCCTCAGTTTGATGCCTATGATTGAACTATGTCATGGAAATTGCTGGTCTTGTTCCTATTGCCTCCAGATACACCAATAACGCTTCATGGCATTGATCCTTGTTTGCATAGACACATTAAAATGGGAAAACACCATACATACAGATAAGTTCTTATCTAATAAATCTCAGTACAATGTACCTTACACCCTGAACATTGATATAATGACCTGGCACAGGCCTCAGAAGAATGGGCATCCTCCATTCACGCCGGAACCAGGCAAGCTATCTACGAAACATCCAAGGTCTTTTATAGCAACAGCTGGAAGCAGTCCTCTACCAAGAAAGACACTACCAAGGGTCTGACATCGACCTCCTAAAAAGAGACTTCCGTTTACTTTCTGAGAAGACTTGACAGCAACAATGACCTGCTCTACAGGACATGGTTCTCTCTAGTGCCCCTTAAGTGTGAGGTGAAACGAGAGGATGCTCTGCACCATCCTGACTGCAATATGGGATATGCAGACTCCAGGATCTTTAATACAGAAGCATGATACCAACAACAGAGACTATGTGAGGAATGGAGGTGTATTGCCACTACAGACGATGACTTGAATTGGACAAACTAGTTTGCCTGGAGCCTAGAGTCAGTCTTTGTGCCAGGAAACTTCAGGGGTAGGGTCTCCTTGTATTTAGACCATAATTTGTCTTTCCATGTCCCTTATGTTTTGGTGGGCCTATGCAAACAAATGCCACTTTAATACCGTTTTTTACTATGTTCCCTTGACTCCAATCCTTAAGAAAAACAACCCACTAAAACTTTTGAGGTTAACTTAAACTAGTAAGCATGTGCATGGAACTAGAGAAATGTACTTTGCCCTCAATGTTTAAGGAGTTACATAAGTCTAATGTCTTTAGATTATATTGTGTGCTGCTAAGAAATAGTATGTACTACAACTGGGTATTTGAGGGACAAAGTAATTGTATTGTACATGGGTTCAGTTTTGTTTTTCTTAATGTTCTTTGGCTGAAAGTTCAAGGCTGGGATATCATCGATGGGACTACCGAGAATTCTGTTTATGGGTGATTGGGCTTCCACTGTAACTTTACCCTGTCCTCTTTCTTTGCATCTTTGTTGTCATAATTAAAATAAAAAAATATGAAAAAAAAGAGTGAACAATTTACAGTGATTTATTTATTTACCAGTGCATGTGCTCCTGACCTTCTAAAGGGAATGTCTTCTTTATATTCAAATCCCCACAATCTGCCAGTCATATGAATCTTCCCTACTTATTAACTTGGGTACAAGATATTAAATAAACTCATCTTCCATATAAAAAAGAAAGAAAGAAAGAAAGAAAGAAAGAAAGAAAGAAAGAAAGAAAGAAAGAAAGAAAGAAAGAAAGAAAGAGAGAGAGAGAGAGAGAAAGAAAGAGAGAGAGAGAGAGAAAGAAAGAAAGAAAGAAAGAAAGAAAGAAAGAAAGAAAGAAAGAAAGAAAGAAAGAAAGAAAGAAAGAAAGAAAGAAAGAAAGAAAGAGAGAGAGAGAGAGAGAGAGAGAGAGAGAAAGAAAGAAAGAGAGAAAGAAAGAGGCCTAGATAAGAAACTGAAAGTAGTGGGAACAACTTGAGCAACAATGCCAATTTGTCAATCTGACCTGAAAATGTTCTGAAAGGATCTGCTATGGGACAAGTTAGAAAACTTGGAAATCTTTCACTATCTGGAGTCTACCATGCCATGAGAAGTTCAATCTGTCTTTATGACAATGTTAGTCCCCTGGCCTGGAATTTCCAGCTAAAACAGACAGATGAAAAAGAGGCCCTTTTTAGGGGCCGGAGAGATAAAATGGAGGTAGGACATTTGCCTTGTATGCAGAAAGACCGTGGTTCGAATCCTGGCATTTCATATGGTCCCCCGAGCCTGCCAGTAGCGATTTCTGAGCATAGAGCCAACAGTAACCCCTGAGTGCTGCCAGGTGTGATCCAAAAACAAACAAATATTTGAAAGTGGGTCTTCAGGTGTGGATAAGCCACCTACTAGATAGTTAACTTATTTCTACATAAATTTTAGAATCTTGAACAAATCAATTAGTGCCATTATTTTAAAATATTGAAATTGGGGCACAATCACTGATTTTCCCCCAATGTGTGTTAAAATTGAAACTAAAACAAAATCCTATTTGTGAAGGACCTCATGATTCACTATTAATTCACTTGATTTACCAGAAGTGTTTATCTTTACATTTTTTCTTGCAATGACAAGTTAATAACCTGCAAAGTACTAATCTTATGTTGTCTTTTAACACATGAAGGTAAAAAATTCTTAATGATACAAATGCTGATGAAAATGGGTAGGGGGTGGGGAACATAAAACAAAAAATGGGGGCAGAGCAGTGGCACAGCAATAGGGCATTTGACTTGCATGTGCCTGACTTAGGACAGACCACGATTTGATCCTCTGGTGTCCCATATGATCCCCAAGCCAGGAGCAATTTCTGAGCACATAGCCAGGAGTAACCCATGAGTGTCACCAGATGTGGCCCAAATTAAAAGAAAAGAAAGTGAAATATGGAAGATCACTATATAGGAGACAAATATTCATTTTTAGATGTTTTGCTATGGGTTATCTAGTTTAAATTTTTTTAATTTCTTTTATTTATCTACTAAAAATTTCACTGCCAAATCCAGAGAGAGTTCAGAGAGACAGATAAAGCAATAACTTTGCACAAATCCAAGCCAAATTCAATTTTTATAACTCTATATGGTCCCTCAAGCACTGAGAGGTATGATCAAATTGTGATCCCTGAGTTCAGAGCCAGCACCTCTGGGTGTAAACCCTAAAACAAACAACAAAAATTAAATTAAAGCACTATCAACTGGAGACATAGATTTAAGGTGATTGTATTATATTCAGTAAGACATGAACAAAACCAGACAACTTTGCTAGCTGTATTGTATGTCTGGCCTTGATATAAACTTTAAAAGATAACAATTTCTACAATTAATATTTGTTGAACCTTACTGGCCATAGAAAATGCTTTATTTTTTTACATGTTTACTTTTATATTGTAGGAATTTGTTTTCCTTATAAACAATAGGGCAAGATATTTTCTTGTCAGAATATTTTTTCTATGGTGATTGGATTTATGACCTACCAAGCTTACCAGGGACACATTAGAATGTGCATGAGAAAAAATTAGAAGTATATCAGGTAGAAAAAGACTGAATATAATAAGTTTAGTAATGCGAGATTTTACTAAAAGACATTAAAAATTCCCTAAATTTGTTTTTAATGTTCAAATCAGTCAATCAGTAAAATACTGTTTTACTTCAACTGTTTTCAAACAAACATTAAAATAATAACAAGAAAATTTTTTAAAAAATTATTGAAGCCCTTGTTTTTCTCAAACACATATTTCTCTTGCTTGTATCTTTGAATGCTTTTTCCACTCTGGAGATCCCATCTTCTCTCTTAAACATGACTTAACTTTCTCCCCTCACCCCACATCTTTTTAAGGAAGTTTAATAAAAAATATCTTAAAAACTAAAAAAAAAAAATACAGTAAATGAAATCTTGTCCCTACATAAGAGCATAGTATTTGCTGATGTGTGGCACCAAATCTACTTCCTTCAGTGAATTTCTCTTTCCAAAAGTTAATAAATATTCTTCATATTTATTTATTTGGCTGGTTGGTTGGTTAGATTCTGGGAAGATATAGTGAAGCTCAGGGGTTACTCTTGGTTTTGTACTCAGGAATGACACCTGGCAGTACTCAGGAGACTATATGTGATGCCATGGATTGAATCCTGATTGGCCTCATTCAAGGCAAGTGCCTTATCCACTCTCTGGTCCCTTCAGTTATTTTTCTTAAATGGAAAATCCCATTACCATTCTTCTACTGCCTTGACAGAAAGCTTTTTCCAATACTGCTAATTACAATAGAGTAATGTTTCAAACTGGCCTTGTATACTGTGGTCTATGGCCAGGTGCCATAGTCCTTGTAACCAGATCTTGTAGCAGAGTTTCTCAGGACATTTGGCCCTTGTACTTACTGAATTCACACCAAGTTATAATAAATTCAGTTGTCTAGATTATATATCTTGAATTGGTAAACAAGAAATGTGGCATATAAAATAAATGTGAAGTCTAAAGTTATTTCTTTCTCCAAATTCAAACTGTGCTATAAAGTGTGGTACTAGGAATAAAGATATACTTAACCCAATGGAATAGAATTGAATGTCCAGAAACAGATTTATGGGTATATGAATGGCTAATCAAATAGTAAATAGTAAGCAAATAGTATGAAGTGGAGCAAGGAAAATCACTTCAACAAATGTGTTACTAAAACTTGTCAGTCATATACAAAATATGGTATCTTTCTACATCGTGTACAAAAGTCAGATAAAACTGAATTTAAAATCTCAATCAGACTTGAATCCATAAGTTAGATTAACAAAAACATAGGTAGAACATTTCATAAAAGTGGGAGTTAGAAATACTTCAAAGATTTAATGGCACTGTCTAACCAAATGGAAATAAAGATAAACTAGTTAGACTATATTAAACTAAGATACTTCTACATTGAAAACAAGGACCAGAATATAAAAACAGCCCACAGATTGGCAGAGGGTATTTGTCCAACACTTATCTGATAAATGGTAAGATTGAAGAATATAAAGAATGTCATATGATATAAAGAACTGGTAGAAACTTTATGAGAAAATAAGACATATAAAATGAGAGTGTGAATGCAGAAATGAACAGAAACTTTCTCAAAGAAGACATACCAAATGGAAAGATGATACACAAAAAATGCTCTGCATAACTGATCAGGGAAATGCAATTAAAACAACATGATGAATACCATTTAAAAAATCCCTAGAAAATGAATTCTATATTGACTCAGAAATTCCACTTCTGGGCTTCTATCCCATTGGCCAAAAAATACCTCTATTCAGAAAAGACATTTACCACTCTTAACGTTCATTGCAGCTCTAGTCATAGTTGCCAGAAATGGAAACAATCTAGGTATCCCAAGAATAAAAGACTAGATAAAGAAATTATGGTTGGTATATATGCACAATGGAATGCCACTCTACTATAAGAAAAGATGAAGTTATGAAATTTGTTGCAACATAGATGGATTTGTAGAGTATCACAGTAAGTAAAGTTAGTTAGAAGGAGATGGCAAGACAAAATGAGCTTTCTTATTTACAGGATATACAGAAAGAAAACAAAGGTATAGAAAATTTTCAAAAAGCAACAGAAGCAACTTGTCTTCAGTAGGAAGTTTCTGGGTCAGCAGAGTGGGGGACACTGGTGAATTAGAATCAAGACACTGGATAAACCATGATAGTAAGAGGAAATTCTAAGGATGAGAGAGGTGCTGGATTATGTTATACATAAAAAATATCCCTAACTGTATTGTGAACCATCGTACCTAAAATTAAATTAAATTAAAATCGAATCTATAGCCAATGGCAATCTTAAATCTACTTGTTACTATATTAATATGTAATGTTAATTATTATAACTCAAGATGACCCAATAAAGAAATAGCAGAAAGAACCCATTTTTCTTCCTAGCAGATGTTTAAAATATATTAATGACTTTGAATAGATATATTTGGTAAAGGCATAGTAAAATAAACATTTATTTGTATGACTATTGTTAGAAAATAGTACAATGTTTTGAAAAGCCAGATCTTAATAAGTTTTATCTTCTAATTCAGAAACTCAACTATATTAGTAGATTGGCCAAGTGAAATGCATTAATTAAAGAAATAGACAAAATTGTGTTCAAGGATATGTATTGAAACATTATTTGAAATGCAAAATAAACTGGAAGATACATATATACTAACTGGAACTGGTTACTAAAATTCTAATAGATTACACATACTCACAACCATAAAAAGTAAACCATTTGAAATAAGTATTGATAAGCCAAGAATAAAAATGTTGGGCTGGAACAGTGTCCATTTGGGTAGGGTGCTTTGCCTTGCATGAGGCACTCCTGAGTTGGATCCACAGCACTACATATGGTTTCCTCCAACCCCTCCAGGGTACTGACATAGGAGTAAGCCTGAGTACAACCAGATGCAAAACCAATTCCTTCCCACAATCTCCAAAAGTGTTTACCTCTCATTTCTAGTGTTTCTTGAAACTGACATTTACTCCTATCTGCATTCTCCATATTGTCTTCAGTGTACCATCTTCACAACAATCTTTTACTGGCACAGAGAGATGTATGGTAGGTAGAGTATTTGCCTGGCATATTGTGGACCCAGTTCAATCCCAACACCCGTGTGGTTTCTTGGGCACACAGGGATAATCCCTGAGCACAGAGCAAGGAGTAAAATCCTAACTAAATAGATATGGGGTGTAATCCAAAAAAAAAAAACATTTTTTTCATTTACTAATAGTAGAATGAAGGAAAGGCTTTTTAAGCCACATTTTGTAACAAATAAACAGATAAAGTAATACCGTGTACTATTTGTACTTCATTTTGTTTCTCATACATATTAAAATATGTGAAGAGCCAAAGAAGCACATCATTCAAGCTTCCCTTTCTTTTCATATAAAATTCCCCAAATAAGACACTCATACATCCAATTTATTACACACTTGGAGAGTAGCCAGGCTACACCCAACAGTACGCTGGATGCCATTTGGTACCAGAGATTGATCTTAGGGGCTTCTCTAGCAACGAATATGCTCTACACTAGTGGTCGGCAAGCACATGCGGCTCTATACACTTTTAATTTGGCTCTTCGTATGCCAGGTGGCCGCTCCAGGACTCAGGACTCTGCTCCTAGTCTCTGGTCAGTGCTCGCCCCTGTGTGGCTCTCAAAAGAAATTTCAATCGTGGTTTTGGCGAGATTTGGCTCAGTTGAAAAAAAAGGTTGCCCACCACTGCCTACACCTTTGAACTGTCAGCCTAGCCCTTTACACGCCATCTTTGAATCTTTCATTTCCCTCTCTGCGCTTCCAACTTTCTGGAATGTTACATGCAATGTTTTCTTTGTTCTTCAGGTGGTCAATCTTCCCAGGGTGGGAAATGTTGCAAACTTCAAGTTGCATACATTTTCAAAGAAGTATTCATAAAAAGCTTTCATTGTAACAATTTCCAAACTTAATTCTTGTCCCCGCATTGCTGGGTGAATGAGCACGGCTCCTACATTCGATACAGCACATTAGAACTCTCAACCTGTTGAGTGCTTAACATTTGAGGGCCTGGGTAACATTTCTGAATGAGTACATGTATAATTTGCCTCCATGAAGAACAGTGTTACATCATTCTGAGACACAAGTCTGTGGTCACATTCCACCACTCCACTTCCCAAAGAAGGAAGGGAATGTGGAGATAGGAAGAATGAATATTGAACACACTTAAGACAACTTCTCATAGAATAAAACATCAAACTAAAACTAAAGCCCCTCCCTTGCATTATCGAAAACAAGTTTGGGTGGGATTTTTTTTTTTGGGGGGGGGGGGAGGAAGGTACAGCTTGGGGCAACTTCCAGAGATGTTCAAGGACTACTCCAGGCTCTGAGCTGCTAGGGGTACTCAGGAAAAGAATGACAAGGTGCCAGGAATTTAAGTGGGGTCAGCCTCCTGCAGGCCAAGTGCAATAATCCCTGTGTTATCACTCCGGTTAAACCAGTCTTCAAGTGTTGGAAGTCTGATGCCAAAAAGATGAAAAGACCAGGTCAGGCTTCCTTTCTCCATCGAAACCTTCACAAAAATCTTTTAGGGCCTCTGTTCTCCATTTTCTCTTTTCATCTCCTTTCTCTTGTTCTAGTATCGCTGGTCTTAGCTTCTCCTTTCCCCCATTTTCCTTTTGCCTGGTCTTGAAGCCATGAGCCATGGCAAACCTGTGATTCCAATCTACACTTGGCACCCAAGAGCTTTTGGCACCAGTGGAAGCATCTAGTAGTGCTTGGGACCTGGGAAAGGTTAAAATCCCCCTGCTTCCAGAACAGTGCCAAAAATGCTTCCAGAGGGTGACTGTTAAGCTAAGGGGGCACCAACAAGTGACAGGATACAGGTGTGGTGGTAGTGGAGGTTTCAGTGCAAAGCCCTGACAACCCTCATTTGAAAATACACATGGCCGAGGTTGAAACGAAGGTAGGTGTTAAAGGAACGTCGGCGGTAGTCAAAAGTCCCAAAGCAAGTCGTTTCAGATGCGCAAGCGCGAGGCTCTCTCGGGGAGGCGGGGAGGGAGAAGAGGGGGCGCCCCGGAGCGCCTGCTTACTGATCCGGGGGAGGGGCGCGGAGCAGCTCGGAGCCCTCAGGTCGAAGGCTCGCTCCGCTCTCTCCCTCCCGGGTAGGAGCCAGCAAGCCCCGCCCCCTCCAGCTGCTCGCCTTCCCAAACAACCCGGTGCGCCGCCGGCGCCGTCCGCCCATTGGCTCCGGGTCTTTTCCGTTTCCGCCCAGCCCTCCGCAGCCCGCCAATCAGCTTTCGGCTTGGGGGGGAGCCCCGCCTTCCCGGCTTGACTCTCGGGCAGGAGCGCCTCCTCCAGTGCGGCCTCAGCTGCTGCCTCCTTCTTCCCCACCTCCTCGGGCCGGCAGGCGGGCGGGCGGGCGGGCGGGCGAGCGGGCGGCTGCGGGACCCGCGGGGCGGCGGCGGCGGCGGTAGCAGCACGATGGATGCGGGGGCCGACGGCAGAAGCGCTGCTCGCAGGCCCGGCCCCGGGCTCCCGAACGCCCCGCAGCCCCGGGAGCAGGAGCGGAAGCTGGAGCAGGAGAAGCTCTCGGGGGTGGTGAAGAGCGTCCACCGGCGGCTCCGCAAGAAGTACCGTGAAGGTAAACAGCGAGCGAGCGAGCCGGGCGCGGGGCTCGGGGGAGGGAGGCCTCGCCGCGCAGCCCCCTCCGGGGCCACCATTACCACCTCAAGGTGCTGCACGTCAGCCCCTGCCGGCGCCCCCCCTCGGGCCCGGCGCCCCCTCTCCCGTCCACGGTGGGCGTCGGGTTCGCTCCCCCCGCCCCCTGCTTGTCTCCCCCCTCGGAGGCCCCGTCGGGGGAGTTCCAGCCCCTGATGGGCAGAGGGGTGAGGAGACTCTGGGGGACCGAGTGGACTCACAACCTCCCCTCCCCTCTGCGCCCCATCCCTCCTTCGCTCGGGCCCGGCCACTTGTGATCGTCGTCGTCGTCGTCGCACGCAGCCGCCGCCGCTCCCCTTCGTCGCTCTCTGGCAGGCACCTGGAGTGCTGCAAAAAACCCAAAAGCCCCGGGGGGGCCCCACGCACGAAAGGCGAAGCGAAAGAAAGAAGCCCGAGTTGCCCCGCACATCTGTCTAGTCGAGCTGGGCCAGCCCGGTTACCCGCTTCCTCTCCTCTTCCTAGCTCCCCCTTCCCCGATGCCCCTTGCATCTCGGTCCCCCAACACACACACACACACACACACACACACACACACACACACACACACACACACACACACACACACACACCCGGTTACCCCCTTCCTCCCCTCTTCCTAGCTCCCCCTTCCCCGATGCCCCTTGCATCTCGGTCCCCCAACACACACACACACACACACACACACACACACACACACACACACACACACACCCAGTTCTTAAGCTTCCAGAGCTGCTGAATCAGCACCCCCTGCTTGCCTTGGTGGGGGGCTGGCTGGTTGGCGTGTTCACCTAGTTAGAGCAGCGACTGAATGCAAGCACGGCCCGCCCCCCCCCCTGTTCCCAGCCCCCTTTCTTCGGAGATTTCATCACTTGTTTGTTTAGGGGGACTGGCATCGCGATCCAGGGCAGGGTCTGCAGATACGATTTGGTTTGCAAAGGTGGATGGAACTTCAAAAGGTAGACCTTGGGCACATTGTGGCTGGCATACAAACCCCTGCGAACTGGGAAAAACCCTCCCGTGGAAGAGCTTTAAAAAGAAAAAAAAAAAAAAAAAAAGAAAAAACGAGGAAAAGGTAGGGCTGGATGCTCTGGCTGGAGCTGGAGCCCAAGGAAGGTTTATTTTAGTATTGGCGTCCAGTTTCCTCCGTGTTTTTCATATAAGGCCTTTTTTTTTTTTCTTTATAACTTTGGCTAGCTGTTTGATAAAGCAGTTCAGGCAGAAAATTCCCAAGGATTTCAGATGTTTGGAAGAAGTTTCTTCTATGTATCAAAATGAGGGATAACTCCCCCCCCCCCCCTTGTTCTTGCTTTAGCTTACTTACAAACTGACAAGTCAGCAGTTTTCTGCTGCTAGTCTTACTTACACTTAGTTAATAATTGAGGGTGAGAGGCGAAATCATGACAGTGAGGGAAGTGGACAGGTAAAATCACTTTTTTGATGTAAGCCCCTTTCCAGTTACTCTTTATGATTAAAAACTAAGTGTCCATTTGAGTGTGGTTGATGTGTTTCATTCCTCAAACTTGAAAGTCTTTCAAGTTTTCCTCCCTGGGAAACCAGAGCCTAGCTTTTTAAAATTGTAACAGTCAACTTATATTAAATGCCTACAAGGTATTTTTTTAATAGGTAGCGATAGAGATTTATCCGGCACATATAGGTAAGATGTTGAAATTTAGTATGTTTTCTTTCTAAAAATTGCTTTAAACCTCAACCCACTATTTGTTCAGTAAAATGAGTAGTTACCATGGCAACCATTGCATCATTCTTGATATTCCGAGATGCACTTACATAATAGCATCCACTGTAGATTTTTATGTTGTTTGAAGAAATGGAATGAATGTCCAGGCTTTTTCATGACCTTTTGTCAGATTTAACAGCTATATCTTTTTGAAAAAGAAAAAGATGACCACATAATTCTATTTTTCTTTTTACCTTTTATCATTTCATTACATATTACTGATTTATTCATCAGTGAATAGGTTCACTTGAATAAACACTACTAATATGATGTCATGTTTGTTTATACTTGCTTACTTCTTACATGTTAGAACATGTCTTTAGACCTGAATACTAAAACAAGGGGATACTTTTTATAATGTGAATTAATAATTGTAAGTTACCAGAGCTAGAATCAGTCCTTGCTTTAAAAGTGTGAAGATTTAGTATGCTTCTGAGCAGGTGAAGTGCTGACAAATCACAAACATTTGAGATTGTTTCCTAGGCATCTTAATGCCCTGAGTTTCAGCAGCAATGTACATTTCCCTAGACTTCATGATATTCATGCATTGTCAAAACAGATCTTAGTTAGCATACCTCTATACCTTTACTTCTGACATGCAGGTCAGATTGTAGCTATGATTTGATAAGAATTTGGGGGAAACTGTGAAAAATCTGATTTCACTTATAACAATCCCAGTGACATAATAATTTGAGTTTCCTTAGAGGCCTTAGAACTGTTATAATACTGATGGTCCAGTCTACAAAATTCGCTTGCAAGTTAGCTTGCAAGTCAGCTGTAATTAGAGAATAATATTTTGATTATGCTATGAATATTATTAGTAAGTTTTATGAAAGCCTATTTATTTAGTAACATGCCTTAACTCTGGTACTGATAGCTTTGGAAATTATATGTAGAGTAACATCAGAAAATGCAGCAAAAGTTCCATCATAGAACCTTGGAATGCTAGACTTAAAGAAATTTAAGCATTCATCAATTATTAAACATGGCTCATCACTAGATTAAAAGGGGAGGGGGAGGGAGCTTTTATTAAAATTTTTGTCTTTGTATCTTAGAAATTTGTCCACCACATTTCATAGTGGTGATCTAAGTCAGTGTTTCTTAACTGGGGCCCTTTGACCTGCTTTGGGCCCCAAGGATGTTCCAGGAGGGCTACAAGAGAAAATAAATGAGGACTAGACACCAACTGATAGAATGAGAGGGTTGGGGACCATAGGGAGAAAATAAGATCAGTAGAGTCATGGCGGGGATGAAACAATCTTACTTGTTTGCAATTGAGCAAATCTCTAAAATATTAAAATATGCAATTGAGTGCATAACCCCCAATAACTTGGTTTGAAAATTGATTAACCTATCATTAGCACTGTACTTATTTTATGGGAATAATAGTCTCTTATTCCCACTTATAAATCCTAATATTAGTCCAAATGTTGGTGGAATGGAAGTGCTAAGTTGAAAGTGGCAAATAACCCTAATTGAATAATTATAGGATATTTTTGATTAGCTCATTTGAGGAAATATAAGGTGTGGGCTTATGGGGCAAGATGACAGTGAAGGATATATATAGACTGGGGTAGAATAAAGACTAGACAGCAGAATATTCACTAGGTAGGAATAGGAGTTAGAACTAAATATTAGTACAGGCTTGGATAATAGTTTTCCCTCCTCTTATCACTGCTGGTAGCATTGGAAATGAAGCAGGAATAATGTGAGAGCACTATAATATATATATTACCAGAGTGTATATATATATATTTATTTATTGCTAGAGTAAGAAAAGAGACTTTGCCCAGTCCATTTGCCCCATTGATATTTATTTATTGTCATGAAAAGGATTACATGGAGCTAGTAGACAGAATGGCGTGAACCTAGCAAGTTTAATACACTCTTTTATATTCCTCCTTCCACCTCTATTTACTGCTTCTCATATATTAACACTTTAAGATCCTTTGCCATTTTATGTCAGGGTAAAGTGTAAATTTGAGAAAAAGTTCCAGGTCCCAGCAGTGATACATGAAGTAGTCACAAAGAGGAAATGGTTGGAAAAAGTCTAGCAGCAGTGATGGGAAGGCATATTTTTGTATCAGGCACTTGTAGGTTAGAGACAGACTTACAAATTGAGTTTATATGTGTGAAAATCCTATTGCATGTACTGGTGTTTATCATCTTTACCCTATAGAATTTTTTAATAGAACTTTAATAATATAACATAAATCATGTCTTCCAAGTTATAAGAGTTTGTTAATAAGAAACAGCTAATTTTGCTTTTCCACAGGACTTTGTTCAGTCAGATCTGCCTTCATATCTACACGTCTAAATGAAGACCAAAGCAGTCTTGTATATATTCCGTTATCTTTGTATGGCTTTAATCATAGCCTAGTCATATCCCATTCATACAATGATTGCTATCTTATCAGCTTCCCAATGTTAAAGTTTCATGTAAAAATTCCCAAAAAATGTTCAATAAAAACATAAAAGTATGATTAAATAGGAATAAGTATGATTTCCATTCCTTTTCATTCTTTTAGTTCCATGACTACCTTATGCAAAAATCAGCAATATATTAAATATTTTTTCTTTTTTTCCTTTAAATATCTTAATTTACTTATATATTCAGATTAGAATTTTTATTATATGCAGCATATTAAACACTTACAATTTGTATTTTCAAAGTCTTGGGATTGTAACTGATCTTTATTATACTTGTACACATTAAGAAATCACTGTTACTAGTAATGGTGACAATATAAAAGCAATCTAAATATACTAGATTATAGATAATGAAGCAGAAAAAGGAAAACATGAAATAGTTGAGAAACCTGTTACAAAGATTGTTATAAGCAACATTTAAGTTTCTAAATAGCCTGATTTAGAGGTCTGATTTTATTGATAATTATGCTCTTCATAGTTTGAGACAGAGTGAGCTAGAAAAAATAGTACTAAATTGAAAACGGTGCCTTATTTCTTTTTTAAAATCTTTATGCATTACAATTGTGTTTTATGTGACAATATTTTCATTACTTTTGTCTTTACCCATTCAGAATTCTAAAATTCCTATATATTAAATGATACAAAATACTGTTTGTTGATTGTCTCTTTTTTCCTGAGGTGTGGGTGGTAGCCTCTGAGGGAGAAGGACAAGGCTTCCTGATTACTTAGAAACTTAGGGAAATGTCTCAGGGGTTTTCAGATCTCTGTTTGTACTGGGAACCTCCCTGGGGGTTCACTAAGAAGAGGGCAGCCTAATTGCCACTAACACTGACTGATCCTACACATTCTAAAGAAACGGAAATTCCGAGATTCATTCATTCTACCCATGTGATGCACTTATGTTCTCACAACATGGGGTATTTGACCCCATTTTCCATCAGAACAGAACAGCCTCTCCTTTTGCAACCCATTTTCAGCAGCTGCTGGTACCCATGCCCTTAGCGCTTAAAACAGCACACTGGAAGAGGGTCTCAGCAAGTAGAGCATGGGGAAAAGGATCTAGCTCAGGGGTCTCAAACCCAATTTACCTGGGGGCTGCAGGAGGCAAAGTCGGGGTGATCCTTGAGTGCAAAGTCAGTAGTAAGCCTTGAACATTGGTGGGTGTGACCCAAACAACTAAAACAAAACAAAACAAAAAAGATTCCTTTACGGCAGGGTCACAAAACCGCGGGCCTCCAGAGTTTGAGACCCCTGATCTAGGTGGATGATGAGTGCATACCTTTCTGTGAAGAACTTTTAGCTAAATGAGAGAATTAGGGGAAGGAAAACCTTTTGAAACACAGTTCTGAACATGAAAGATTGGAAAGATTGGAAGCTATGTTTTGCTTACTCAAGAAATAAGACTTTGAAATTACTTTAAAAACTGGGTAAATTTTGTTGTTGTTTGTCTCTTTTGGTTTTGGGGCCATACCCCATGATGCTCAGGGGTTACTCCTGGCTATGCGCTCAGAAATTGCTCCTGGCTTGGGGGACCATATGGGACACATGGGATCGAACCACAGTCCATCCTGGATCAGCTGTGTAAAAGGCAAAAGCCCTACTGCTGTGCTGTCGCTCCAGCCCCGTTGTTTGGGTTTTGTCTTTTGTTTTTATTCATTTTATTTTGGGGAATTAAACATCTGGGAGACCCCATCCTGCTACACTCAATTAGGAGTTTCTGCCCTTTGAGCCATCCTCTGTGTCCTTAAGAAACTATAAACAGGTTCTCTTTGAATTTTTAAACTTTTTTCAGTGAAGTTCTGCTGTTTTCTTGACAGGATTATCCCAGTACAATTTGATGCTGAATTGATCAGAACGTGCTATTTTTATTTATGATTGTCTTCACTCTGCCAACAAAATAAGTAAGGTGAAGACTGTCTACAAAAAAACCTTACATTTGCCATAGAATATAGTGAATTGGAAAAAAATAGTGAAAAGACTTAATAATAGCCTAAAAGACAAAAGGAATACTGAATAATAACAATATGATGAGAATCAGATAGTTTGATGGCTGTTTGATTTTCTTATTAACATTCAACTTTGTGATATAGTGTGATATCTTCTGACAGTTGAGTTTTATCTTCTGAGAGTGTGTTTTAGTGGGGCAAAATAGTTTTTATTGAAAGACATTTAGGAGAGATATGAGGAGAGAAAGACAGACTCCTATTCAAGTGGAATCATGGGCATCTCCAGGGGATGGGGGAGAAATATGGTTCCAGAGAGAACATGAGTCCTACTAGGAGTTTTTACAGTTGTGGGAAGGGTGACTGGGGGTGGTGCACCTGGTGGTGCTCAGGAATCATTCTTACAAGGGCTCAGGGGACCATATGTCATGCAACATTGAGGCAAGTGCCTGTTGTAATACTGCCCCAGATCCCTCCTATTTTATTTAATCCATCCATCCATCCATCCTTCCTTCCTTCCTCCCTCTCTTCCTCCCTCCCTTCCTCCCTCCTTCCTCCTTTCTTTCCTTTCTCTCTCCTTCCCTCCCTCCCTACTTCCCTCCTTCCTTCCCTCCCTCCCTCTCTCCTTCCTTCCTTCCTTCCTTCCTTCCTTCCTTCCTTCCTTCCTTCCTTCCTTCCTTCCTCCCTCTCTCCTTCCTTCCTTCCTTCCTTCCTTCCTTCCTTCCTTCCTTCCTTCCTTCCTTCCTTCCTTCCTTCCTTCCTTCCTTCCTTCCTTCCTTCTTTCTTTCTTTCTTTCTTTCTTTCTTTCTTTCTTTCTTTCTTTCTTTCTTCCTTTCTTCTTTTTCTTTCTTGTTGGATCATACATGGCAGTGCCCAGGAGTTGCTCCTGGCTCTCTCAGGAATTACTGCTGGTGGTGTATGGAGGACCAGCTATAGGGATACTGGAATCAAACAAGGATCAACTGTATAATGCATATACCCTACCTACTACTATGGCTCCAGCCCCACAACTATTTGATATTAAAGCTTGTAAAATTAGGGGCTGTTTGCCTTGAAGCCACTTGGGTTCTATCCTTGGCACTCCATATGATCCCCTGAGCTCTGCCAGGAGTGATTCCTAAGTGCAGAGCCATGAGCGTTACTGAGTATAGCCTCCCCTCCACCAAATAAATCAGCTTAAAAGACTACTGGTATTTCTTAATTGGGGGCTATATGCTCCCCAAAGCTCCAAGATATTCTAAAAATGAAATACCTAGTAAATGTGGTAGGGGTCACAATATGAACCAGGCTACAGGGAAAAAGTAAGGCTGAAAGGGCCATGATCAGGAAAAGTTTGAAAAACAGTATTTACAATGCACACAGGAACTGAGAAGCATTGCTAAATATTGTAGATTATATGGTGGGAAGGGAGGGATGGGGACTTTTTTTTCTGCCATTTGGATTTTTATTTGCAGATCATACCGTAGAGGCAGATAACGCCAGAGGCAGCTGAAGAGAAGTATACATTGGTCTGGGCATGTACCAGGACCAGATGACAAGATGTTGTGTGCCTTAGCCTGTGGGTGAGACTTCTCCTACCCCATTCTAGAAGAATAAGACCACCTAAAGGGACTCAATAATATGACTTGGGTTAAAAAATAGTATAAGGGGGCCGGAGAGATAGCATGGAGGTAAGGCATTTGCCTTTCATGCAGGAGGTCATCGGTTCGAATCCCGGTGCCCCATATGGTCCCCTGTGCCTGCCAGGAGCAATTTCTGAGCCTGGAGCCAGAAATAACCCCTGAGCACTGCCGGGTGTGACCCAAAAACCACAAAAAAAAAAAAAAGTATAAATAATCATAGTGATCATGAAAATAGAGAAAGTGAGACTTCTTGGAGAACTTCTCAGAGTGAGCATTTGAGTGAAAGGAAAAAGAAAAAGTTGATGCAGAGATTTCTTGGCAGAGAAAATGGAAGTTTCAGGAGTTTCCATCCAGTTTGGAGGGTGCTGAAAAGATAGTACAGTGAGTAAGACAGTTGTCTCGCAATCGGCTAACTCAGGTTTGATCCACAGTTTCAATTTTGAGCATTACCTGGAATAATTGCAGAGTGAAGAGCCAGATATTAACCCCTGAGCATCACTAGGTTGGGCCAAAAAAGAATCCAATTTTGAAGCAGTGCATGTGTGGCTCGGGGTAGGGAAAATAGAGTTGTTAGGAAGATTGACGTCATAGAGAAGGTAATAATGATTAGTTTGGAAGATAGCCTTAGATAGCCTTTTGGAAGTGTGGGATGGGAAGCCCTTACTATAGTAATTGAAGCATTGAGGGCACATAAACATCCTGGCAGAGAAATAATACTGATGACAGGATAGCTAGATCTTGAAAGATACCACTAATGTCCAAATTTATATAAGCATTATCTCTTTCTACCTTAAAGCTTCCATAGAAGAATTGTCTCTTCGTTTATTGTATTTATCACATCACTTACCTGTATTTCCCATAAAACTAATTATTTTTATACCCTTGGTACTGGCACTATTATTCATAAAGTATAACTCATAAAGTTCAGTCTTGTACACACAGACAGGAAGTGCATAAAGAACAAAAATATTTTTAAATGGTCCAATCTTGGTATTCTTTAAATTTTTACCTTACAGATACAGAAATTTTATAAGTGAATAAAAGGAAAATAAAAGGAATTAAATTGGGTGAAAATAATAAAAGTGAATTAAATTGGGTAACTAGATTAATTTAACCCTTTTACAATATGCCATATTATAATGATGGATTTTCTATAATTAAAACTATACGTATTGGAAAACATGTTATAAAGTACATTATTCTTTCTATTCAATAAATATTTCCTGGGCCAGCGTTTTTCTTTCTTTCTTTTTTTGATAAGCTAGAAGTTCATTTCTTCTCTATTTACTATACCTCTTGTTACTTTCCGACTATCCATTGTATCAGTGCCAGTCAAAGATACTTGAGTTTGTCAATAGAAAGTTTGTCTGCTTCTGGTGTGTTGATATTGGAAGATAATCATGTTGTATATATTTTTTCAAGATAAAAATTTTATAGTTCTAGAATCAAGTATGTTTTATAGGTGAAATTTGCCAAACAGCTGGAATTTTAATTAGATAAGCTAAAACTGATGCTCATTGCCAAAATTTCTTAACATACAAAGCTATTCCCCTTGCCTTTAGAGAGCTGAGTATTCATTATACTAATTATAGAGATATTTCTCAGCTTAAGAGAATTAAGTTTCCAAGGTTGTGTATTCTAAACTATATATATTGTCCTACATATGTTGGTAAAGTTGTTTTACAAAGAAGTAATATGTGGATGTCATTTAATCTTCTTGATCTATCGCTCACATAGGGTATACCTATGTGTATTCATAGAATTTTACATTTTTGCATAACTTTTATCATAAGTGCACTTTTTTCCCTTCTATTTCAAAATAAAAATTCTCCCACCCCAACCCCCTGCCTATCTCTCAGACAGGCATTCTACCCCTCTCCCTCACTATCATTTTTATGTTATCATTGTGGCTAGTTTTCTAGCTGTACTCACTGCTTTTTGTGGCAATCTTCATGTTATGAGTTGATCCACCCAGCGTTCATCTCTATTGTCTCTAGATATTATTAATGGCTTTTATTTCTCTTATATTATTCTATGCTTATACCTCTCGACAAATTTCACTCAGCATAATAATCTCCATGACCATGTGTGTATACACAATTTCTTTTTTTCTTTTGGTTTTTGGGTCACACCGAGTGGTGCTCAGGGGTTACTCCGGGCTCTGCGCTAAGATATTGCTCCTAGCTGGCTCAGGGAACCATATGGGATTCCAGGATTCGAACCACCCCCCATCCTGGATGGCTGCATGCAAGGCAAACACCCTACTGCTGTGCTTACCCCGTATAAACAAATTTTATTTCTTCATTTTTTCTGACAGCTGCATAGTATTGTGTAAATGTAGCAGTTTCTTTAGCCACTCAGCAGTTGTTGGGCACCTGGGTTGTTTACAGATTCTGACTGTAAATAGTGCTGCGACAAACATAGAGGTACAGAGGGCACTTTTTTATTGTGTTTTTGTGTCCCAAGATTATATTCCTAGAAATGGTATTGCTGGATTATATGGAAGCTCAATTTCTAGCTTTTTGAGAAATAATCATATTGTTTTTCAGAAAGGCTGGTCTAGACTGCATTCCCACCAGCCATGAATGAGTGAGTGTTCCTTTCTCCCCACATCCCCACCAGCACTGGTTGTTCTTGTTCTTTGTGATTTGTGCCAGTTTCTGTGGCGTGAGATGATAGATTTTTGTTTTGATTTGCATCTTCCTGATGATTAGTGATGTGAAGCTTTTTTTCATGTGCCTTTTGGCTCTCTGTATTTTTTCTTTGAGGAAATGTCTGTTCATTTCTTTTACCCAATTTTTGATGGGGTTATATGGCTTTTGCTTGTTCTTTCAGTATCTTGTATATCTTAGATATTAGCCCCTTGTCTGATGGGCATTGGTTGAATAGTTTCTCCTATTCTGTGGAAGGCTTTTGTATCCTAGGCACTAATTCCTTTGAGGTGCAGAAGCTTCTCAGCTTAATATAGTTCCATCTATGCTTCCACTTGTTTGGAGAGTGCTGTTTCCTCCTTGAGGATGCCTTTAGTCGTTTTGCCTATGTTTTTTTCTATATATCTTACAGTTTCAGGTCTGATATAAAGGTCTTTAATCCATTTTGATTTGACCTTTGTGTATGGTGTTAGACAGAAGTCTGAGTTCACTTTTTTGCACGTGGCTGACCAGTTGTCCACGCCTCACTTGCTCCATTTTGTGTTGCTTGTCCCTTTACCAAAGATTAATTGATTGCATGTCTGGGGTTTATTTCTGAGTTCTCGAGTTTTTCCATTGATCTGAGGGTCAGTTTTTATTCCAGTACCATGCGGTTTTAATGATTATTGCTTTGTAATACAATGTAAAGTTGAAAAAGTGATGTGTCCTGTCTTCTTTTGTCTAAGGGTTGCTTTACCAATTTGTGAAAATTTATTCTTTCAAATTAATTTCAGGCGCGTTTGATCCACTGCTTTGAAGAATGTTACGAGTATCCTTAGAAGGATTGCTTTAAATCTGTGCAATGCTTTGGGGAGTAATGTCATTTTAATGATTTTGATCCTGCTAATCCATGAGCAGGGTATATATCTCTATTTCCTTGTGTCCATTTTTAGTTCTTGAAACAGTGTTTTATAGTTATCTGTATAGGTCTTTCACCTCTTTAGTTGACACCAAGGTATTTGAGTTTATGTGGTCTATTGTGAATGGGATTTTTTAAATGTCTGTATCTTCTCTATCATTACTTGTATATAAGAATATTTTTCTGTGTTAATTTTGTAGCCTGCCACTTTGCTCTAAAATCTATTGTTTCTAGAAGCTTTTGTTGTTGTTGTTGTTGTTGTCTTTAAGGTTTTCTAAATATAGTATCTCATGTTATCTGCAAACGGTGAGAGCTTGACATCTTTCTTTTCTTTCTGGATGCCCCTGATATCTTTTTCTTTGCCTAATTGCTGTGACAAGTACTTGCAGTTCTATGTTGAATAGGAGTAGCAAGAGGGGGCAGCTTGTCTTTTGACAGATTTAAAACTTTCAGTTTTCTCCCTTTGAGTATAGTATTTGCTATGGGGTTGAGGTAAATGCTTGACTATATTGAGAAAATATCCTTCTATTCTCATTTTGTTGAGAGTTTTTTTTTTTAATCATGAGCGGGTATTAGACCTTATCAAATGCATCCGTTGATATAATATGGTTTTTATTTTTACTTTTGTTTATATGATGTATTATGTTGATTGACATGTATATGTTAAACTGTCCTTGCATCTCTGTGATGAAACCTACTTGTTCCTGGTCTATGACCTTCTTGATGAGATGTTGGATCCTATTTGCTAGGATTTTGTTGAGGATCTTTGCATCTATGCTCATCAAAGATATTGGTCTATTGACCTCTTTTTTTTTTTTTTTTTTTTTTTTGTGGCATCTCTGTCTGCTTTTGGTATCATGGTAATATGAGCTTTGTAAAAACTATTGGAGATTGTTTCTGTTTCTTCAGTTTCCTGGAAGAGCCTGAAGAGGATTGGTGGTAGGTACTCTTGAAAGGTTTGAAAAAATTTACTAGTGAATCTAACTGGGCCTGGGTTTTTATTTTTAGGAAGACTTCTGATTACCATTTAGATTTCCTCAGTAGTGATAGGTCTGTTCATATATGATAGGTTGTTTTGATGTAGCCTTGGTACATTATAGGAATCCAAGAATGTATCCATTTTTCCAGGTTCCCATTTTTTTGTGACATGGAGTTTCTCAAAGTAATCTCTGATTACCCTTTGGATATCTGAGTATCTGTATTAATCTGCCCCTTTTCATTTCTAATTCAGTTTATTAAATTTCTCTTCTTTGTGAGTTTGGCTGATAGTTTGTTGATCTTGTTTATTTTTTCAAAGAACCAACTCTAGCTTTGCTAGATCTTTCAGATTGTTTTTGTATTTCCAATTAATTAATTTCTGATCTATACTTTATTATTTCCTTCTGTCTGAATATTTTTTATTTCTTTTGTTGTTTTGTCCAAATTTTTAAGATGTGCCATTAAATTATTTTTGTAGGCCAGGTCATCCTTTCTGTTGAATGCTTGTAAAGCTATAAATTTTCCTCTTAATACCAGTTTTGCTGTATTCCATAAATTCTAATAATTTGTCTTTATTTATTTCCAGGAATCTTTTGATTTTTCTTTTTGATTTTTGTCTTTGATCCACTAGCTGTTCAATAGTGAGTTGTTTAATTTCCAGATTTTGGAGTTATTTTGTGTGTGTCTGAGATTCACTTCTAATTTCAGTGCATGATTATCTGAGAAAGTAGTTTGTATAATTTCTATTCTCTTGAATTTATGGAGGTAGGTTTTATGACCCAGCATGTTGTCTTTCTTGAAAAATGACCATGTACATTGGAGAAGAATTTGTATTTAGTTTTCTGGGGATGGAAAGTCATATGTTATTATATTATATTGTATTGAATTGTATTATAATATTAAGCCATTCTCTTCTACTTCTATCAAGGCATGACAGGACGGTGTTGAAGTCTCCTACTATTATTGTATTGTATTACGATGGATGTCTTTCTTCAAATCTGTCAGCAATTCTTTTAAATATTTTGCTTGTCCCTCTTTGGGTGCATTTATGTTTCTGAATGTGATTTCTTCCTGGTGTATACATATCCCTTGATTATCGAGAAGTGTCCATCTCTGTCACTTACTGCCTTTTCTTTTCTTTATTTTTCTTTTGGTTTTGGGCCACACCCTGTGATGCTTAGGGGTAACTCCTGGCTATGTACTCAGAAAATTGTTCCTGGCTTGGGGGACCATATGGGACCTGGGGATCCAACCGAGGTCCATCCTGGATCAGCCTCATGTAAGGCAAACGCCCCATACTGCTGTGCTATCGCTCTGGCCCCCACTCCATCCTTTTTTAAGAGAGTTTTTTGCTTGAATGATTGTTTTCCAATCTTTGATTTTGAGTCTGACTATTCAGATGTGTTTCTTAGAGACAGCAAAACGTTGTATTCAACATTTTGATTCATTTTGCCATGCTGTGTCTAGATATGCATTTAGACATTGGGAGAGATGATTGTGATGAGATTTAGTGTCATTCTCTCTCTTTTTTTTGGGGGGGGGGGCACACCCTGTGATGCTCAGGGGTTACTCCTGGCTTTGCGCTCAGAAATTGTTCCTAGCTTAGGGGACCATATGGGATGCCAGGGATCAAACCACCATCTTACCTAGGTTAGTGTGTGCAAGGCAAACACCCTACCACTTGTACCACTGCTCCAGCCCCTTTTAACTTTTTTTTTTTTTTTTTGGTGTCATCTTTTTGTAAAAGTTTGGTGTATTTGTTAGTTCTGCCTTATCTTGAAGTAGACATTTCAGTTATTCTTTTTTAGGTAGGTTTTGAGTCTGTAAAGTTCTTCAGCTGTTGTTTATATGTGAAGCTGTATGTATCTTTCCTTCAAACCTGAATGTAAGCCTGACTGGGTGAAGTACTCTTGGAGAAGCTTTCACTTCACTGAGTGTTGTCACTATATCCCATTACTGCCTTTGGGTCTTGAGGGTTATTTGTCACAAATCTGCTGTAAACCTTAAGGATGCTCCTTTTCACATAATTTCCCTTTTTGATCTGGCTGCCTTCATTGAATATTCTATCCCTATCTCTGGGATCCATCAGTGTGACTAGGATGTGCCTTAGGCTGTTTTTCTTTGGATCTCTTTTAGCCTGTACTCTCTGGGTATGTAGTATTTGGTAGTATTGTAGTATTTGAATCCACTCTTAGCTCTGGGAGTTTTTCTGCTGTATGTTTTTGACTGTTGATTTTTTTATGAAGATTTTATTTCTGGGCCTCTGGGACTCCAATAATTCTTATGTTGTTTCTATTGAGTTTATCACAGACTTCTATTTTTATATTTTCACAATAGAGCTTTGAGGAATATTTTTATTGTCTGATCATTTGCTTTAAGGCTTTTTTTTTTTTTCCAGCTTCTTCTATTGTATGGATTTGTTATACATCTCATCTTCCAGCTCACTGATTCTGTCTTCAGCAACTGTTACTCTGTTAGTGAGGCTTTGCAGTAAGGTTTTTTTCCTTTCTGCTGCCAGGTTTATTAGCCCTGATATTTTGGTTTGGAGTTTTCTTACTTCTATTTTCATGTCCTCTTGATTCTTACTGTGGTTCATTCAGTTCATTCCATGGATTCTTGAGTTCCTTGAGCATCCTCCAAATTTCCTCTCTAAAGTCTTTTTTCAGAGGTGCTGTGTAGGTGGCTGGTACTTGTTGGGTCTTCAGATCCATCTCGTTTATTCTCTAAGCATGGTGGAATTCTATGATGCTTTTCTATAGTATTCTTGCTGTATGTTTTTTTTTTACATGTTGTGCTAGTATACATTAATTAGGGAATATGTGCAGCCATGGAACAAAACAAAGCTGCCATGCTCTTCTGTTATTTTTGTCTCTGGGCAGGCAACCGTGTGTTCCCTTAATCAAAGAGAGGTTTGCATGAGCCTCTTTGCTTAACTTTGTCCTTTGGGGGAGTGGACACTCATTTCTTTGTTTCTCAGTGCTTCTGCCAGCCTTGGCCTAGCTGGGGTTCCTGCTGCTCTTGTGTCTGTGTGGGGCAATACTGTGTTCCCTCAGCCAAGGAGGGAGGGGCTTGTGTGTCTCTCAGCTTAACTTTGTTCTTTTGGGAGGGGGCACTCATCCTCTGTTTCTCAGGGCTTCTGCCAACCTCCCATAAATACACTTCTAAGAGAGTGCTTCAAACGGAAGAAACTCATAAGCCAAATTCTGTTTGTAGATACTCAGCTTTATCTATACATGTTTTATTTTTTAATTAAGTTTAATCCTTCAAGTTGACTCAAGCCTATTTTCTCTGTATATTATTTTACTAGACTTTTGGGCTTATGGTGTTGCCAGAAACCTGTGATTTGGAGCCAGACTTGCACAGTGGAACATTAAAATAAATGACAAGTTCTTACTCGCAATCAATTAAATGAAAACAGGGTGATTCTAGTGTGTAGCCTGAGTTGAAACCACTGCCAGAAATCTAACAATGCAATTGAAAAAGTCTATTGGATTGTCCTATTAGAGTCAGTTTACTTTGCTCTAGTACAAAGCTTTATTCATATCCATGAAGATTCATAAATTAAAAACTCATAGATGCATGGATTTTGGTATTTGACTGCTAGGTGATGTGCCCTTGAGAAGGTTACTTAATCTCTCTGTACTTTACTTTTCCTTATCTGTAAATTGCCTCAATAGATGGATTAGAATTAAATGAGTTTTGTGAAATAAAAACAATACCATATGGAAATTGTTGTTAAATATAAATGTTAAATGAGGCATAGCTGTAGCCCTACTTTCTAGATGCACTTGAGAATAATTCTGAAGATTGTGGGGTTCCTGAAATTTCTATATAGACTATTTTGCAGTCTTTCCAATATTACAGTTGCTAACCATATAGTTCTTACATTCTTAAGTTTTTATGTGAAAAATTAGACCTTTCTTAGCACTTTAGAATATTTTTCCAAATAGTTTGTGGAAAGTTGGGTATACAATGCAGGTTTGCAGGTAGCTCATTTGAATTGTAGGAACTCCTTCAAGACTAAAATCTAGTATTTTTGCTCACTTTTAGGTATACCACTATGATAGCTACTCAGTTATGCCAAGAATGCTGCTCAGTTTGGTTTAGCTATGCTTTTTAGAGTCTGGGCCTGAACACTTCTTTTTAATGCCTTGGTGGGGCTACTGAACTTGTTTCCCTTTGGCTATAAGAGGAAATGACCTTTAAAAGTTCTTTGAACTTGAATTTGGTAATTTCATCATCTACAGCCAATACTTGGCAACAAATCTAATTTAAAAAAAAACATAAAATACATTATTCTGAATTTCTTGTAGTTCAAGACTTGTTTGTTGATGCACAAAGTGAATCAATTTTTTTCTGTTTTTGTTTTTGGACCACACCGGCGGTGTTCAGAGGTTACTCCTCACTCTGGGTTCAGAAATTGCTCCTGGCAGGCTCGGGGTATCATATGGGATGCGGGGAACTGAACCTGGGTCCATCCTGGTGAGCTGCATGCAAGCAATGGCCCTACTGCTGTGCTATTGCTCCAACCCCTCAATTTTTTTTTTTTTAAGATAAGTTGATGATCCTCAATGTTATTGTCTTGTTTTGGATGGTTTTTATTTAGTTTGGTTTTGGATTTTGGCCCATAAGGTTACTCCTAACTGCTTAGGAATCACTCCCGGTGGTAGTTGCGTGACCATATGGGGTGCTCGAAAGAGAAACCTAGTTTACAACATGCAAGGCAAGTTGTACTGTCTCTGGCCCCAGTGATCATTATATTTAATGAAATCAGGTTTTTTTTTCTGACTTTATAGCACCTCAGTTAACAATGGTATTTACTGAGGTTTGGTTTAGTTATGAAATAGAACCCATTTAAAACTTATCATTTAATTTCGGTAGGTGGTTACATTTATGAAATTAATTAATAACCAAGATAAAGCATATTTTCTATTGTACTTGAAATTTCCTCAAACTCTTTAGCAGTCCCAGTGCTATTGGTACTTTATCAATTTAGCTTGGTTTTCTAGAGTTTATATACTTGAAATCTTGTGCTATCCTCTCATTTGCATTGTGCACTGTTAAAAATCAGATAAATAAAATGTCATTTAAATTGGTCTGAGATTGACACATTAAATTTCTTCTGTGCTTTATACATAAATATTTTTTTATTTTATTTCTAATATACTTCTAAGAATCAAGTGGTCCTTTTGGGCCTGAACATTAGTATAGTAGTGGGTAAGGTTCTTGACTTGCACAGTTCCCTATGTGGTTCCACAATCTCCACCAGGAGAGATCTGTGAAAACAAAGCCAGGAGTTAAGTTCTGAGCACTGTCAGGTATGGTCGCCACAAAAATTTTATAAACGTCATGGTACTAACTTGTGGTAATGCACAATCTTTGTCACCATCTCTTCATTTTTCTTTTACATGTAGGCAGCCCCCTATCTATTTAGATGTGTTGCAAACTATGTCCTCAAGTTTAGATTTAACAAAAGACTAAGAACTGACTAGAAATTACACTTTCAGCTGCAAGATTTTCTCTTTATTGTAATGTGAAGTGGAAAAACTTGCTAAAACAAGGCCAGGGAGATACCTCAAATATCTGGAGTGCATGCAGGAGCTTGCATGTTCCCTCCCTGGTCCCTTGAGGACCACCAGGTGAGACTGCTCTTCACCTCCTCCCCACACCCAAAAAACCCAGTTGAGTCTCTCAAAAGTTGATGTTGAAATTAAAGTTTTTAAACTCTATTTTGAAAAGACAGGTTAAAATATTTAAATTTTGCTGTTTAGTTAATACTCCTATTTCTTGATACCTATGAACTATGGTTTAAAAAAAAATTCTGTTGGGGATGTGTTGGAGCACAACCTGAGGCTGCAGTGTTGAATGATGATTCCTGTAGTGCCGGGATTGAATCAGCATCAATCCTGTGCAGGGCAAGTGCCTTAAATAACCCCCTGTACTATCTTTCCACCCCTAGCAACTGATTTTATTTGTTCCTAATGTTGATCTTTCTTGTATATTTTGAGCATGGTGGAAATTTATTTGCTTTAATTAGGGCACTTAATTAACTTGTATAGTCTGTTAAAAATCATGTATTAAAAGTAGTCTTTGTGTTTCAGTTTGGACTAGATCACACCTAATTTGAATAAACAGTATAGTAAAAGTGAAAGAAGTATTGGAGAATTTTTAGATCATCAGCTAGAAAGGAAGCAAGTACTGTTAAGTATTTAAATTAAGTTATGTTCTGAAGGAGAGAGATTTTCTGTATTAAATGACAGGAAAGGGCCAAGGATATGGCTTAAAGGATATGGCATATTAAAGTACATGCCTAGTATGCATGAGATTTGGATTCAGTCCCTTGTACCACAAATAAATAAGGAAGCAAAGAGAAGAAGAGAGGTTAATTCATAAAGGAAGAATAGTGTCAACCTTAGAGTTTAAGAATTCTGTTCACTTGAGTTCAGATCTGTTCTCTACCGCATACCCACCTCTGCTCAGACATCACTCCTGGCAAGCTTCGGAGTCCATGTCTGGTGCTGGGGAATAAAACCAGATCAGCCATATGCAAGGCAAACACCTTCTCTACTGTATTAACTTCTGGTCCCTAGATCTGTTCTTAAGACTATTAAGAAAGCAAAAACTGAATAACTAACGTATTTCACAAGTTATTTCATAACTAACTTTATTTCATAAAGATGCTATGATCAAAGTAATATCATAAATTAGTAACTGAATAATTTAAAGTGGAACTTATGAATATGCTATTTTTTCCTAGTTGTTTATATTCTTTTACAAGAAATATAAGTTTATATTTATTCTTCTTTTGTGACTAAAGTATTTGTGAAATTGAATTAATCAATAATTATGGTACTATCTTAACATGGGGACTAGGTTTCAAAATAATTTACTTCATTGGTTTCCATCAACTTGGTTTGACAATATTCAGCACTAACAAATAGAAGTCACGTTAATGTGAAATTTGTCCTAGAGTTTTTGTAAAAAAGAATCTTTCAAGATTTGGCACACCTTATTTAATATAATCTCAAAGCTCTGTATTTGAGTAAGTTAGTACTGATCCATTTTGTAAATTTATGATTTTAGTCTGGCCACAAGTATATATTTAACTTAATTTTTAATTAATCTTCAGTGTATAGTGAGTTATTAATCATGCTTTCTAAAAAATTAATTTTTGATTTTTCTTTTGGTTTTAGAGCCATACTTAGCAGTGCTGAGGGATTACTCCTGGCTAAATACTCAGGAATTATTCCTGGCAGTGCTTTGGTGTACATACAGATGCTGGAAATTCAACACAGGTTGGCTGCCTGCAAAATAAGAGCCTTATTCACTGTACTTTCCTTAGGAAATTCCTTCTTTGCTTTTACATAACGAAAAGTCTTTTTTCAATATCGTTATTTAAACAAACATGAATGTGGTTGGGTTTCAGTCATGTAAAGAACACCCCCCCTTCACCAGTGCAACATTTCCATCACCAATGTCCCAAATCTCCCTCCTCCCCACCCCACCCCCCTGTACTCTAGATGGGCTTTCTGCTTCCCTTATTCATTCACATTGTTATGATAGTTATTTCTCTAACTGCACTCATCACTCTTTGTGGTGAGCTTCATGTCGTGAGCTGGAATTTTCAGCCCTCCTCTATTTTGTGTCTGAAAATTATTGCAAGAATCTCTTTTATTTTTCTTAAAACCCACAGATGAGTGAGACTATTATGCATATATCTCTTTCCCTCTGACTTTTTTCACTCAGCACAATAGATTCCATGTACATCCATGTATAGGAAAATTTCATGACTTCATCTCTTCTGACAGCTGCATAATATTCCATTGTGTATATGTACCACAGTTTCTTATAATGAAAAGTCTTGTATTTTTAAATAACATTCTTTTAAATGTTAACCCATTAATTTTGACATGTTTTGAATGTATATACAGGTTGGCTATGATAGCAGAGGATGTTTGAATATAAAAACTGAGCAGTAGTATAGTTAACTGCAGATGTTTTTTACTTTTTAGATCAAACAGGTGCATTAATTGCTTTGAAAATGCTTTGATTTTACACCATCATTTTAATTTAATTTGGGGAAGGGTATGTACCACCCTGTTGGGTATCATTCCTGGCAGTGCTCAAGGAATGTGGTGCCAGGGATTCAATCTAGGTTGGCCACATGCAAAAAGCAAGTACCCTTACCCTCTGCACTGTCACTCTGGTACCAATATCATTATTTTTAATGCTGTAAAACAAGTAATAGTTTGCTGTATTATATAAAAATAAAATTTTCCCTTTGTATTTTTAAGTAAAGTTTTGTGGAAAGTATTCTGGAAAATAGAATTTTCTCATTACTGAAGAATGTATTTTTTGTTCATTTTGTAACCACCAAAGTGTTTACTTGGTGGTTTGAATTTGATACCTGTTTCTTAAATACATGATTTAAAACTTCATGATCATAGGTCTACATAGAGTATAGGGAACACATCAGACTCATATCCTTATTACATCATCTAATACGTTTTTACATGTCTTCTCTCCTTCCCTTGTGCTATGCTTGATTGATCATTAATTTAAATAGTAGTAGTGTTTAACATAGATTTTTTTCAGCAAACGTATTGAAAGAATATAAAGAATGTACAACTGCATTGTTAAATCAGTGTGTGTGTGTGTGTGTGTGTGTGTGTGTGTGTGTCTGTGTGTGAGAGAGAGAGAGAACACGCTTTACAAATCATGTCATTTTCAGTTTCGGTAAATTTGGGAGAATCTGGAGATAAATGTTAAAACATTAAATTGATGCCTATTATTGGTTTGAAATAAGTAGGCTTTAAAGACAATAAGCATATAACTCATAAAGAAGTCAGTATTTAAGCTTAGCTACCCTCTTACTAAGCAGTGAGTTTTGCTCTTGTCTATAGACACAATTATCTTTGTATCCTATAGCTAGTAGAATAATTCTAGAGTCATGTGAGTATTCAGGTATATATTGGTATAGTAAGTGCTTGAAATTTTGATAAGATAGATAATATTGTTGGCTTCACCTGAAGTACCTTTGGTACTCATCTGTGGTGCAGAAACACTCAGGCATCATTGTTCAACTTTTAATGTGTCCTATTTTCTAGTATTGAATATGTCCTTTTTTTTAGTGCCTAAGCTTAGACCAGAAATAGATGTTGTCAACAACTCAATTCATGGGAGTGACTGATTGAAAAATATTCCAACCTCCTGTCCATTAGGTGCACAGTTCCCAAAACACTTTTCGGAATGTTTTTCTATTGTCCACAATTGCATACTCAGTAATGTGCTCTTGTTTGAGTAGTTTCTACTTGTCTGGTTGTCTTTATTCTTTCACCCAACCCCTTGCGTCCTAGGATTCTCTCTCAGATAAGCCATTTGATTTCAGGCCCTTTACCTTTTTGGACTTCAAGAAATCCTAAAGAGGGCCAAAGCAATAGCACAGCAGTAGGGTACTTGACTTGCACGCAGATGGCTTGGAACAGATTCAGTTGCAATCCCTAACATCCCATATGGTCCCCTGAACCTGCCAGGAGCGATTTCTGAGCACTGAGCCAGAAGTAACTCCTGAGCATTGCCAAAAACCAAAAAGAAAAAAAAAGAGGAAGGGAGGGAGGGAGGGTGAGAGGAAGGAGAGCGAAAGAGGGAGGAGCCGGAGCTGTGGTGTAAGTGGTAAGGCATGTACCTTGGGCGCAGTAGCCTAGGACGAACTGCAGGTCCATCCCTCAGCATCGAATATGGTCTCCTAAACCAGGAGCAATTTCTGAGCACATAGCCAGGAGTAACCCGTGAGCGTCATCTGTGGAAGAAAGGAGGAAGGGAAAGAAATCTTTTAAAATAAACGTATCATTTCTGAAACTTTTGATCATATAACTATATGAAAGATGTTATTAATGATGTGAAAGATTCTAAACCTATTGATTTTTCCTTCAAAATTTAGAATTTGGTTTTTAACTTTTTTTGAGAGTCATTTATTGCCAATCTGCTGTATAACAAACAAAGCCCTCCAAAAGTTAAAATTTTTTATATTCTTTTTTGGGATTAAAATCAGTGTCAGAGACCAAGGGGGATGGCAACATTGCTTGTCTTATCAGCATGAGGTTGCAGATTTGATCCCCATGCCCCACATGGGCTTGAGTGGTACTAACAGCTCTGCTCTTTTGGGACCCCCTGCTCTACAGTAAGGAGAGGGATCTCCAGTCTAGCATCACAGCTAATATGATTCCTCTTGAATACAATGGGGGAGTTTGCTAGCCGTACAGGAAGATAAACAACTGGTGAGCACCAGAGTCAATCGCTATATGACTCTGATTATTGTAATAACAGATGAAAGAAAAAAGGGGGAAGATAGCTGAAGCAATATGTGCCTTGTTTGTATGAGGCCTTAAAGTCCATTCCCTTTATCACATGATATCTTCTCTTCCTATCTTTCCCCCTCACCTGCTAACACTTTGGGTATGAACCTGGTGACCCCAAACACTGCTGGACCCAGTATGACCCATGTGAAAAATTTAAATAGTGTTCTAGTAAGTCAGGCAAAAACAGAGTTGATAGGTATCCATCTAACTCAGGGGTCTCAAACTCGCAACCCGTGGGCCGTTTGCGGCCCTCCATACAACATTTTGTGGTCCGCGGCCTGCCTTCAAATATCGCAGTATTCACGATTATTCCCTTAATGAATAATAGCAATAAAAATCACATTAGTAAGAAAAAAATCGCATAAAACATTCGCATACCCTGAGCAGTTCCGTTCGGGGTATGCAAATATTTAATGCGATTTTTGCGATTTTTTTCTTACTAATGTGATTTTTTTATTGCGAATATTCGGTAAGTGAAATCCCTTATGCGGCCCTGCCTCCCCCGGACTTTGCCTCCTGTGGCCCCCAGGTAAATTGAGTTTGAGACCCCTGATCTAACTGAACAGTGTATGTATGAGCACATGTGTTTCTCTTTATTGCTCATTTTGTTTAGTCAGACCAAACTATACTATAGAAGTATAATTGTTTGGTTTTTCAGCTCATCACTTATTAGACTGTCTACTTAAAATAGCATTAGTTTTTCAAGTTTTGAAAAAGTTTTTTGTTTGAATGATTTCTATCTATTATAAAAACCTTTAAATATTAGGGATGTAAGCTTAGTAGTAGAGAGCTTGCCTTACATGGTTGGGGTCCTAAATTTATTTGATTCTCTGTACAAACACACAAGTAAAATACTAAAAATCAGTCTTATTGGGGGGAAATTTTTTCAGTAAATTTTTGTTTTCAAATACAGCTGTTTTATAAATTTTTTTGTTTACTAGGTCACCAGATAGCCACAGTTGAACTTGAGGCAGAGAACTTAAACTTTTTTATCTAAGGATATTGAGAAGAGCCATCTACATTGCTTTTGTTTACTATTTTACTCTAGCAATAATACTAATGTTATTTGTTTGGCTTTAGCATTCTCAGATCTTCCTTTTATCAGAGCTTACACAAAGACTGGAAAGATAGTAAAAGTAAGTAGGGCATAGGGTACTTACTCAATCACCAACACCCTATTCTGTCGTCTGATCCTCTCCAGGAGTGATCTCAGCCCTGAGCCCTGAAGGGTATAGTCCCAAAACTAAACAATTCTTGTAGAGCTTCAAATTTCATATTAAAAGTGATAGTTGATTAAATTTTTTTCAAAGATAGTAGCTTGAAAAGATTATTTATAGACTTTTTCAAAGATAAGAGTCTAGTTTATAGATTTTATTCAGAACATTTAATAAGTAAATATAAAAAACTTAACTTACATATATATTTGTTGCTATTTCACCTATTAGTTCTGCTTGAAAACTAGTAAATGTTAGAGATACTAGGAATAAGAGGCACAAAGGAAATTTAAATAGTTTTACTCTATTATTATAAGGTGACATTGCTCAATGGTAGCAGGTCAATTAGTGCTAAAAAAGAAAATTCAACTACAATTGTATCTATCTGCGTGATTTTGATTTATAAACCGGTAGGGCCAGAAATATAGTACAGCAGGTAAAACACTTGCTTTCCATACATCTGACCCAGTTCAATCTGTGATGCCCCATGTGGTCCTTCGTGTATCCCCAAGATCTGTGATTGCAGAACCAGGAGTAGATCCTGAGTATTGCCAAATGTGGTCCCCAAAAGATAGGTCTTTCTCTAGAGATAGGTAAGTAGATAGACAGATGGACTGATTCATTTATTAGTTTTATTTCCTATCACAAAGTTCATAATAGATAGATAGATAGATAGATAGATAGATAGATAGATAGATAGATATTCAGACAGACTCATTTATTTTATTCCCTTTCATGAAGTTCACATGCTTAAAGTAAAAAAAATTTGATTATCAGGTTATGGTTAAATTTTGTTATATAATTTTAAATTTTTGAAGTTTAATGGCAAACAGTTCCTATGATTCTGCTTGTGCTCATCTTTTAGATTATGCTGAAAATTTTATTTTTTTTACTTGACCACTGTGCTGTACAATTTTGTTAGTGTTAGATAGGATTTTATGTATACAACATCCCAATATTATACCCTCTACTAGAGTGTCCCTTCCACCATTATCTCATGGTCCTCCCCTTAATTCTCCTTGTCCTTCTTTGACCATTTGTTATTCCTGTACTGTTTTTTTATATCCCACATATGAGAGAGCTCCATCTGTATTTGTCCCTCCTACTGATGGAATTTCAACTTGCACAAAACTTTCCAGTCCTAACCACATAGCAGATTACATGGTTTCATCTTATCTTCTAGCCAAATTGTATTCCATTGTGTATATATACCACAGTTTATCTAGTTGTCTGTTGGACACTCAGGTTGTTTCTTAGCTATTGTGAATAATGCTACAATGAAACAGATGTCAAATTGTCTAATGGGAGGATTTGCTTTATTTGCTATACCCAATAAATTTGTGCTCAGGTCCTACTTCTGACTCTACTTAGGGCTTGGGAAACTATGGGATGCTGAGGATCAAAACCTGGTCTGCCACATGCAAGATAGCATGCACAACTTGTACTATCTCTCTGGTTCTAAAAGTACAAAAGTCTTTTCAAAATATGTTTCTATAATGTTAACTTAATTTATTTCTTCCTTGTTTCAGTTGGAGATTTTGATAAAATCTGGCGAGAACATTGTGAGGATGAGGAAACACTTTGTGAATATGCTGTTGCAATGAAAAATTTGGCTGATAATCATTGGGCAAAAACCTGTGAGGGTGAAGGTCGCATTGAATGGTGTTGTAGGTGAGTATTTTTATGAACTAACATTTTTTATTTCTTACATGTCTTAAATTTACAGGATGCTGTTTATAATCCTTTGCACTAAAATAGGAAATTAGAAGTGTGTTTTTAAAAAATATATCATTTTTTGGGCCGAAGCAGTAGCGCAGCAGTAGGACACTTTCAAGAGGCTGACCCAGGACGGATCTGGGTTCCATCCCAAGCATCCCATATGGTCCCCCAAGTCAGGAGTGATTTCTGAGTGCATAGCCAGGAATAACCCCTGAGTGTCACAAGGTATGGCCCCATAACAAAACAAAAGTCTTCTACAGAAATCTACCTTTCCTCATTTTCCATGGCTTTTCATTTTATAATCAAAATCAGCAGTCCTCAAACTTTTTAAACAGGGGACTAGTTCACTGTCCCTCAGACTGTTGGAGACCAGACTATAGTAAAGACAAAAATTATGAACAAATTCCTATGCACACTGCATATATCTTATTTTGAAGTGAAGAAACAAAACAGAAACAATTACAGTATGTGGCTCATGGGCTGTAGTTTGAGGACCACTGATCAAAATGTTCTAATTTAACATAAATTAAAATTGCTTTTACTTTTAAAAAAGGTATAATTTTAAATGCTTAACATTACACATACTGTGCTTGCAGGAGGCTTGGGTTTGAGCGACCCACAGACCAAGAGCCCCAGGAGTAAATACTTTAAATATGAATACACTTAATATGTGAGATTTAACATGACTCAGTGTGTTATGGTATGAAACTTACCCATATTTGGATTTGTAAAAGTGAATATTTTTTTATATTTAAAATTCAAAACTTATCTTAAAAGTTTAAAATTCTAAATTTGGGTCAGAGAGATTGCACAGTGGGTAGGGTGTTTGCCTTGGACAGGGCCAACCTTTCAACCTATGTTTGATCCCTGGAATTCCATATGGTCCCCAGAGCCTACCAGGAGTAATCCATGAGTGCCTCTGGGTATGGGTCAAAAAAAAGAGTTATTTTTTTTAATTCATTCAACAAATGATCGATTGAAAGTACATATTTGATTTCATTCTGTTATTTATCCAAATTTTTGTTTGTTTGGGGCCACATACAACAGTGCTAAGAGGCTACTTCCAGCACTAATTGCTTGGATTATCACTCAGAGACATGCAGGATGGGAATCCAATCTCGGCCTGGCATGAAAAGCATGCACTTCAGCCCATTGAACTATCTGTGTGTCTCTAATAAATCATTTCTGTTTTTTTTTTTTTTTGCTCCCCACCCCTCTAATAAATCATTTTAATGATTGTTTACCTAGTAACTTTCATGTCACAGGCATTGGGAATATCATCTAATCAAACCAAAATCTTTATTCTTCATGGAGCTTCTGTGTGCTGTATGGATTACAGGGAAAAATAATACATAAATTAAATACATATAAGGGAAGTCTGACAATACAAATTGTCATGAGGAAAATAAAACAGTTTCAAGTAGTATAGACAAAGAAGGCCCCATTGAAGTGAAATATGTAAAAGACAAAAGGAGGTAGGAGAGCAAGCTCTAACAAGTATGAAGCCTTTGTGGTAGGTGCACTTTAATGTTTCAGAAACAGCCAGGAGACTTGGTGTGACAAGAACTGAATGAGAGGGGAACAGAGTTAGAAAAATAAAACAATGATCTTTTATTATGGTCATGTGGACCAATTTTAAAATGCTGGTTTTATTTAATGTAAAATAAAGTCTTGATTTGTTTTAAGAGGAGCAACGATTTTATTAATCTCTTTTTTTTTTTGTGGAAAACTGCAGAGCATTCTTTATTTATTTTTTTAATATAATTTTTATTTTGATCATAGTGTCTTACATATTGTTGACAATAACATTTTAGGTACATATTTACATAAAATCAGGGGGTATTCCCATCACCAAATTGTCCTCCCTACCCCTCCGTTTTTGTCCTACCTCCCATTTCCTCTTCCCTCACCCCCAGGGCGGCTAGACTATGTGGTCCCCTCTGTATCCAACCCACTACTTAGTAGTCTTGCACCTGTTTGGTCTTGCTGCCTCCCTTATCTCCCCCTCTAACTGTAGGCAGGACTAGCTAGTTCAAGTTGCATGGTTTTGCCTGAAAAAGAGAAGATAAATAAACTGGGGTAAGAGTCTAATACTCCAAAAATGGGTAGAATCCTTCTAGAGGCTCTCATCATCGATTTGGGAGATGAAGGAGAGAAGGAAGGTGAAACACTCCACCAGTACCCAAAAAAAGTGTCAATTATCCAGTGAGGACTCCAGCTATATCGATAAGCACCACAAAAAACAGATGAAAAACAAAGCAAAACAAAACAAAACAAAAAAAACAAAAAGAAAACAAAAACAAACAAACAAACCAAAAACACGCCATGGTCTTGAAATAAGAAACATGGCATAGCACATAACGAAAAAAAAGAAAAGAAGAGAAAAAAATAAGTATAATTAGGGACAACGATTTCAATAATCACACCCAAACAGAGAAATCGACCAAAATAGATAGGTAAATAAAAATAATAATAACAATAATAAATGAAGGTAAAAAAGAAATATATATATATAAAATAACCAAGAAAGACGCTATCCTAGGTGCCATCCTAGGTTCAGTGCAAAGACCAAGGTCACCAACCACAGAAGATGGATTAAAACGACACTGAGGTAACAGAACCTCTAGAACCACAAAGACTGACTTCATCATAAGTCCCACCTCAGGATCTGTGCAGATACTGAGACCTCTAAACACAGAGCTCTGAGTGTATCATCCTGGACAGAACAGAAGTCTTCCACACACCAAAAAAACATCACCGGGAGAATAAATGATCCTGAGCAAAGTCTAGAGGTGATCCCATGACAGTATACTCCAAGGACAGAGAAACCCCATATTTCTTAGGCCAAGTGAATTCCTTTTCGAATGACCCCAATATTTACTGTGCCAGGGCAGGAGGGGAAAAAACAAAAATACAAAAAGCACAAAACCTTGGTTATTTTATATATTTATTAATCTCTTAAAATGTGTCCAATATGTATATGTTTTCATTGCTGTGCTAATTAATTCTATAGGTAGACTAAAGAAAGTGGGCATTGGATAAGAAAAATAAGTAATCAAGGCACAAAGCTGTAGTAAAAGAGCTTTATCTCGTTAGGATTAATGACTCAAGAGATGGGCAAATATATATTAACAATATATATATACTTTGTTATTATTATGTGAGTGGGTGACTAGTGATTATGTGGTTGTGATATGATGAATTGAATAAAGAAAAATAGTGAAGTAGTGCTAATGAGTTTTAGATGCAAAGAATTATCTTGTTGTTATTGTTGTTTTTGGGGGAGTTCCACACTTGGCAATCCTCAGGGACTATTCCTAGATCTGCACTAAGGAATTTCTCCTGGAGGTGCTGTGGGACCATATGGGATACTGCTCTAGCCCTTGGAGTCAAAAAATTATGGAGTTGAATTTAAGGACGGTAATATAATAATAGTAGAAATGGATGCTTAATATGAAAACATTTGACTTAATTTTTTTGTCTGAGTCTAAAAATAAAGTGATTATAAATTTATTCGACATAATATGTATCTTATTCTTTGAGCTTATGACTGTGCTACTGAAGCAAATATTTTTCTTGTAACAGAAAGTAATAATATACTCCTGACAGAAAATTAAGCATCATCACTCTTTAAAACCTTTATTCTGACTGTTAGTAGCACTTTTTAAATTGTATTCTGCAGACTATCAGACTTTATTTCATAAACAGACCTTGATATGTCAAGTCCTCATAGGGACATTTTGCTTGTACCTTGAAAAATGAAATTGCCTTATACCTCATCTCCCCTACCCTTGGTTTTGTGTTTTTGTCAATAGTTATTGTAGCTGAGTGTTCTGAAAGAGGTCATTATTAGGTAAACCGCTGAAAAAGAACTAACAAAATAACAAGATTTTATTTTATTATGGGATTAAGTCCCAAAAGGGGTTTTATTATGTCTTTATTTTTTTCTTTCTTTTCTTTTTTTTAATTTTTAGTGTGGTCAAAGTGAATTACAATTCCTTCACAGTAATATTTGAGGCACATAGTGACAAAGAATGAGGGGCATTCCCACCACCAGTATTGTCCTCCCTCCACCCATGTTCCCAGCATGCATCCCACATCTCCCTCCTTTAACCCCATAATGCTAGTGCAACTGTTACCCCTTGTACACCTTGTTGTAGATTGGGTATTGATTCTGTTGTCATTGACTTTGGATTTGGTATTCATGTGTGATCAGTTTTTATTTCCACCAAATGTACATTCAGCTGTCTGGTCTTGGTACCATAAGGAGGAGAAAGAAAGAAAAAAAAAAGGCAAACAAAAAAGAAGAAAAACTAGGAGGAGTTCATTTAGGTGTCATAAATATCCATTTAGAAGAAGGAAGGGAAAAATGAAGAAAAAGGTAGCAAAACAAAACAAAAACAAAAAAAATAAGGGAATAACAACAAAATTACAAAAAGAATAAACCAAAACCAAAACCATCAGCTACAGAAAAAAATATATGTCTTTATTTTTAACTTAAAACTAAACTGGGGAAACTTCAAAACAGTATTGAACTTTAAAATTTAAGTTTTCTCTAATTCTAACTTTAATTGTATATAATTAGTTTGTTTTGATAATTCTAAGAGAACTTTGTCACTTTGAAAGCTAATGTGGGCTTTAGAAAGGATTTGGCCAAATTTTATTTCTAGTTGCACTAAAACTTGATAGCAATTTGTTTGTGAGTTACACTTTAATGACATTACTATGCTAAATTTTGTTGAATGCCTAGCTTAAAAATTTCTATGTGAGATTTCCTTAACGAAATTTTATTTGTAATAAGAAGTCTTGAAAACTAAACATTAAATAAAAAGTAAAAGTATAGTATAATTTCAATTTATCTGTCTAAGCTTTTTAAGCACAAAAAAGTATAAATACTATTTGTGAACCATTTGACTCTGAGTGATTTATCCTTATGCATCTTCTTTTTTATTTTTAATAAATTTATTTTTAATTGTAAGAATAAAGATGCCACTGGTGAAGGGGGGTGTTCTTTACATGACTGTAGTCATACAACTATAATCATGTTTGTAATCACGGTGTTTAAATAAAGATTAAAAAAAAAAGAATAAAGATGCAAAGAAAGAGGACAAGGTAAAGTTACAGTGGAATGACAATCACCCATAAACAGAATTCTTAGAAGAAAACCCCTGCTGATACCTTAATTTTGAACTTTCAGCCAAAGAACATTAAGAAAAGTAAAATAGAATCCATGTATAATTACTTTGTCCCTCAAGTCCCCAGATTGTAGTACATTATAACATTTCTTAGCAGTACACAAAGCAATCTAAGGCCATAAAATTTATATATAACTCCTTAAACTTTGAAGGCATACTATTTTCTTACATTTCCTTGCACATGCATATTAGTTTGTTAACCTCAAAAGTTTAAGTGGATTTTTTTTTTTTGGATTAGAGTCAAAGGAGCACTGTAAAAACGGTGTTAAGAGTTGCAGTTTTTGTTTGCATAGGCCCATCAAAATATGAGGGACATGGAACGGAAAAGCCTTGGCCTAAATACAAGGAGACCCTACCCTTTGTTATAATTCGACCTGGGGACTTCCCAGACCCCATGCTGGCTAGAGCTAGCCTCCAGAAAAGAAAGAATTCGGTAGAGAACCGGAAGCCAGGCTCTACCTGCCCTCCTCCCTGTGCCCTCCCCCCCTTCACCGAGGGAAGGGCAGGGAAAGCTTGGGACCCCCTCCAGGAGGGACCACCCGACACCCACCTTGTCTGGCCGCCTGGGCTGCCACCCCAGGAAGGCCTGGAGGCCAGGGGGCAGGAGAGGGGATGGCTGGGGACCTACCAAGGCTCCCAGCACACCCAAGCTAGGGAGAGAGCTTTCCCCTTACGCTTCTTCTAATAAGGATCATCTACTTAATAATACAATACTATCACTTTGAGATTGTTAAAAGTAATTCCTTAATTTTATGTATTATCTAGTTCATATATTTATTTCTTTATTGTTTCTCAAATATACTTTATAATTGGAGATGGCTCCATTCCAGTCATACCCAGCCGAAATGGTTCAATGCTTGGACCCTGTGATAGGTGCTGCTTGCTCTCAGCAATGCTGGATACCACCCAGGTTATACCTGTGCGGTACATAGTTTGGAGATTGAGCTCACCTTAAACAAGGCCCTCGTTGTTAAATCCTCAGTCCTTTATTTTGTTTGTATAAATTCAGTTAGGGCTTCACGCATTGTTTGTGATAGTTATATTTCCTTAGACTCTTGTTTTTATTTTTCTTAACATTTGAGTTTTTAAAAAATAGTTGATTTATGGAACATTTCATTTTCTTCTTTATTTTTTGTGTTCTTGTTCAAGGTGGCTAATATGTATCCATATTCATTTTATTCTGATGTTTTATGCCCTATTAGTTACTAAGAGGTATTTCTAAAGTGTTATCTCCCTCAAATTTTCTATAATAAGGATTTTGTCATTCTTAAAGATTTCATTTTTCTTTGAAATTTTTTTTGAATCTGGCTAAATTTTTGCTCACTTAAGAAAAAATTTAATTCCTTAATAATCTCTGCCTATGTGTTATGTTTATGTCTGTTTCTATTGGATTTTCTTTTGTTTTTTTTCTTTATTGAGTAGCAATAATTTTTTTAAAATATTAATACTTTTTAGAATAGGTGGCATAGCTATTATTTTTTCCCCCAGAGAGGCATGCTATTTTTTCTTTTGCAGGCAGTATGGATGAAAAGCTGAAAACTTTGCTCTCTTGGGAGTTCAGCTGAATTGAAGCTAGATTACTTTTCCTCTATATAATTTCAGTTCACCTCTGGTTTACAAATACTTCGGGGTGAGTTCTATTTTACATATATTAGAAGCACTACTCTTTATAAGTACTAGGAAAACTAATTGCAGGGAGTGTCCAGAAAATGTTCTTCGCTTTGTACCACCAGTCTCCAGCAACTTCCCACTGCCCTTTTCATACCCTGATCCTACAAAAAAATATATATATATATGTGTGTGTGTGTGTGTGTGTGTGTGTGTGTATATGTATGTATGTAGATGTATATGTAAAACTCCTAGAGAGAAGCTGGACGAGACTGGGGAAAACAGTATTTAGATTTTTTTAAAGGGGATACTACTCTGTCTCACCATTCTAAGGAGACTTAACCCTGTACTCTGTTCAACCGCTAAGTTCATTTTTTTTTATTTACCTTTTTACTTATTTTTTTGTTTTTAAGCCACACCGGTAATTCTCAGGGGTTATTCCTGGTTCTGCATTTAGGAATTACTCCTGGCAATGCTCAGGGGTGCCATCTGGAGTGCTGAGGATTAAACCCAACTCTTTCATGTGCAAGGCAAATTGATTTTTAAGATGGGATTTTGTGTGTGTGTGTCTGTGTGTGTATGTGTGTGTCTGTGTGTGTGTGTGTGAGTACAGTCATTAGTTTATATGATGGGTATTGGGTGAATAGTTTCTCCCACTCAGTGAGTGGCTCTTGTATCCTGGGCACTATTTCCTTCAAGGTTCAAAAGCTTTTAGCTTAATATATTCCCATCTGTTTATTTGTGCTTCCATTTGTTTGGAGAGTGCTCCTTAGAGATGCCTTTCGTCTCAATGTCACTGATTGTTGTTCTATATACCTTATGGTTTCAGGTTCAGGTCTGATCTCAAGGTCTTTAAATCATTTGGATTTTACCTTCATACATGGTGTTAGCTGGGGGGTCTGAGTTCGCATTTTTGCAAGTGGCTAACCAGTTGTGCCAACACCACTTGTTGAAGAGGCTTTCCTTGCTCCATTTAGGATTTCTTGCCTTTTTTTTTTATCAAAAATTAGGTAATTGTATGTCTGGGTAACATTTTCTGAGTATTCAAGCCTATTCCACTGACATTTGATTACCGTTTTAATTTCCTCAATAGTGATGGGGATGTTTAGATATGCTACATCCTCATTATTTAACCATGGAAGGTTATGAGTCCAAGAATTTATCCATTTTATTTTTAATTTGAGATATAAAACACTTGCATGGTTCAGAAGTCAAAAATTTTTAATAAAATATATGCAGAAGTTCCTTCAGTGTTTATCATTTGTTTCTTGTTTGTCCTACCAGTGTTTCTTTTAACAAAGTAAGGAAATTCATACAAGCACATGTTTTTGTTGATTCACACATATCACCTTGGTTTTGTTTATTTGGGGACCACACTTGGTGGTGCTCAGGGATCACTTCTGGCAGGGTTGTGGGGGAGTCTGGGGGTTTGGAGATCGAATCCAGATCCACCATGTGCAAAGCAAACACCATACACACATACTTTAACTGACACCAATGTGGTATTCCTCTTTTTTTGTTTTGTTTTGGTTCAATTTTGGGGCCACAGCTGTCTTTGCTTAGGGGTTTTTCCTGGCTCTGCACTCAGGAATTTCTCCTGGTACTGGACCACATGGAAATGCTGGGAAACATACCCTGGTTGACCCCATGCAAGGCAAGCACTATAGAGTTCTCTGGACCTCCATCCTTATAGCGTTTAAGTTATTTGCAAGTCTTTTCTGTTATAAAAGTACTATAGTTAATGCATACCCACTTTGTATTTTTAGCATTGTATATCATAGATTACTTGATGTTGCATTGTATGGTAAAATAATTAAATTTGTGGTTTTGATAGTAATTGCCAAATTTGCCTTCATAGAGATTATATTTTGTACTTCAACAAGTGAAAACAAGAATACCCAAATTTCTCCACATCATCAACGATTTTGTTAATCGCCCATTGAATTGCCTTTACAATTGGGAATTGATCTCTCTGGGTATTTTTCATTTATGTTATTCTATGAATGGGATTGAATATCATTTATATATTTACACATGAATTGATGTTCCTGTTTTCGGTGCTATTTTTTTCTCGTTGGTTTTTTAGTCTTTTTATTTTTGTCTTGGTATTTTTAAAGAACTCTTTAATTTATAGATCTGTGCAGTTTAAAAAGAGTTTATATTATTTGCTATGCAGAATTTTATTTATGCATAAACCAGTGTAGCCATCTCTGACTGATTCTATTGGTTATCTTCTTAAAATTCACCTGATTCTCCAATAGTTTAATTCCTATTAAAAATTCACTTGTATTTCTTCTAATATCTGTATCATATTTTATTATACTGTGAGATCTCTTACCTATTTGGAATTCAATCTGCATTTGTGTTGAAATTCAGAAAGAAAACTACCTTAAATATTTACTTCCTATTTTCTTTTTTTAAATTCATATTTTCTGTAGAATTTAATTTCATACTCACTTTAGATACCAAGTTTTCCCACTTAGTTGGATTGTTTTAAGGTCTCTGGTCTCTTTCATTCTATCAGTTATCTACATGCAATAAAACGGTTTTAATCATAAAGGCTGATGTCTAAAGCATTTTTCTCTTACTGCTACCACCACTTTTCTTAAGGTTTTTTGATTTTGGTTATCTTTCTTTCCTTGGCTAGCGCTTGCAAGGCAGACACCTTACCTCTAGCGCCACCTCTCCGGCCCCTTATTTGTCTTTCTTTAATATATACTTTATAATCAGCTAATCTAAGTCAAATAATCACAATAAATTATTTTCATAAAGAAAAGACATCTAACATTTGAAGTTGAACCAAGTATATTCATATAAAGAGTATACATCTTGGGGCCGGAGAGATAGCATGGAGGTGAGGTGTTTGCCTTTCATGCAGGAGGTCATCGGTTCGAATCCCGGCGTCCCATATGGTCCCCTGTGCCTGCCAGGAGCGATTTCTGAGCCTGGAGCCAGGAATAACCCCTGAGCACTGCCGGGTGTGACCCAAAAACCACAAAAAAAAAAAAAAAAAAAAAGAGTATACATCTTTTGTTCTAGTCAAAAGTTTTTTCAGTAGTTTTTGAAGACTTTCCTGTAAGTGATAAGGCCTATTTCTTGCTATATTTTTGCTAATTATTTTATCATTTTGTTTATTATGAAAATGATCTTTGCTTTTTTCTAACAGATATTGTTTGGATATATTTTTTAACATTTTATGATTTGTTTTACGACCACATTTTGTGATTTTCAGAGAATAATTCTGGATTACTCCGGTGGTGTTTGGGGTACCAATGCAATGTAGAGGATTGAACCAGAAGGCAAGCACATTGCTGAGTATTGTATTTCTGGTTCTAGTAGCATATTTGAAATAAATTATTTTACTGTTGTGTTAGCTCATGATTGCTTCTGTTAGGTTGTTTAGTTATACAGATTCACACAAATTGGTTATTAATTATCAACAGAATTTTATCAACTTTTCTCCATTTGGCTAGTTCTTTGTCTTTTATATTGTATCTTACTCATGTAGCAACAATGTAAGTACTGTTTCTCTATTAAATAATTTTCTGACTTTTAAGGTTTAATAAATATAAATGTATGTATAAATACATAAATAAATGTATGTATGTATAAATGTATGTTAGGAAAATTAAGCAATCTATTGAGTAAGTTAATTAGGATTAGGTGCTAAATTTTTTTTTAATTTTTCATTATCTCCTTAAATTGATGAATGTAATAAATTATATTTATAAATTCTACTTGTATTCCTAAATTATGTGTTTTTTTGTTATGCTTGTCTCTTCTGAAACAGATGCCATTCCATCTGTGGTAGGGCCATGGGGAAATACCAAATATCACCAGAAGATAGAACAGGTGTTAAGGAAAATAATAGAACAGAGCCTTTATGGAATTTCTATGGTATTATTAATTCTGTGGAATTTAGGGTCAGTTACTTTGAATCATTTTTGACAGAATTGGGGATGGAATAGCTGTTTTCTGTCTTATAGTAAGATCTAAGGCAGAGGAAATACTGGCACATTTTTTGAGTGTTTAACTTCTTGGCTTGCACATGAGAGTTGTGCTCCCAAATCATTTGTTTATTATTTTAAGGAATTAGCCACCCTTTGCAAAGGCCATTTGTACTGGATCAGTAGGGCCCCTCCTACAATAGGAAACATCAGAAGATAATAGAAAAATTAAAAAAAAAGATGAAAAAAGGGTTCTCTGATCCACCCCCCCTTATTTTGGACTACTTGTGCTTTTTGGTGAAGTAAATCTTTCCTAACTTTCTATTCATTCATTAAAGTGATTTGTATTTGCTTAATCTTTGTATTTCTATCAGAGCCAAGTTTAATAAATTTCCTGTTTTTAATATTTTCCTCAAAAATAACTTATTTCACCTACGTTTCAGTTTTATTTCCTTAGGGTTATGTATGTTAAAGAAACTGTTCTTATATTTGTTGGGGTTTTGCTGGGGTTTAACTCATTAATAATATTATCCTTTCTGTAGTTACTGTTCTTTTTTTTTTTTTTTATTCCTTTGAGTTAGATATTTGTTTCATTTATTTTTACTACTTAAAATTTTTGCTATCAATGTTAAAGAGCCTGAATTGTCCTCGGGTGACTACTGTGGTTGCATTCTGTTTTGGAGAGTTTCTCAAGGGCATGATCTTCCCAGGCAATGTTCACAGTCAACTGGACAGGAGGCTCTAGACTTGTCTTTCAGTTTAGATTTGTCTGGTTGTTTCTTTGTGTTTAGTTTCAAGTTAAGCATACTACTGGCAAGAATATTGCATAGGTAGTTTGATGTACTTCTTGATATATTGCATCATATCAGACATCCTATTTATTGAGTCAGATTTTTAGCCTTTTTGGGGTTTTTTAGAGCATTTAAAATTACTGCAAATTGAGGGGGGAGGGGTGCAGATCATTTTTGCCTGTGCCCTGCCCACATACACACAAGCTCTCCTACTTTAAACGTCTAATTACCTAGGAACATTATCCAAAGACAACAGATTATATAAAAATTTCTTTGGTGTTTTAAAGTTTTTATTCTGTAGATTTGATAACTGTACAAGCTTCTAAACAGAATACTTTGAAGAATAGTTGCACTGCTATAAAAATTCTTTATGTTCTACTGTTCACCAGTTATTTCTCTTTGCCATAGCAGTGCTGACTTTCTTTTGATTTGAGAGACCACACCCAGTGATCCTCAAAACTACTCCCAGCTTTGTGGTGGGAAGTGCTGTGAGAGTAACAGGTTTAAACGTAGGCAAGCATGCACACAGTCCATTGAGCTATCTCCCTCATCCACTGCAACACTGCCTTTCTCCTGTCTTCTTTGTACTGCCTTTTCTAGGATTGTCATATAATTAAATTATAGTTCAGACCATTTCATATTGATGTCTTTCACTTAATAATATGGCTTTAAGGTTTCTCTGTTTCTTTTCATAGCTTAACAACTTAATAACTTTTTAGCAGTAATTAGTAGTCCATTGTCTGGAGCATCAAAGTTGCTTCCAAGTTTCAGCAATTATGAATAAAGCTACTTTAAACATTTCTGTGTAGATTTATGTGTGAATATGTTTTCAACTCTTGATATCGTGGTGCACAATTGCTGGATTATATGTTAAAAGTATGTTTAGTTTTATAAGAAACTGCAAAATTGTCATTCAAAGTGAAGTATTCTCTGTTATGAATATAATTGAAAGCTTCTTGCTACATAACTTCACAAATATTTGATGCTGTCTATGTTCTGGATTTGGCCATATAGTGGTACCTCACTGCTGTGGGGTTTTTTTAGATTTTAGTTTTGTCAGTTTTAAAATATTACAGGATTTCAGAAGTTTAGTTTCATATCTTTACGTAATTGACACCATTCCCACTGCAAAATTCCAGTGCCATCCCACCACCAGAAAGAGCCTACTTTTCATTTCTGTCAGCTTTTCCTTTTGTCTTTTGCTCTGACTACCCACCATAGTTTTCAGTGATCTAAAAGTTGTTTTTCTTGCCAATTTGCTTTCTTTCTTTAATATTTCCTTATTTCACTTAATATAATTACATAAAAATACAGTTGGTTCCAAAGGAAACAATTTTATCTTTTGGCAAAGTGTTACTCTATTTAGTATTTATACTGAAAGATGCTTTTTCTAGTCATCTGTTGATAAGTTGTGGTTGATTTCATGTTTAGGACATTGTGAAAATATTCTTTCAATGAATGTTTCAGCCTATTTCATATTAAAGGATTGTTTTACATCCTCACCAACATATTTTTATTATTTTTAATGTAAAAAATCCCATAGGTGAGGTTATAACTCATTATTTTGATTTTTATATTTTTCAAAACCCTTTTTTCAATGCATAATATAAATATTTCTTCCTTTTGCCAGTTTGTCCTTTTAGTTTTTTTTTTTTTTTTTTGCTGATTTGAATCATTTTGATTTAGTATGTGCCATTTATCTATTCTTGCTTGCTTTTGATACATTTGCAATTAGTTGAGTCTTCAAATACATGTTGAGGTCTTGTAGTGTAGTACTTGCTTTCTATATGTTTTATAGACATATATAATACATATTTCTTTTTTATAGTTTAATATATTTAATAGCTTCAAGTTTGATAGTATAAACCATAAATTTATCTTGAGTTAGTTTATAGTGTTTTAAGTGTTGTTAAGTTAGTTTGTAGTATTTTATTAAGTGTTGTTTTTTATCCACTCACTGTCTAGTTTTCCTAGTACCATTTGGAAAACTCTTTGTCCATGAGATTTCTTTTTATCTTGTTTGCTTTTTGGCTTTGTTAACATAGAACTGATATATGTGTGTACATATGTATAGGCATATACATATATGATGGATTTGTTTCTTCAGTCTGCTCCATTAGCCAGTGCCTACTTTTATTCCAATGCAACATTGTTGTAATTAGCATCTCTTGTAATATGGTTTGAATTCAGGGAGCATGATGCCTCCACTTTTCTTGAAACTTTCTTTGTTCATTGATGTGGTCCTTGTAAAAGTGAGCTTTAAAACTGTTTTTGCCGTGTCCCATCATTCTGATAATTCACCTCTGTATTGTTCCCAAGAAATTTTTTATTTGAAGAAAATCAGTGAACCTTCAGAAAGATGTTTAGTCTTGTCATGTTCGGTGTTTTTCTATTTTATTTTTGTTTTGTTTTGTTTTCTGTTGGTTTTTTTTTCGTTTTTTGTTTTTTGTTTTTTTTTTTTTTTGGTGGTTGATTTTTGTGGTTAGTCTTTTATCATTATAGTGAAAAAAGTCATAATGCTTGATATGATTTCAATTTTCACATACTCATTACAACTTCTATGTACCAGTTTGTGCTATTTCCTTGAGAATATTCCATATGCAATTGTGGAGACCATGTGTTCATTTGTTTTTGGGAAATCGTTAAAACAGTGTTGAATGTTTTAGAGGCAACTATGTCACACATGCTGGGCCTTTGCACATTACCTTTCCTTTACTATAGAAGCCTTTAGGGCCGGAGCACAGCAGTAAGGCAAGCATTTGCCTTGCATACAGCCAATCTAGGATGAACCCAGGTTCAATTCTGGGCATTCCATATGGTCCCCAAGCCTGCCAGGAGCGACTTCTGAGCGCAGAGCCAGGAGTATCCCCTGAGCACATACAGGTGTGGCTCAAAAACTAAAAAGAAAAAAGTCTTCAATATGATTTTATTAGCAATTACTTTTGATAATGGTATGTTTTCATGTATGCAGTTTAGGATTTAAGAATATTTGGTGTTTTTCCTGCTTCCTATTTTTTAGTTTGGGAGATACACAACCTTTATTTATTTTAATACAGTCTTTGCTTCCTTTTCTTCTTATAACTGATATTTTTCTTCCTAGTGGAATCTGAAATCTTAAACACATTATTCATCTTACTTGTTCTCTGCCTTTTGAGTTGTTGTGATTGTATCCTCACACCAACCCCCACCCCATGGTAAATTTTATACTGCTGACCAGGAAACTATTTGTAAAATTGTTTTCTATCAATTCCTTTGATGTTTACCAAAGCTAGTTAGGTATGTCTGTTGCAAGCAACAAAAAATTAGGTTGAGTTTTATGATCCATCTAGCCATTCTCTCTTTTGATTGATGTGTCCAGGTTGTTAATATTGAGATTATTGAAATGAAGGAATTCAATGCACTAGTTTAAATGGATTACAGTTTTTAAAGTATTTTTTAGAAGTGTTTTCAACACTTCTTGGCATCTTTTATTTTCTTAACCTGTGCTTAGAAATCAGCCTTTATGGGGTGGTCAGATTCTAATTGCCTCTTCTTGGTTATGCCCACTCAATAAATTTGCCTTGAGATTACCAAATGATTTACCTCTGAAATCCTCTGTATATATATGCACAAACATGTTATTTGTTTGATTTCACTGCTCTCTGGATTCTTTGTCTTTGGCTTTTATTATTTTAATTATTAATGACTTTGAATTCATCTAATTTTGTTCTCTTTGAAGCCATAGTATCTTGAATCTGGGTTATTCAGTTCTCAGAGTGAGAAAGTTCTCAGTAAAAATTTCTCTAAGCAATAGTTCTTCCCATATTCTTTATATCTTTGAGAGAGGATTACTAATAATTTGCATTGTACTACTCTTGATACAGTCTGTTACACAATAATTTTTAATTTCAATGAAGTTTAGCTTCTTGATTTTTTATTATTTCATTGTAAATTCGGTGTTGCATCTAAAGAGTTATTTTCTCTTTTTTAATTTTTATTGTGGTCAAAGTGAATTCCAATCTTTCACAGTAATATTTAAGGCACATAGTGACAGTGAATGAGAGGCATTCACACCACCAGTGTTGTCCTCCCTCCACCCCTGTTCCCAGCATGCATCCCATATTTGCCTCCTTTACCCCCATAATACTAGTGTAACTGCTCCCCATTTGTACAGCTTGTTGTAGATTGGGTATTGATTTTGTTGTCGTTGACTTTGGGTTTAGTGTTCATGTCTGATCATTTTTTTTATTTCCACTAAATGTTCATATGACTATCTGGTCCTGGTATCATCCATTCCCCCACCCCAAATTATGAGGCTGAACAAGATGATTCCAGTAATGTGGTTTTGTTGGAGATAAAAGAAAAGGGAAGAGTGAAAGAAAAAAAAATAGGAGTTCGTGAAGGTGTTATAAATATCAAGTTAGAAGAAGAAAAGGAGAAAAGAAGAAAAAGGTAAAACAAGACAAAAATGAAAACAACAAAGCAGTAGCAACAATAATACAAAAAAAGAACAAACAAAAAATTCAGAACCAACAACTATAAAAACAAACAAAAAAAAAAACAAGTCAAAACAACAACGAAGTCAAAAAACCCAAACCCAAAAAATAACCAAACCAGGAACTACTTAAAAAGGTTTTTGCAAAGGCACAGTATTAGTAAATTTGAAAGGGAATTCCCATGGCCTAAAATATACAGAGTTTCTCTGCCCTTGAAACATACTGCCATGGGAACAACTGCAGGCTTTATACACGCTCATTTTCACACCCCAAGGTCTTTTTATAGTGCTAGGAAACTTTCTGTTCAGTTGTGGATGATAACATCAGGCCTTTATAGTTAGAGATCTTGGTATTTGTGTAGGTCATAGGATGAAGGCTAATCAAGAGTTTTTCTTTACTATTCTAGAAGTTCTGATCCATCACTGTTGTTGTAATCAGTCTTCTGTTATTAGTGCTCTTGTTTTTTGCTCAGATCCTAGGACAAAGCCTGGGATAGAGTCTTTCAATGTGGTTCCAGAAGTTTTGCTTAGTCACAGTTGTCAAAGTCAGACCTCTGGAATTAGAGATCTTGGTTTTTTGTATGACTTCTAGGCCAAGGTCTAAACTAGGATCTTTTCTCATTGGTTCCACAATAGGTTCTGCCCAGACCATGTTTGTTAAAATCCATCTTCTGTAGTTAGCAATTTTGGTTTTTGCATAGAGCAGTGGATGACATGTCTTCTGATTTCATCATACCATTTAGGTGATGAGATATGGCAACCCTCTCTTAGATTAAGTTCTTGCCGTTTCCTCATGTCAGAATGTCATATCAAAACTGATGCAAGTTGGTGCCAGAGCAGTATTAGAAATTTCCCAGGGAGGAGTTTGGTTTCTGGTGCTGTTGCTGGGACCTGTGTCGGTTCCACATCTGGCTTCTGGGATTTTGGGTTGGATGGTCGTTGTCCAATCATATGGAGTCTTAAGTTGGGTTCACATGACACATGCTCAGGGTCGGAGGTGCCTCTGTATTATAAAATGTATTGGTTCTTATCCCTAGTAGATAAGAGATCGTTTTTATATGTAAGATTTCCCTTTTTTTTAGTATGCCTTTGCAATAAATGGTGCCAAATTATATTGCTGGTACATTTGGGGGTAAGAATGTCAGGCTACACAATCTCTGTGCCCTGGTTTTGACCTGAGCTTTTATCCCAGGCAGGAGGTTTTCTTGTAGGTTTTCGTACCAAGCAGAACCAAGACAGGTGAAGTTAAAAAGGAAAAAGAAAAAAAATATATATATATATGTATATATATAGTAGAAGAAATAACTAAAAATAAATTTAAGAAAGGAATTAAAGAAAATACGTTATTTAAGAGGCTCTTACATTTGAGAATCAACAGACTAAGTGGTAATATTATAAAGGTATTAAACATATAAAGGACATATAGGCTTCCCAATTAAATCTTTTGAAATATTCTTGTGAGGAGTGAAATCCAAGGTACATTTTCATCACACACCATGGGCTTGTTGAGTTTGAGAAATGATTTGCGACCATAAGGGATCAGGTAGTGTCATTGGGTTGGGGTATGTAACAGTCTACATTTGGGAGGGTGAGAAGGAGGACCAGAAAGTATGAGTCATCAGGAGTGTTGATTGTTGTTTCTTGCTGGTATATGAGATATGGGACTGAGAGGGTGTCCTTTCACTTTGGGAGCTGGGTGGTGGCTTATGGGGCCAGGAGGTCCATCTCAGTACCTAATGAATTAAGAAGTGAGGGTAAAGAGGGTTAAATAAGGAGAGATGTTGGATCAGGGTTGGGGAGGTAGTGAAAGGATATTAGGATTTCTGAAAGAAAGAGGGGGATAATATATAAGAGGGGCTGTATACACTTTAGGCATGGATTGTTTACATTTTAGGTTTGGGAATCAGAGGGGAGTCCACTGTCTACAAACTCATGCCCACATAAAGACAGACATTAGTGATCTATTCTTAGGTTGTTGTTAAAATCCTGACCCTCCTAGGCTGGGTCTGTGCTCTTAAGAGATAAACTTGAGTTAAGAAAAGATAATAATTGGCTTAAGATATAGATTAGGAGAGAAAGAGGGGGGAAAACAAAAGATAAGAGGGGAGAAAAAAAATAAGTAATTACAATAGAAATAAGTTTTAAAAAGATTGAATTGATAAAGAAGAATCAAGGAGAGAGGGAAAGAAGAAATAGGGACAAAAAGAGAAAGAGAGAGAAAAAAGGAATATAAAGGAACTGTAGTAGTTTGCAAAAATGTGTTTGATGAATGGGACCTGTAACATAAGTTCTGTGGTGTGCCATTGACTGCTCCAGTGGTCTGAATGATCATATGCTTTGGATCCTAATAGAAGATCCATAAACAAAAGAAAACGGGTAAATTAGAGTATTTTATCGAGATATTGTCATAATGAGCACTGTATATGCCAGCAGTGGTCCTCAAACTATGGCCCGCAGGCCACATATTGTATTTGTATCTGTTTTGTTTCTTCATAGCAAAATAAGATATATGCAGTGTGCATAAGAATTTGGGCCCGGAGAGATAGCACAGCGGTGTTTGCCTTGCAAACATCCGATCCAGGACCAAAGGTGGTTGGTTCGAATCCCGGTGTCCCATATGGTCCCCCGTGCCTGTCAGGAGCTATTTCTGAGCAGACAGCCAGGAGTGACCCCTGAGCACTGCCGGGTGTGGCCCAAAAAAAAAAAAAAAGGAATTTGTTCATAAGTTTTGTTTTTACTATAGTCAGACCCTCCAATGGTCTGAGGGACAATGAACTGGCCCCCTGTTTAAAAAGTTTGAGGACCCCTGGTATATGGTATCCAATATGATTGGACACCCATGTTTAAAATTAGGGTGTCCACCCTATGTTTTCAAGGACCACTGTGGACATAAAAAGCTGAAGTGTTATTTTTTACCTGGTAAAATTGTGTCACTAAAACATTGTTAGTAATCACTACAGCAGGTGTCCAATGCTTACAATCATTTTCTGTACCTGGTTCTGTGGATAAATCAGTTAGGACCTTATTATAGGTCTTTGTAGTTAGAGGTTGATTGCAAACTTGTTCACTCTAAACTGCTGTTTTCACTGTTGCTGGTTTCTTTAAGTTATAATGGATAGTCACAGCTTTGTTTTGCTTCCTTTCTACTTCATTTGAACACTTCTCGTTACATGTTGGTACCTACAGTGTTTGGAGTTTCTGCCCTTTTGACCCTTGTATTTGTTCATGGAGTACTATATGTAAATGTATCTATTCTATATACATCAAAGAAATGCTATCATTCTGTATTTATCCTTCTTCTGGCTTACTTCATTTAACATAATATTTTCTAGATCCACTCATGTTGCTGCAAAATCCATGATTGTATCATTTTTAAGTGCTATGTAGTGTTCCATTGTGTATAAATACCACATCTTCATGATCCACTCATCTGTTGTTGGTCATTGAGGTTGGTTCCAAATTTTGGCTATTCTGCTGAGTGCTGTGATAAATAGTGGAGTTCATGCATGCTTTTGGGATGGATATCCTTTCTTCTTGGGGATAGATACCCAGGAGTGCTATTGCCAGGTCATATGGTAGCCCAATTCTGAGTTTCCTAAGCACCCTCCATACTGTTTTTCATAGGGGTTGAACCAGACAACATTCCCACCAGCAGTGGATGAGAGTTCCTTTCTTACCACATCCCCAACAATAGAGATTGGTCCCATTATTTTTGATGTGTGCCATCTTCACTGGTATAAGGTGGTACCTCGTTGTCTTGATTTGAGTTTTCCTAATGATGAGTGATGGTGAGCATGTTTTCATGTGTTTATTGGCCAACTGTCGGGGTCTTCCTTAGAAAGTGTCTATTCATCTCTTCTCCCTAGTTCTCTGTGGTTTTATTAGGTTTTGTGGAGCTTACCATTTTAAAAAGTTATTTTCAAACCCAGGCACATCTCTGTTTTCTTAAAAAAAATTTATAAAACTAGTACTTTTCTGGGGTCAAAGAAATAGCACAGTAATAGAGCATTTGCCTTGCATGTGGCCAACATGGATGGACCTGGGTTCGATTCCCAGCATCCCATATGGTTCTCTGATCCTACCGGGAGCAGTTCCTGAGCACAGAGCCAGGAGTAACCCCTGAGCACCACTGGATGTGGCCAAAACAGACAAACAAAAACTAGGAATATTCTGGTCCATATTTACATTTAATATATTTTTTAATTTTTTTAAATAATTCAATATCTGCATGTTTATTTTATGGGGGAACAGTTGATAGCTATCCAGCTCAGTATCATTCATTGAAAAAAGTTGTCTTTATTGTATTGCCTTTACCTTTGTCAAAGCAGCTAACTATATTTAAATGAATCATTTTATCAGTTCTCTACTCTGTTCCATTGTTCTATTTATTTTTTTGCCAATACCATACTGTCTTAATTACTGTAGTTTTGTATAGTGTCATTGAAGTCAAGCTGTCGGGTTTATTATCCTTCATTCAGTATAGTATTGGATAATCTAGGTCTGATTCCTCTCCATTATAAATTTAGAAAGCAATTTGTTGATATCCATAAACTAGTTTGCTGTGATTTGATTGGGATTCGCTAAATGTATAGATCAGTTTTACAAGGACCTATATCATGACTGCTGGCTGTTTCTATTAATATGCTTGATATGTATGCCCATTTATTTCCTTAAACTATGGCTTTAAATTTTTAGTTATAATATTTTTGTATCTGTAATATCTTAATTATATGTAACTAATATTCAAAGTTCTTTTTGTTGGGTTTTTTTTCTTTTTTTGGTTTTTTGGCCACACGCGTTTGTCATTCAGGGGTTACTCCTGGCTATGTGCTCAGAAATCGCCCCTGGCTTGGGGGGGGGGCACATGGGATGGGGGGGCGCTTGCAAGGCAGACACACCTTACCTCTAGCGCCACCTCTCCAGCCCCATAATATTCAAAGTTATGGGGAGAGATTTTATCCACTAAAGAGTTTTGATTATCTTCCCTTTTAATAGAAACTTTTGTATTTTGTCTGTTTTATGTAGATGCGTGGGTAGAAGTTTAGGTGGCTTGCTTTGTTTCTTATTCATTTATTTATTTATTCTGTTTAAAGGGGCTATATCCAACAATGCTCATGACATAATCCAGGCCATAAACTCAGGATTGACTCCTGATGCAGTATGGTGGGAAGGAGAGATGGGTCATATGGGCTGCCAGGAATCAAACCCAAGTCAGCCTCTTGCAGTGCAGGTATAGCTGCTATACAATTGCTTCAGCCCCAGCTTTGTAGATGTCTTAATTTTTGACAAACTTTTCTCAATTGTTATGAATATAAAATGGCAATTTTGTGGTTCCAAGACTATATAATATCAGAACAATTGAATGTGCTTCACCTACTGAAAAGCTAAGAAGCAGACTTTTTACCTTTGTGTTTTATTCCAAAGTAAAATGTCATATGATTGAGGTTTTATTTTAGTATTAAATCTAAGGTGAGAAAGGGTACTTTTTTTTTCTAGCCGCCCTGAAAAGGGCCTTTGGTTTTCGGTTGGTTTGGATGGAGACAAAGATGTGCTCAGCCCCCGAATCCGTTGGCGCAAGGGTGCAGCCCTGGCGCTTGAGCGCATAGACCACGTCCATGGTGACGGTCTTGTGCTTGGTGTGTTCGGTGTAGGTGATGGCGTCGCACTTGACGTTCTCCAGGAAAACCCTAAGCACACCGCAGGTCTCCTCGTAGGTGAGCCGCGAGATGCGCTTGACGCCGCCGCAGTGGGCCAGGCGGCGAATGGCAGGCTTGGTGATGCCTTGGATGTTGTCGTGCAACACCTTGCGGTGCCGCTTGGCGCCGCCCTTGCCCAGGCCTTCCCGCCCTTGCCGCGGCCAGACATGGTCTCAGACGCTGTGGTCCCATTTTTAAATTAGTGTAAAGTGCACCTTACTTTTCTTAGATGATTTCAAAGGGTATGATAGCTTTTTATTGATCACTACTGTCAAGATCAGATTATTATCAATATTATCACTACTCCAAAAAGTTCCATCATAGAACTCAGTCCTGTCCAACCCCTAATTCTACAAAACCACTAATTCTCTTTTTCTCTCTAGATTAAATTTCTAAAGTTCTCTTGTTTTTAATTGGCTTGTGAGTCTTGCATGATTTGCCGTTTTGGAATCCCTCTAGAATTACCTAATTGCCACACTTTTCTCTAACTCTCCACAGGATCATTTTCCTGAGAACATCCATCCTTATTCTGTCTAATACTTTGGATTTAATTCTCTATGAACTAACACTCATCTCTTTAAAATCATGTTTATGTTATTCCTTTTTTTTTTTTTTTTTTTGCGTGGGGTGGAGAGGAAGCTGGTTCCCCCCATCAAGGAGTTACTCTTAGCTTTGTACCCAGGAATTACTCCTGGCTGTGCTTGGGGGACCATATGGGATACAGGGGATTGAGCACAGGTTGACCACATGTGAGGAAAGTTCCCTCCTTGTTGTACTTTCTCTCCAGCCCTCCTTGTGTTATTTGTACAAGAAAAGCTTTCTTCTAAACACACTTCTTTGCCTGATATATTCCTACTTTTCTTGTTAAAATATCTTAACTGATTTTAGACTGGTTTTGGCATATATATATGTTTTATCAAATCTATTTTAAATACTTTTTCTTTTTACAACTCTGAACTCCTTGAAGAAACCTCTGCTTTTTCAGTTTTCAGTTTTGCTTTTTTATTTTTGTCTTCGTTTTACACTATATCTGGTTCGTATAACTTCATTTTGCTTTACAGTGTATGCAGAGAATATTTCCAAAATGGTGGGAAGAAAAAAGCACTTGAAAAAGATGAAAAAAGAGCTGTGCTTGCCACTAAGACCACTCCAGCCTTAAATACACATGAGTCTTCTAAACTTGAAGGTCATTTAACCAACCTCAGCTTTACAAACCCTGAACTTATAACTGAGTAAGTGCTCTTTTCTACTTTTAACTAATATTTTCTGTGGGACCAATGATAATAAGGCAGAATGATGTTGTGTTTCATGCCAATTTTTAATACATGTGTGATATAATGTTTTATCCCAAGTAGTGAACAATTTGTTTATTTTCTACTAATAGGTTAAGGAATGAAGGTGAGTTAGAGCAATAGTATAGCAGATTGGACATTTGCTTTGCCATGTGGCTGACCCATATTCAATCACATATGGTCCCTTGAGCCCCCCCCCCAGGAGTGATTCCTGAATGCAGAGAACTTCTGGCTATGCCCCCCCCCAAAAAAAGAATGACAGTTTATATTATAAAGTAGAAGACTACTGTAAGTTATATGTTTAGCTATTTGAAACAAAGGTAGGGTATCTGGAAAAGTATTGATTCTGTACCAAAGTTTGTACTCTCAAAAATGAGAGTAGTTCATTAAATGTCAATAATAGTTCTATGGCAAATCAAAGAATCAGAACAGAAAACTTTATTTGGACATACTTAAAGGGATGACTGACTAAGAAATTAGAATAACCTTGGAGAAATATCTTCTGTGCTGGAGTATTCTTTTCTGTGTAAAAACAGAATGATACTGTATTGTCTCCTACATGTTTCAAAATGAAAAAACCTATAAAATATGCAAAGGTCTGAGCTTTCTACACATAGCAATAGATATTGAGAATCAAAGTAAAATGTTTGGCTAGACTTATAAAATACATAGTTTGTAAAGGCTCGACTGGAAAATTTTATTAGAATACTGCAATTCAGACTTCTAAATTTATGTGTAAAGGAAAATAATGGTAGATAAAATTGCTGACATCTTAACACAATTGAAGACAATGTCACCAAGCTATCTAGATAGATAGATAGATAGATAGATAGATAGATAGATAGATAGATAGATAGATAGATAGATAGATAGATAGATAGATGATAGAATGATAGATAGATACCCAGTTATATATATAACTGAATTCCTCACAATGTACGAATATTTCTTATCAAGTCTAGTATCACATAAGAATGTCATTAATAAAGCAGCTTATAAACATTTTATATGCCACATGATGAATTGAGAAGTTCACAAAAAGTATTCCTGTGCATACTATGTATGATAAGATGATCATTAAGTAATTGTCATTTAGCCAGTTATTAGAAATGCGGGGGAGAGGCTACTCTGCTCACTCGATGGTTTGTTTTAGGAAATAGTTTTTTGAAAATGTTGTGTCTTGGGCCGGAGTAGTAACACAGTGGTAAGGTGTTTGCCTTGCACGCAGCTGACCCAGTACAGACACAGGTTCAATCCCTGGCATCCCATAAGGTCCCCAAGCCAGGTGTGATTTCTGAGCACAGATGGAAGATGGAAAATTAAAATTGTGGAACTTTAGGAAGTATAATATATTATGTTATGTTGTATATAATTATTATAAAAGTATTACACATAATTACAAGTATTGTAATATAGTATATAATATAACAACAGTATGTTATAATATGTTTGAGTATGGAAAAGACGATTCAGTGATAGGAGTTCAAAAGATGATTATTAATTGAGTGCAGATTCAAATGGTTTTCAGAGGTTTATAAAAGAATGATACTGAGTGGAGAGTTTAAGATATCTCTGGAAAATGCAACTTAGGAGTTCTACCAAAGTGATTATAACACGTTTTATTTTGCATGTGAAACTATGTACGTAAATTTTTGTGACTTATATATTAATATTCTGATTTTTACTTTACTAATATAGTAGCACTAGTAAATTAGGGACTAGAAAGAATAGCAATTAATTATGGTCTAAACAAAAATATGCATTGGCTCAGTTTAAAAATAAATCATGTTGGTGCTGCAACTTTATTCATCATCTCCTTCCTATCCAAAGCAGAATCACTTTCTTAATTAAAAAATATCTTTGTACTGTTGTGAAGAAATATTTAAAAGGCTATGCTTTACTTCCTCATTTTTTAGACAAATATTTCTAGTCCATATATTCTTTCTTTCTTCTTTTAAGTTTTTTCTTTGTTATGTAACCAACACTTGGTTGTTGTGGTCACACACTTCCATTTTGCTATGCCACTTGGATTGTACTCTCAGATTCTGAGGTGAAATGGAGATTAAAATCAGGGCTTTCTACCTATCAGATAGTCTATTACTATTTGAGGCTATCTACTCAATAGTAGGCTATCCACTATTTGAGCTGTCTCCATGCACTGTTCCATAATTTAATTCTTTAATTTTGTTTCAATTATTAATTATGCTTGCCAAATGAATTTTTTATTAGTTAAGACTTACCAAGTTAATTATGATAACCTGCCTAGTAATATTAAATAAACCTCAGAAAACATTTGCTAATTTTACATGTACATCTGTACATGTACATCTGTTTTCTTCCCTTTTTTTTTCAAATCTCTTGCACTTGTTTTACAAGCATAACTCATTCTTCATTTTCACATTTTTATGTGAATGTGCATAAATGTTGCTCTGTTAACTATCATGCTTTAAGGATAGAGCAATGGACATTTATTTTTACTCTTTGTGTCATGCATATAATCCCATTTTTCCAAGGTTCCAGATAAACTACATTTTATGTTTGAGTACGTATCTTGAACATAGTTGGTTACTTTAACCAAGACAGTGAAGACTCATATTCAGAGGAAAGTCAATTAAGACAAATTTTAACTTGTGGAATGCTTAACGATTAATACACTTTTTTATTTTATTTTAAGACACTGTGATTTGTGTTGTTATTCATAGTTGAGTTTTGGGTTTATGATGTTCCAGCTCTAATCTCACCACCGTGTTAATTTCCCTCACCAATGTCCTAGCCCCACCTGCCTCCTTGGCAGGCACATTTTTAAGTTAGTTGTTTAGTTTGACTTTTGTGTGTTTAGTGTTGTTGTTCTAGGGTTTAGGTATATAGATAATACCACACCTCAACCCCACTGATGAATACACTATAATTTTTATTTTACTACTCTGCCTAAAAGTAGGCTGACAAAAGCTCAGGCTTGTCTTATGCAGAGCTAGTTTGTACTTGTTAATAGTGCTTCCTTTCAGGCTTTGTAAGTGTCCCAATTGGACTAGAAACCAAATGAAGAGTCTACCTGTATGTAATACACAGAGCCTATGGTATAACCATACTTATACAGTAAGAATAGATTGAGAATAAACAAAAGTAAAGATATTGTAATCTGTCAGATGATTTTTATTTCTCACAGGTATTAAAAATTATTTTTTCATGAGTAACAAAGCAAAATTTAAAGGTAAGAGATGTTTGAATTGAAAATAGATATTGTCTGAAAAGTCTATATTTGAAAGACCAAAAAACTAGTGATTGTAGCATGAGGTATCCAGGAGTCTTATCAGTAGAAATGTAAATGTTTATACTCATTCAAAAAATGCAGTTTCATAGAAAAATAAAGATTTGTGCCTGTTAGAATTATTATACTTTGTTTTATGAATCATCTGTAGAGTATTATTCAAAAGCTTTTGATATATACAAATTATGTTACTGTAGCAAAAGAAAAATGTGGAACAGGTGAATTTTACTTAGATTCTAAATGTGCTAAATATAAATACATTGGATCTATGAAAACTCTTTATGTGCTTTAGTTAGTATCTTTTACACAAGAATTCCAAAAAACTGCTTAAAAGAGTGCAAGAGAATCATATGACAGTTGCGTTTTATTTAGTAACTAATGTTTTATTACTTTGAATTTTAAAATAAAATTATCAATTTTGTGCTTTATTCAGAATAAGTGACAATATCTTTCCAATGTTAGCCATGTTCTTTGATTAAAGTTTACAAAATTAAGTAGTTTCATTTTCAGCTTTTCAGTTATATCTAGTGAGTATAAAATTGGGAGATTGAAAATTTGCTGTTTCACAAATATAATTGAATTTTTGTACAAGTTGTACTAAGACTAATAATTGGTAAGCTCCTTTACCACTGTCATTTAATTTTCTGGTTATTTCCATGAAATAATAAAAGTACAATAAAGAACAATAAATAGTATAATTGACAGTAGCATATATAAAGAGAATCATGAGCATCAGTTTTTAAATACCCTAGCCTTATTATTTTTTTAATATTTAATGCTCTTTATTATTTACAAAATACAAAGTGAGCATGAGGGATCAAGTGACAAATTCAAAAGGGAAGAGACATTAAAAAACAAGGAGTCCAACTACAAAACAGCTCATTGTCAAAATTATTAGATAAGACCACACTGCTGTGTACAAATGTCAGAAATCTGGAAATATCCCTTTATAGAAGAGTAGAGGAAAATGTACTGAGTGTGTATCTAAATGTATCTATATAAAACTATTGCTTAGATATTATTTAACTGTTTTCCTACTGTGCATACAATATTAAGAATCTAAATTTTATTAACATGTTTAAAAGGCTGGTTAAAAGGGCCAGTGAGAAACACAGATAAAAAAGACTGATGCTAACATTAAACTGGAAAGGAAATAAACTCTACTGAAGTCATCTAGTATTTGGACATGGGCAGGATCTCTAGTTTGAGAACTACTGAGAATAAGTTTAGAGTCTTTCTAAACCTATCAAATGACTGATGGGGCCACTGGTTATTTAAAGAGATACAATGGGAGCCTTAGTTATAAACAGTAAACAGCCTTCTTGGGTTTCAGCAGGCTCTCGCCATGGCTACTTCTGTTTCACTAGGCAACTGCTATTGTAGAGCTCATTCATTCTTTCCTTCCTCCCCTTACTTCCATTCTTTGCGCTTCTCTCCTATTTTAAAGGACACTATCTACCTGTGAATTTGTCAAATTCAGGGTGGGTTTCTTTAGATTATCCACAGTATTGTCTCAGATTCGAAAATATTTCTTTGCACCAAATTAATAAAACATTATTACCCATTACTATATCATCTTGCTGCAAAAACTTTTAAATAAAAAGTACCTTCACAGTTATACTATCTGGTAATGTTTGACCAGATAAATACCTGGATTCTGCGGGCCTGATCAATCATTTGATTTGATTATATCAACTAAGCCATCATAGGTTGTGTGAATTTATGTGCATCACTAAAGTTAAATTTCTTTTTCATAAATCAAAATAAGGTTAATAAACTTAAATAGTAATTCTGATATGGACTTCTCAGAGAGACATTATTTTACATTTGGGGAAATACTAATGGATACCCATTACAAATTAACCTTTAAAAAAAACAATAAATTAATCATTTACAATTCAATGAAAATACTTATGAACGGGGCCAGAACCTGCCAGAAGCGATTTCTGAGCACAGAGCCAGGAGTAACCCCTGAGTGCTGCTGGGTATGACCCAAAAAACAAAAACAAACAAACAAAAAGGAGTGATACTGAAGGGGCCGGAGAGATAGCATGGAGGTAAGGTGTTTGCCTTGCATGCAGAAGGTCGGTGGTTCAAATCTCAGTATCCCATATGGTCCCCAGAGCCTGCTAGGAGAGATTTCTGAGCTTAGAACCAAGAGTAACCCCTGAGGGCTGCCAGATATGATCCAAAAACCAAAAAAAAAAAAAAAAAAATGGAGTAATAGGCTGTGAGATTTTTATACATAGCAGTTACTATCTTGAGGAAGGTTTCTTCCATACTTACTTTGCTGAGGGTTTTCATTATGAATGGGTGTTCAATTTTGTTAAATGCTTTCTCTGCACCAATTAAAATGATCATGTGTGTAGTATAAAATAATAAACAGACCCTTTAGATGGGCTTGGATGGTGGTGGATGGAGATAGAGACCTTTCTCCTCTAGACCAGGACCAAACGGTGGTCCCCAACTTCTGGATAGCGATGAGTAGAGAACTCACTCACAGGCAGGCTTCAGGAAATATCAGCTTCATTCATGCCCTAGCCAACATGTGTGGCTTCTCTCATAACCTGGATTTCTATTCAGCCCTTCATTGTACCTTGTCCCTCAGAGATCTCCTCCTGCTTCTTCCTCCATTTTGCATCCATGCAAATCCTCTTTTGCCGGTGAGGCCAAATGTTTTGTAATCTCTCCAAGACCCCTCCCAGAAATGGGAGGGTCTTTTTTTGTAGGTAAGGTTACACAAAGAATGCGGGGTAGGGTTACATCTGCCCCCTCTTTTTAAATAAAAACAAAAGAGCATAAGTTATCCTTTGTTTTCCCTGCTTCCACCTGTAGCCAAAGGTGGGTAATATTTACAAAGCAACAAGGTTTAAAGTTAAAATTAACATATCAGCCTTTCCATAAACATAACTTTTTTTGCAAAATACACCTATAACTTAAAATTTTCTTAATGCTTTCTACCAAGCACTATATTGGAACTTCCTGGAACTTTCATGTTCCTATTAACCTTATCCTAAACACATAAGCACAAGAACATCTATACAGAACATACATTTTAAAAACAGGCTAATACATCAAAATACACAGTAAAATAAATTTGCAATTGAGAACATTAACTATGGAAAACAATAAAGCACATTTAAATCAGCAAGAAAATGACTTAGATTAAGAGATGCAGGCAGTTTTTAAATCGAATTTTTAGTTAGGCTACGCTGTTTTTCTCTCCCCCTTTTTTTTTTAACTTTATTCCACCACCAAATTGTACACATGTGAATACAGTGTGGACTTTTATCCCATCACCAACACCAATTGTCCAGACTTTGTGTAAAATCTGTGGGCTTCCCATTTTATCCCTTCACCTAAAACCATTTGTTCAGACGCTGGTCTTCTCCCATGTGGCTTCACTTCCATGGGGTCCCAGCCCCCGCAGCTGGGTCCGCTTGCGCCCGTTCACTATCCTGATGTGGAGGGCGGGTCCCAGTAGAAGCCACTCAGGCTCGCTGCTTTTGGCCTGATCAAGAGCTTTCCACCGTTTATGCCCTCTGGGCAGTTTTTTGGAAGCAGGTTTCTCCACTGGCACTGCAGTTTCTCCACTGAGCGCATCTAGGTGTCCAAAACTTAGGTCATCTAAGCCAAAGTCCAAAGTTTCAAAATTCAAAATCCAAATCCAATCTGAAGGTCATGATTCAGAAAATCAGTTTATTTAGATAAACCTTTTCTTCCTGGTCCTTTTTCAGTCAAGGCCCTCCATCAGTCTCTGAGGAGGCCGAGGTCTTTGGAAAAAGGATTTTCTGCAACAAAGTCTCAGTCCTGGGCCTCAGATGGGGGTGATCCAAATTTTCACCTCTCCTGTTTGGCCCTTCTGGTCCCAGAAGGGGTCTCGGCCATCTTTGAAAATGACTCCATGTGGTGGTCCAAAGTTTTGGGCTCACTCCGTTTGAAAAGAGCCAAAATCACACACAAGAACAGGAATATCACCATGATCGCTGTCCTCTTGGGTCCTCTTTATTTAAATAAAGGGGGGCAGATGTAATCCCACCCTGCATTCTTCGTGTAACCTTACCTACAAGAAAGACCCTCCCATTTCTGTGAGGGGTCTTGGGGAGGTTACAAAAGGTTCGGCCTCAGGGGCAAAAAGGGATTTGCATGAGTGGAGTTGGAGAAGGAAGCAGGAGATCGATCGCTGAGGGACAAAGCAGGGCCGAATAGGAATCCAGCGTAAATAGTTATGATATAGTAACATGTTGGCTAGGGCATGAATAAAGCTGATATTTACTGAAACCTGCCTGTGAGTGGATTTTCTCTTTGCTGCCACCCTGAACCGCTAGACCCGCTGGATGGTGGGTGTTGGAGACACTTGGTGTTGGGACGGCACAGAAAGGCCCCTCCATTCATCCCATCACCATCTAGCTCCATCCAAAGGGCTTCTTTATTATTTTATACTACATATGTGATTTTTATCCTTCCTTTTACCGATGTGGTAAATGATATTGATTGATTTGCCCATATCCTTGCATCCCTGGTATGAAACCCATTTGGTCATGATGTTTTTTTTATGTTTTGTTCATTCAGTTTACTAAGATTTTTATTAAGGATTTTCCGTCAATGTTCATCAGTCTTCGGGAATGAGCTATATGGTAGCTTCTTAGGAGGTATTAGATAGGATTCTCATCTCTTCGATATTTAGGAAGAGTCTAAAGATCAATAATAACTCTTCTTTAAATGTTTAATAAAACTAACCTATCATACATCCATCAGGTTCTGGACTTTCATTCTTGGAGAGTTTCTTAATTTCTTTTTCAATTTCCTTTCTTGTGATTGGCCTGTTTAGGCTTTCTTCTTCCTCCTCATTCAGTTATGGTGATTTTTTTTTTTTTTTTTTTCAGAAATCTGCCCATTTCTTCTGGGTTCTGTAGCTTAACAAAGTACTGTTGTTCATAATAAGCTCTCATGATGTCTTGGAGGTCTGTTGTAATCTTTTCATTTTCATTTCTGATCTTGATTTACTTGAGCATTTTCCCTTTTTTTCCTTGTGAGTCTTACCAATAGTTTGTCTTTCTTGTTTCTTCTTTTAAAAAAAACAGTTCCTGGTCTTATAAATTATTTGTATTATTTTCCTTGATATTGTTGATTTCAGCTCTGTGTTGCTTTTTTGTTTGTTTTTTCGTTTGGTTTTTGGTTTTTGGGTCACACCCAGCAGTGCTCAGAGGTTACTCCTGGCTCTACGCTCAGAAATCGCTCCTAGCAGGCTCAGGGGGCCATGTGGAATGCTAGGATTTCAACCGCTGACCTTCTGCATGCAAGGCAAATGCCTTTACCTCAATGCCTTTACCTCCAGGCTATCTCTCCGGTCCCCTGCTCTGGTTTTTATTATTTCTTTTTCTTCTGCTTGTGTTTGGGTTCCTTCGCTGTTGGCTTTCCAGATAATTAAAGTGTGCCTTTAGGCTGTTGGTGTTGTCTTTTTCTTCTTTACTTGTGTAGGTCATATTACTTGAATTTCCTTCGAGTTACTGCTTTTGCTGTGTCCATAGATTTTGGTAATTTGTTTTTCATTTCATTAGCTTCAAGGAATCTATATCTTCCTTGATTTCCTCTTTGATCCAGCTGTTGTTGAACAGCATGTCATGTAGTCTCCAAATGCTAGATTTTCTCCATATCTTCTTTTTTTATAGTTAATTTTCATCTCTGACACTGTGATCTGATAGGGTGCTTGGTATAATTATATATTTATGAATTTATTTATGTAAATTAGACTTGTATCCTAAAATATGGTCTATCCTAGAAAAGATTACATGTGCATTTGAGAAGAATGTGTATTCAGCTTTTTGAAGATGAAAGGCCCAGCTCTTCTAGTTTCTCATTTAGTACTCATGTCTTTGCTAGTGTTCTGCCTAATGGATCTGTCCAGTGGTGATAGTGACGAGTTGAAATCTCCCATTACTATCACTTTTCCATCGATGTTTCTCTACATTTGTGAGCAAAAGCCTTCATATTTTGCTGACCCTACATTTGGTGTGTAAATGTTGATCAGCGTTTATTCTTCTTGGTCTGTTGTTCTCCTGCTCAAAAAGTAGTGTCCATCTTTGTCTCTAAGTACTTTTTTGAGGTTAAATGCAATTTGGTCTGATACTATTAGTGGCTGTTCCAGATTTCTTTTTTTTTCCAGTAGCTTGTATAATTGTTTTCCATCTTTTTACTCTGAGCTTGTATCTATCCTGAACTTTTAAGTGTTTTTTTTCTGTAGGCAGCAGATGGTTGGGTTTTGTTTTCCTCATCCAACCCACTACTCTGGTGGGTTGATGGGAGATTTAGTCCACTGACATTTAAGGAAACTATTGACAGAAAGGGCTGTTTGTCATTATATTGTATAGGGTTGTTGCTGTTACAATTGAGTATTTGGTTTATATAATTGATCTTTGAATAGTTCATTTAGAGTCTGTTTAGCTAGCATAAATGCTGTGAGCTCTTTTTTGTGTAAGAATGTTTTTATCCCTCCCTCCCAATTAAATGAGAGTTTTGCTCTCTAGGTTGAAAGTATTTTTATTCAGTAGCTTGAATATGTCATCTCTCTTTTTTATTTTTTATAATAATTTTTATTTTGACCAAAGTGGGTTACAAATCATTCGCAATAAAATTTTAGGTATATAGTGACACTGAAACAGGGGCATTCCCACCACCAATGTTGTCCTACCTGTCTCCCTCCCCCCACACCCTGTTCCCAGCATGTTTCCCATATTCTCCTTTGCCCCCTCAGACTGCTAGTATAAGTGGTCCCCTCTGTGTCTAGCTTGTTGTAGATTGGTTATCAATCCTGTTGTCATTGGCTTTGGATGTGGTACCTAAGTCTGATCATTTTTTATTTCTACTCATGTTCATATGACTGTTTGGTCTTGGTACGCTCCATTATTTCCCCCTCAGTTTCTGAGGCAGAACAAGAAAAATGGGGGGGGGGGGGGCACAAAAATCAAACAAGCAAAAAACGGGAGCAGGGATCTCAAACTCAATTTACCTGGGGGCCGCAGGAGGCAAAGTCAGTTGTAAGCCTTGAACATTGCGGGGTGTGACCCAAACAACTAAAACAAAGCAAAATAAAAAAAAAGATTCCTCTAGGGCAAGGCCACAAAATGTTGTACGGAGGCCGGGAGTTTGAGACCCTTGTTCTAGAGGCTATAAATATCGGTTAAAGAGAAGAAAGTCAAAAAGGAAGTAAAACATAACAATAATACCAAAAAAATCAAACTAAAAACCCAACAAGCACCACAGCAATAAAGACAACCAAACAATAATCCCTGTCCCGAAATAAAAACAAAACAGAGCACAAAAACATAAAGCAAAATGAAACAAAAACAACAACAATAAAAATTTAATTTGTGCTTCTTTTTGTATAGACACAATAAATGTTGGAGAGATTAGAAAGGGAATTCCCGGGGCCGGAGAGATAGCATGGAGGTAAAGCGTTTGCCTTTCATGCAGGAGGTCATCGGTTCGAATCCCGGCGTCCCATATGGTCCCCCGTGCCTGCCAGGAGCAATTTCTAAGCCTGGAGCCAGGAATAACCCCTGAGCACTGCCTGGTGTGACCCAAAAACCAAAAAAAAAAAAAAAAGAAAGGGAATTCCCTTGGTTAAGAAATACAGGGTTTCTCCGCCCTTGAAATATACTGTCATGTGCATAACTCCAGACTTCGTACCTGTTCTTTTACTCTAACCTTGGTCCTTTGTGTTGTCTGGAAACTATCCGCTCAGTCATGAATGATGAGATCAGGCCTCTGTAACTAGAGGTTTTGGTATTTACACTTGTCATAGGATGGAACCTAGGGTGGAGTATTTCTTTACAGTTCTAGTAATTCTGTTTCATCACTTAAACTTATAGTTAGCTTTCAAATGCAGTTTTATTAGTGAATATGACCCACATGAATGCATATTCTTTAGGACTTAAAAGTAATTTTTAAATATGCAAATGATCCTGAGACAGATAATTTATTCTCATGTTTTGATTTTTCTTGTATGTTAAGCTTGCCTTTTATAAAATAAAATTATCTCTTTTTAGGTTGCTACAAACCTCAGGAAAGATCAGATTACTTGATGTTGGCAGTTGCTTTAACCCATTTCTAAAGTTTGAAGAATTTCTAACTGTTGGCATAGACATTGTACCTGCTGTTGAGGTATGCCTGATTTCATTTGATACTTTAATACTTCACATATGTGTTTTTAAGGAAAACAATGATTTTACATTTCTAAAATAACAACTATGACTTTTATTATTACCTCTCATTGTAGTTGTTTAATAGATTGCAAAGTCTTTTAAATAACTATAGAGTTTGGGCCTTTGTTTTGTTTCAGTCAGAGTTTATTTTTCTCTGTATATTCAAGCATCTAAAAGAAAAAGAGTACTTGGTACATTGAATAAGTTTTATGCACTTAACTGAATCCTGGTAATGGAATATGTTGTTTAACCTAGACTTAACTCTCAGAATATTGTTCTTACTCTCTAATAGGGTTAATAATCATCATACTTCATAGGATCATAGTATTTAGCATCCAGCACAGTGCCCCTCACATAGTGGCAGCTATAAAAAAATATTTACTAGGGACCTGAATGATAGCACAGTGATAAGGCATTTGCCTTGCACCAGGCCAATCCAGGATATACCCAGGTTTGATCCTTAGTATTACCAAATGGTCCCCTGTGCCTACCAGGAGCAATTTCTCAGTGTTCAGTGTCGAGTGTAACCCCTAGTGCCACTGGGTATGGCTCCAATAAATAAATAAATAAATAAATAAATAAATAAATAAATAAGTTTACTAGTATTTTAAAAGAATTCCTGCTAAATATTGATTTTTTTTTCATCTGTAATTATGTTTGTTTTTGGTTTTCGGTTGTTTTTTTTTGTTTGTTTGTTTTTGGTTTTTGGGTCACACCCAGCAGTGCTCAGGGGTTACTCCTGCTCTATGCTCAGAAATCGCCCCTGGCAGGCACGGGGGACCATATGGGATGCCGTGATTCAAAACACCATCCTTCTACATGCAAGACAAATGCCTTACCTTCATGCTATCTCTCCAGCCCTATGTATTATTTTTGGTGTTTTATTTTTAGAATTATGTATTATTTTTATGAGCATAATTATCTAGTGAATTTCTATTAGTAACACTGAGGAAAAAGAAACTAGTAAAAACATTACTATTATTTCTGCTTAATAAAGATGGAGAAATGTTTACTTTCTGTTAAAATAGCTAATATTAGCTTATTTCTGCAGAGAATTCCTGTGCCAGCAGAGATAGAGTTTAAAAGGAGGATTATTTATTACATAGATCCTTTCCCTTTTGTTCTTCAAGACACATTAGAGATGTTCTTTTATAGACTGCTGAAACATGATGATCATTAAAGATAAACTTCAGGCCTAAATAATATTTGGTTTTTTCTGTTGAGTCCATATCAGTGTTGGGGTACCATGCAGTACTGGTGATCAAAACCAGGACATTTGCTAAGTACATGCTATATCACTTAAGGTGCTTTCTTGGCCCCTTGAAATTTCATTTCTTTATACATTAAATTTTCTTATAGATAAAGCTCTAAACTTCAACTGTAAAATCATTAGGGTAGGCAAAAGAACTGCCTAACTAATACTAAAACTCTAATATTAAAATAAAGGAAAGGACTTATATTTCCAGTGGATATAGGGTAAAAGACTATTGATGTACTTTTTTCCTCTGCTTAAAGGAACAAAAAGGTATACAAAATAATTTACAAGATCCTGAATTGATTCAAGAGATTAAAACATATGAGATGAGAATCATACTTGAACCAACATGTTGTCTATAGAGAAATTCTAGGGACCTGGCACAGAAAGAGTTATCCATGGGGCCGGAGTGCTAACACAGTGGTTAGGCATTTGCCTTGCAGCGGCTGACCCAGGATGGATGGTTTGATCCCTGGCATCCCCATATGGTCCTCTGAGCCAGGAGCGATTTCTCAGCACAGAGCCAGGAGTAACCCTGAGCACCGCCGGGTGTGGCAAAAAAATAAAATAAAAAGTGATCCATAACCTTCAGTTATGGAGCCAGAGCTAAGAATTTTGAGAGACCAAACCAGTATGGTTCATAAGACAGAGTACTGAAAAGTAAAGTAAACATTCCAGAGGTCTACAGAGTATTCCTTAAGTACCCAGCTAATTCTTTTGTGTGAGAAAAATACATGAGAGTACCACCTACAAAGAAAGAGGTCAAATAGTGCCCAACATGCTCATGGGCTAGAAATACTACCTATTTGAATACACAGTGACACTGGAAATCTCAAGAGTTGCCCTGCATTGTATAGAGTTAACAGAGAAAATAATTAGCTTTAGACTGAACATAACTCTAGTTGCATCTAACAAACCTTAAAAACAAAACCTAGAAAGATCAAATTGTCTCTAGAAATAACTAAATTCAAGAACAAAGCTCAAGATTATTTATAGCAACTTAAATACTTCAATCCCGACAAAGTAAAATTCAGCATGTCTGATATCCAATAAATAACTAGCATGTAAGGAAGCAAAAAATTAAGCATAAAGTGAGTAGATGACAGATATATTAAAATTAGGAAATGGCTATTAAAATAATTATATTCCATTATTCTAATTTATTATATTAAAATATGATTGTATTCCTTTATGATTTTATTTTAGCTACACAGAGCTAACTAGAGACATCAAATATTTTTAAATGCCTAAATCTAATTGTAGAACTGGGTCTGACATGAAAAACAATAAATGTTACATATTATCTTTTTGCATATTAAGAGAAATGTTAACTTGAAAATATGATAGTAGAAACAACCTAAAATTAAACACAAGGAATTTTTAATGGAAAAAAAAATCAACTGTTGTGACAATTTTGAGTAGTCAAATACAGGCGTAATTGTAATTACCTCCATCCCAAAAAAAAAAAGGTAGAACTAATTAGATGAGATAAAAAAAAATCCAAATATTTGCTACCTTTAAAAGAAATACACTTCAATTCTAAGTTGATTAAAATCAAGAATATTAGTATAAAATAGCTTTTGTGATTATAAATCCTGTGAGTGGATTTCAGAGCAAAGGATGTCTACAGAGATACAAATGTTAATTTCATAATAGCTGAAAAATCATCTCAAAGACCATGTGTTGTAAATAATTGAATTGTAATAACTGAAAACTGAACAGTTCTGATACATATAAATAATTGAATGGATAAGCAGACTAGCATATTCTCATCTAGCAGGATACTACTTAACAGTGTAGAGTCAATAAATTTAGTATATTCAAATATAGATAAATCCTAATATAATTGTTGTATCCAGGCAAATGAAAGTTCATTTTGTATTATTCTATGTATATACAAGTCTAGATTATGGCTGATCTGTAGTATAGAAGTCACGTCAATGATTGCCTATGACAGAAAAAGCAGAGCACAAAAAGCACAAAGAAAGAAAGATAAACTAGAAAATATTTTAGGGTATTGGAGCTAGTCATTAACTATATTATAGTAATGGATCCATGAGTTATAACTAAACAGCATACACTTTGATTTTTTTGTCAGTTATGCTTTCGTTTGCATGTCAGTTATAGTTCAAAACTAAGTTTATAAAAACAAGATTGTCTGTTGTGGAACATAAGTTAACTTTTCCTTAATAGATGGATGATTATGTGAATAATTTGTCTACCTGCTATCAAAAATGAAATACCTACTAATGACTGTTAGGTTAAACCTTGGTTTCATAACTTAAAGTGTTTTGTTTTAACACGTTTAGTCTGTTTTAATTTACTCTAACTTTAAAATGCATTTCTTTAGGAAATTGTGAGTTGCTATTTTTATTCCTTAGAATGCTTCTCACAGGGGGCCGGAGAGATAGCATAGAAGCAGGGCTTTTGCCTTGCATGCAGAAAGATGGTGGTTCGAATCCTGGCATCCCATATGGTCCCCTGAGCACTACCGGGTGTGACCCAAAAACCAAAAAAAAAAAAAAAAAAAAAAAAGAATGCTTCTCACAGTTGTTTGCCTACATTTAGTAAATTTGATAATTTGTTTCAAATTTGGAATTAATTTTTTAATATAACAAATTAACATTAAAATTACTTTTAAAATGGTTAAAGTTAATGACTTAACAGATGTTTTGCTTGACCTTTAAAATAGTCCAGGAGGCTGGAGTAGCGGGTAGGGCATTTGCCTTGCATGTAGCTGGCCCAGGTTTGATCCCTGGCATCCCAAGCCTGCCAGGAATAATTTCGGAGTGCAGAACCAGAAGTGACCCCTTGAGCACCACTGGGTGTGGCCCAAAATCCAAAACCAAAAAAAGAATTTGTGCAAGTACAGTAATAGTTTAAAAGGGAAAGATATACAATCAAACTTTGAATTATATAGAAATTATAAGGAAGCTTGGTGGGAAAACTGCGTAAGGTGGAAGTGACTATGAAATTCTTAATATATCCTTTTTTTTCCATTTTCTGCAGAGCGTATATAAATGTGACTTCCTGAACTTACAGCTTCAGCAACCGCTTCAACTTGCACAGGACACTATAGATGCCTTTTTGAAGCAATTGAAAAATCCCATTGATTCTCTTCCTGGAGAACTTTTCCATGTGGTTGTTTTTTCTCTCCTTCTTTCTTATTTTCCCTCACCATACCAGCGATGGATTTGCTGCAAGAAAGCCCATGAACTGCTGGTGTTAAATGGTTTATTGCTTATTATTACACCTGATTCCTCCCATCAAAACCGTCATGCTATGATGATGAAAAGCTGGAAAATTGCTATAGAGTCTCTGGGCTTTAAACGTTTCAAGTATTCAAAATTTTCACATATGCACCTAATGGCATTTAGAAAAATCTCTTTAAAAACCACAAGCGACTTGGTTAGCAGGAACTACCCAGGGATGTTGTATATTCCTCAAGATTTCAACAGTATAGAAGATGAAGAATATTCCAACCCTTCCTGTTATGTTCGCTCAGATATAGAAGATGAACAACTAGCATATGGTTTCACAGAGCTCCCTGATGCTCCATACGACTCAGATTCTGGAGAAAGTCAAGCCAGCTCTATTCCTTTCTATGAGCTAGAAGATCCCATATTACTTTTAAGTTAATATAAAAGCAAAAGGTCTTTCCAGTCCAGACTCCCAAACTAATTGCTTACACTAATCAAAAATACTAACATGAACTCAGTACCTATTCTGGTTTGCATAGAAGAAATGCAAGGGTTTACAGAGTTGCCTATTTTTTTCTACTTCTGGATTTTAAAATTTATTCTTATATAGAAAGCTTAAAGTTCCATGAGAAGTGATGCCTATCATAGCAGAAACCACTGTTACTGTAGCCGCTAGCACTAAGATATCATAGAAAGGTACCTTTTCTCTTTAGTGCTATTGTGAGAAAAAAAAAAATGAAGCATAATTTGCTATGTATTTTCCCTTTCTCTCATCTTTTCAGTGTTGACTTTAAACCACTGCAGTGAGAAACGTCAAGATATGTAGAGAATTGTAGATTGCACTTTGAGAACTCATATGTTCATTGTAACACAGTAGTAGGTTGGGTTAGATGTCTATATGCACTTATATTCTTTTTCTAATGAAATTGTTATGTTTCGGAAAGCTATTTTCTCTTCAGTTTTGTCTGTTTATCCACTTTTACTCAACTTTCAGATTTGACCCTCCCCCCTTCTTTCTTGTTCATTAGTAGCAACAGATATAGAAGGAAAGTTTTCTCCCAACATATATACCCTATTTTTATTAGCACAGTAAACACTATTGCCAAATTTTTTTTTACCTTGTTGATTTAGGCATTGGTGTTAAGTATATATATTTAACTGTGAGAGTTCACTTTTACTTTTTTAACTTAGGTCTCATTTACAAAATTTTCTACTTAAAGGAACAATATAAGACAATTTCCTGACCGAAACACCTTTGTGAAAGGGTTTGCACTTGGAAGAAAGTTGACATTCTACCTAGACCAACTTTGATGGGATCTTCACCTTTCCATCATGGAGTGCTGCACTACAAGTCTGGAATTACACGGAAGAATTTTAAATGAGCCCTTAGCTGGCAGTCTCATAAAATGGTTTGACTCTGGTATTCTAGTCTCTTAAATCCTAGCAGAAAATTTTCTTTTACTATATAAACCATTAGTTGGCCGTGGGAATTTCCCCTTTCCACACTGATAAATGCCTTTCTGTGTTTCTGAATCAGAAGCAAATGATAAAGAAGTATTTGTCCAAACAAGACAAGGTTAGTTGAAATAGCTAAAAACTTTGTCCATGTTGTCTTGTCAGCCAGCAATTGTCATGTAAAGTATCATTTTTAAGAGTGCCACTGTGTGGATTTTTTTTCAAGTGGTTATTACATTAAAATTACCTCATACTGAGGTTTTTGCACTGAAACAGTATCATATTTCATGGTTAATGTTTGTATGTATATGTGTGTTTTTAAAGGAAACCTGCATTTTCAGTAGTTGATTCTAAATTTCATAAACTGCACTTCTTTACTCTGGTAAAACTGAAGTTTTTGTGCTTATTGTAAGTTGCTGTAGTTAACTTTGAATGTTGAAATTTCTTTAGAAATACAAAATTTTCCCATTGAGATATAAAGGGTTAAGTGTGTATACCCAACATTTCAAATTAAACTTTACATTCTAAATTAATGAAAATAATAAAATTGTACTTAACTTGGTCAGTTGACTAAATGCAATAAATCTGCCCGAAATAAGCTGAAAAATTTTTTTGGTTTACTCTCAGTTGCTTAATAGATCCAGTAAGCACTACAGGTCACATCTTGTAACAACCCTAAAAGAAGAAATTTTAAAACAGTGTTCAGAATAACACAGGATTGTGTTCAGTTACTTCTATTATTGTACTGTTTTCTTTGATTTGGTTAAATGTTATCTTAAGTGCAAAGAAAACTACACCAGACAAAAGTACTTTGGAAGTAAGTGAAAGCAGTATTTTTGAGATGCTAGGGTATGACCTTGGAGTCAGCCTTAGCATTATAGCTAAAATGTTGGTGCTATAAATTCTTCTGACTGTTTACAGATGTTGATTCTGCATGTGCTTCAAAGTGTGCATGGTGTATTTTAAGTAGTACTTTAAAAGAAAAGTCTATGATACCTTATTCACTCTTAGTATAAATTTGTTTTAATTTATAAGAACAAATTTGTTACTATAAATTTCACTTATTCAAATTAGGTTGACACAGAGGATATGAACTTATACATGGTCCACCAAAGCCAAGTCAGTGTGTAAGTGTTATATAAGCAGTCATGTGGCTTAATGCCAGATTATATTTGTAATGACAATAGAAGTTAATAGAACCTTCTAATACTATATGGGTAATCGAGAATGATTTAATTTGAATATAAAGAAGAGACCTGTCACATTCACAACAGTATTCTCTAAAATACTTTGTTGTTTCAAAAATATATGATCATTTGATTGCATTTTTTGAGGATCATGATCAGATCAAGTGGTTTATATTGTAGTTGCCAAGTGGTGGGAGGTGGCATACCTAAAAATGTATGTTTGTGTTTGTTGTATTTTTTCACATTTTGTGAACAAAAGCACATTTATTAAAAATTTTAAATTTTCTAATTTTTATTGTCTATTACTTGTAAATTGAAGGTCTTATGTCTCATACATCTCACTAAGCAAATTCAGAATTGGGATACAATTTAAAATTTTAATGACTTAGAATTACTAGTTGGGTTCATCTAGTCAAATCCCTTAATTTCTATAAATTCATTCACTGAGATCCAGAGAGCTCAAATAACTTACCTACTATCATGCTTCTTATTTAAGAACCATTCAGGCCTTTTGCAACAAACTCAAGTTCATTTTATATCAACCAATAATACTCTACTTTCCTTGAAAGTTAATTATATTGTGATAATTGTATCAGGTTAGGGTGGATAATTGCTTTCTTGTGATATAAAAGAACTCTATGAAACAAATATTTTCATTCATTAGTAGCACTATTTGGGGAAATGACATGAATTGGGATGATCTTAGTTTCCTTTTTTTACAGAGTTTATGAATAGAAAAGACAGTAATTTTAGAGCATTAGAGATAGTTTGGCAAGAAAGAAGCTTACCTTGCATGTAGCGGACCTGGGTTCTATCTCCAGCACCCCACATGGCCCCCTAATCCTGCAAAGGGTGATCCTGAGCAGACCCAAGAGTAAGCCCTTAAGCAGCTCCAGTGTGGCCCCCAAACACAAATTTAAAAAGATAATTATTCTGGAATTAATACATGTATGTATCAAGGAATGATGGGCTATTGTTCTATACTATTGCCCTACTCACCTATTATCCCCCCAAAAAAATTATAGCAAAATTAAAAAAAATAGACCTGAAAAAGTTAAAAATAAGTTGTGTATAAGAAGGACCTATTTTTTAATCCCACTAGAAATGTAACCACTAAAAATAAATTCTGGTTAAAAGAAAAAAAGAGAAAAAATTAAATCAAACCTTGGCCCCATTTTCCACACTTAATATTCCTCAAGAGTCTACACATAGAGCAGAACATGGAGTAAGATTTGGCTTCCTGGTTTTCAAATTGCAGGTTGATTGTAAAGGTGGAAAACAAATTGTTCTGAGTCTAAAACATTCTCCTAAGTTCAAAAAGCGTACTTCAAATGTTCATTGCAAGAAATGTTTATTTAAAAAAAAAAAAAAAAAGTGAGCTGTAACTTCCTTGGAGAGTTCATGATAGAAAGTTCACAGCCATGATCCCAAAGTTTCCCCAGAATATTAATAATGGTATTTTACATATTGCCCAATGAACAAGCTATAATAGCTGATAATTTAAGAACCTCTAAATTTTGCAAAAGATGAATTGGTTTTTTTTAAGTTCAAACCCCAATTTAAGTTTTATTATCTTGAACTTAGGCAGTTTGTTTTTTTGTTTTGTTTTGGGTTTTTGTTGTATGTATATGTGCAGGTATTTTGTTTGGTTTTCTCTCTCTTTTTTGGTTTGATTTTTGGGGTCACACCTGGCCTCTGCTATGGGCAGCCCATGTTTCTGCTCAGGGATCATCCTGCTGGTGCTCAGCGCATGACCATATGTGGTACTGCAGTTGGAACCAGAGTCATACATTTTCAAGGCAAGCATGCAAGAACCCTCTGTACAAATGACTAAGGATGTTTTTATATTAAATTTCTTTCAAAGTTAGTAGCTTAGCATGCACTTTACAAATCAGTCTTACTACTATGTCACTATTGAATTGTCACGTTTAATGAATGTAAATACTGTTATACTTGTTTTGAATTTTTTACTTTTAACCATAAATTTTTTATCATGCCTTTGCATTATAAATTTTACAGTTTCTAAGATCGTTTCTGACCATGTGTAAGTAGTCTAAAACTGAGCAGAACTAAAAATGGTACCTGGTGGTTTTTTTAAACTGTCAAGCAAAATGTGTAAAGTATTGAATTGGAATGCCTATATAAACCATTAAAAGGGTAAATAATTTTGATCAAAAGACAATATAGTGCCGATTAGTATTTTCTAGATCCAGTATTCCTTAGCTATAAGGAATATGTATGTTACATGCTCAAGAATTTTATAGAACTTTAGGGAGAAATGTATTAACAATATGAAACAACAAAAACTACATAATGGCATGGTTTTTCTCTGCAGCATCTGGTGATATCTTAATAAAATCTGGGCTTCTTTTTTGTCTTTTTGAGGCCACACCTCAAATTCCTGTACCCTTTCATCTTCCATGTTCAACTCCAGACAGGGGAGCTGAGCTTGGAAGTGGGGGGAGGGGGCACATATAATAAGCTTTCATACTAAGTAATCTTTCTATTGAATTTCTATGACTTTCATTTTTGTTTTCATTGTTCACATATAATCTTTCGCATCAATATAAAGTGCATAATAGATCTCAATCCAGCTTTCCTTGTCTTTCTGTAATCAGGCACGGGCTCCCTGTTACTGTAGTCTACTAAAATTTTTGCATAAAATAGGTGATAGATATTGTAATGACTTCCTTTTACAGTATGAAATACAACTGTAGTGAGATGATGTAGTACCACTACTTAAACAGGGTCTTGTCTGGTTCTGTTGTGTATCACGTGCTTATTACTTTAGATACTCTTAGAATATAGCTCAATTTATGGTTCAAAAAAATCTGAATTGATTTGTGTAAAAGGTAATTCTGTGTAGTTTCTTTTCTTTTTCCTCCTCTGCCTATCCTTACCCATTTAAATTTATTAGACCTTAATTTCAGAAGGAAATTTACATCTACAATGCCTTGTGTCAATCCCCACTTAACTCTCATTACCAGTAAAAAGATTTAGCTTTCCAAACTATCATTAGTTTACTACATCTTTAAAAGTAAGGTTTAGCTAATTGATCTTTTCAGTCTCATGAGAAATTGTACTTTACAGCTTTTCAGTTAATGTAAGGATATTTTATTCCAGCTATTCTCTACTGAATTCATATTCAAATAGATTTTCACCACTACCCATTTCTTTTCATGATCATTTCTTGATCCATAAAATCCTGTGAGGGTAATTAATCGTCTAAAACAATTTCTACCAATTATCATTGTAAGCACATAATAGGGATCCAACAAAATAACTATTACTTATTTTAGCGCCTGCCCTTGAACCTTTTTATTGTTTTGCTCATTCATTGCCTTTTGTGTTGATTGACCATTTTACATCCAAGATCTAATACAAAATCTGATAGCCACTGAATTTAAAACCACTCTGAGCAAGTTAGTGTTAAATTCTCTTCTTTTTTTTTTCACTCCATTGAATTTCCCCAAGAAATGATATGAGATATCCAATTCCTTACAACTGATGCTGAAAATATTAGTGAATACTTAGAGTCAAAATAACATAGTCTCTTAAAAATATATAATTCATAGAAGTTGGTAGCCACTTATTCAGTTTTAACTAGCTATGACTAAGCATGAAGGAGTATCTTTTAAGAATGGCAGTTATTATAAACAAAATCCACTAATTTTAGGTACAATAAAATCAGGGACATGGTATAAAAATAGGAAAGAACTAGGGGAAGAAGCAATCACAGTGGGTAGGATGTTTGTTTGCCTTTACATGTGGCCAACCCAGCTTCAATACCTGTCAATTCCCTGCATTCCATATGGTCCCGAGTACTGCCAAAAGTGACTCCTGAGCACAGAACAAGGATTAATCCCTGAGCTCAGCCAAGAGCCTCTTGAAATATAGTTCTCTTTATAAAGATCTGACTTCCCTGGCTCCACAAAAGCATCTTTGTTTCTCTTAAATTCCAAGTGACGAATATAACCTTATCCATGGAAAGTACTTGTCTGAACCCACTAAATGTATGCATTGTGGAGACTTTGTATACAAGAACACATTGGATACTTAGTAATCCCTTTCTGCATGAAAACAACCTAAAAATTACAACAGAAACCATAGAAACTCATCATATAGCTCTAAACAGTATTTTCAGTAGCATGATAATGATAGGTAACGTTTGCTGTAGTTATATGTATCGAGGATAGCACTACAAATATTGCCTCATACTCACAAGCCTATAAGGTATTATTGCTATTGTACTAGAAAACAAATTGAATCTTTCAAATGTTCAGCAATTGTCTAAATTTAGAGACAGAAAAGTGCCTCAGCCAGAATCCAACATAGGTCCCATTTCAAACTAGGCATTCACCACACTAAGTTGCCTCCTTGTTGTTCCTGACTTGAGCATATTTTTGATACTTTTTGAACATACATATCTTTGAAACTATTTTCATAAACACAGCACTGTATGCACACTGAAGATACAAAGTTTACTAAGTGATTCATGTGAGCAATGTTTTCAGGGTGCCTGGCATTCTATTATGTCCTGAGTTCTGTACCCAAGATAAATCAGACAGGTTATGACTTCAAGAAAGAACCAAAACAGGGCCAAAGAGATAGCATGGAGGTGGGGCATTCCCTTAGCAGGCAGAAGGACTGTGATTCGAATCCCAGCATCCCATATGGTCCCCCAAGCCTGCCAGGAGTGATTTCTGAGCACAGAGCTAGGAGTAACCCTTAAGCATGCTGGGTGTGACCCAAAAATAAAACAAAAAAAGAACCAAAAACAGTGCAGAGGTTAAGACATTTGTCCTTAAATGCAGCAGACTCCAGTGACTGTGCAAATCAAAAAAAGAACCAAAAACAGTGCAGAGGTTAAGACATTTGTCCTTAAATGCAGCAGACTCCAGTGACTGTGCAAATCATACATGAACTTTATATGTAAGATGGAAAAGAGGATATCAGAATAAAATGAAAAAATTTATTATTAAAAACTTAAGAAGAGGTCAGAAGGGCCGGAGAGATAGCATGGAGGTAAGGCGTTTGCCTCTCATGCAGGAGGTCATCGGTTCGAATCCCGGCGTCCCATATATGGTCCTCCCGTGCCTGCCAGGAGCAATTTCTGAGCCTGGAGCCAGGAATAACCCCTGAGCACTGCCGGGTGTGACCCAAAAACCACAAAAAAAAAAAAAAAAAAAAAAAAGAAGAGGTCAGAAAATACAGTGGGTAAGGCACTTACTTGCCAACCAGGGTTCAAGGCCCAGCATCCGTTAGGTCCCTTGAACACCACCAGGAATGATTCCTTAGTTCAAAGCTAGGAGTAACCCCTGAGCATTGCTAGTCAAACAAAACAAAAAGATAAGGACAACAGAGCTAGGGCTAAGCAGTCTCAGGAGCATTGAGTGGGGGGGGGGGGGGGGGGGGGGAGTCAGATCTAAATACCCATGCCAAAGTCAACAAAAGAATCAACAGGGCCCGGAGAGATAGCACAGCGGTGTTTGCCTTGCAAGCAGCCGATCCAGAGCCTAAGGTGGTTGGTTCGAATCCAGGTGTCCCATATGGTCCCCCGTGCCTGCCAGGAGCTATTTCTGAGCAGACAGCCAGGAGTGACCCCTGAGCATCGCCGAGTGTGGCCCAAAAACCAAAAACCGAAAAGAAAAAAAAAAAAAAAATCAACAGATCCAAACTACAAGCAAAATACAAAATGGGCCTGTAGTCCTGAGGGTTAGGGGTGGAGGTATGGGATGCAAGCAGGGGGAGGTCAACACTGGTGGGAATGGCCCTAATTCACTGTCACTAAATGCCTGAAATACAACTGTAAAAGACTTGTGATTCACAATGGTCTATAAAAAAAATAAATAAGAAAAACTGAGCTTAATTTACCAAGTAAAGATGGAAGATACCTGGAGATGTGATGGGGAAACATTGTATGAATGAAACCATTTTAACAGTTGCAAACCACAATGCCTCAAATGTCAAAAAGAAAACACAAGCTACATTTATCAATCTTAACAGTTTGTGGTGAACCAAAGTAGTTACAATATAGGAATAACTCAGAAAATTCAGTTCCACCACAATAAAGCAAATAGAAGAGCAATGTTTTATCAGCTTTTACACGATTTTTAAAGAAAACATTCAAAGCAAACAAAAAGAAATCAAAAGTTTAAAAAATAAAAGGAAACTCAATTATGGTTGATTCAAACCTGGAGCTCATGCAGGTAAAATTACACACTTTAATTTTCCATTGCTATTATAACAAATTAGCACAAATTTGTTGGCTTAAAGTAGTTAAATTTGGAGCCAGGAAGATAGCTCAAATGGCAGGGTACAAGCTTACATGCAGAAGAACCACATGGACTGAATGTCATCATTTACCTCAACATCAGAAGATGACCTCTAAGCACTTTAACACACTCCAAGTTTGTAGTGTCCCTCAACATTGTTCCAAACATAATCCCCTCCCATCTTTATTTATGGGGTGGGGGGAGGGAGCAGGGGCGTTTTACAGTTGTATAGGTCAGAAATTCTTGAGTTAAAATCACTGAGCTAAAATCAGTTTCACTGAGCTAAGATCAAAGCGTTCTTTATGATGAATTCCTTTCTGAAGACTCTAGAAAGCCCCTTCCTTTACCTTTTGACCTGGAAACTACCAGTTTTCTTTGGCTCACAGCCTTCTTCCTCCATCTTTGGAACCAATAATGTTAGGTCAAGTAACATGTAGTTCTTAATCTTTTGCTTCTCAAACTTTCAAGCTCTGACTGATACTGGCATGTTTAAGGACTCATGATCAGAATAGGCTAATGTAAATAATCCAGGTTAATCTATTATCAGAAGGTTTGTAACAAATCATATGCAAAGTCCTATTTACCAAGTAATGTATCTGTTCCATTTCCAGGAATTAGAACACCTTTAGCAGAATCTGCTTAATACAGGCCAGATTTACATGATTATTAATAGAAACCTGAATAAAATATTTAAAAAGTTAATTAAGGACAGGAGAATAATACAGTGAACAGGGCACTTGCCTTGTATATATCCAAGCTGGATTCAATCCCTAAAACCCCTGAGCCCCTCCAGGTGTGATTCTTGAGCATAGAGCCTGGGAACCTCTCTGGTTGTGATTTAAATACCAAAAACATTAAAAGTTTTGATTTTAAAATTTTGGTTTGGGTTTGGTTTAAAACTTTGGTTTGAGTTTTTGGTTTAAACCAAAACTTTTGAATTTGATTCAAAATCAAATAAAAATGGGTCTGGAGCAATAACACAGGGTAGGGTATTTGCCTTGCACACGACTTTCCAGGATGGGCCTGGGTTTGATCCACAGCATCCCGTATGGTCCCCAAGCCAGGATCGATTTCTGAGTGCATAGCCCTGAACATCACCAAGTGTGCCCTCCCCCCCAAAAGAAACAAATAAATAAACCTAATAGAACTATACACGCAAATTCTATATTTTATAGGCCAGTGTTTCTCCACTGGGGCTCATATGACCCCTTGTAGAGTCCCAGGATATTCCGAGGGGAGAAAATTGAATAAATCAGAGGCTAGTAGGAAAGAAGGGGGGTGTTGGATTACTGATCCTACTGTAATCAGTATTCATACTACACATAGGGTGTGATCTGGTGATGAAATTATTGGATCACTCCCTACTCGGCATTCCTTCTCCACCCTAGGCTGTGGCCTGGTTCTTGCTAATAAAAGCCTGGATTTCAGAAAGGAAGAGGCTCATTCTTTGATCTTTCTCCACTAAACTACTTTCCTTCTTAGGAACAGAAGCTTTGTGTGGTGGGCCTCCTGGCCTAAGTGTTGGAATTTCTGAACCCATTCTTGCTCCTTTCACTACATGGATTATTTCCTGTGTGATGTTTGCTTCCAGACCTCCATCTCACCTGATCCTGAGCCTGGGGCTCTGTATATAGGGAATCTATAAGCTAGTAGAATAGGCAGTCACAAAAAGATAGTATGGTGAAGAAAAGATTAAGAAATACTTCTCTAGGTTGATGGTTCTCAGAGTTCACCACACATTGGAATCTCCTGAAGAAACTTTAAATAACTGATTTCTGGATCCCTCTCTTGGGGATCTAATGTAATTGTCATAGTTATGATTGGACCCTCAACTGTGTTATTAGAAATATTAGAAAGACATTAGAATTTTAAAAGCTCTCTAGGAGATTCAAACAAGAAAGAAAGTTGAGAACCTCAAGTCTAGGCTAGCAATTTCACCCAGAGAAGAAGTTATTTTTAGATTAGGAGCACCTGTTTAAAATATCATTACTTGTTTTAATGAAGGAAAGGAGGAAGAAGTTGATCATGTGGATGAGATATGAATAAAACTATGGTCCATGATATTTGTTAAGTCACAGATGAGTTCTACATTGCTTATATTCCTTTATTCCCTCTTATATTCCTCCAACTTCTTTCAGTTCATTGATTCTACTCCTTTAGAGCAGATGAGCTACAGGGCCAACTTACTTGAATGCTTTCCTATTTGTATTATTAAAACCTGTAATATTTTGATATCAATATAATAATCAAAAATGGGTTTTTTTGCACACTTAGTTTTTTGGGGGGTTGGTTGGTTGTTTTTAGCCTACACTCAGTGGAGCACAGGGCTTATTCCTGGTTCTTTGGTTAGGGGCCATCTGTGTCAATGCTCAGGAACCTTACACAATATTGGAAATAAAATTGGATGGAGTAACATGGACTAGAGAGATAGAATAGCATAAGACCTTTCATGAGTCCAACTTGGGTTCAGTCCCTGATACCCTATGCCAAGTCTGCCAGGAATTGTTCCTGAGCATAGAATAAGAAGTAAGCCCTTAGCACAGCCAGGTCTGCCCCCAAAAAACAAAAGAAAAAAAGTGGATGGAGTTAATCATGTACAAGACAGAGATCTTAACTTTGTATTTCTCTTCAACCTATTGGTTGTTGCCTTTTGCAATTTAGAAAATGAAATTAGAATCCTTTGTATTTGACTATTTTGAATGGTTTATAGACTAAAACCATTGTATAAAAATAAACTTACTTTGAATGGTTTTAGTCTATAAACCACTCAAAATCTTTTGTATATAGAATATAAACAAATCCTTTGTTTGTAGAATAATTTCAAGGAAGTTTGAAAAATTCCAGAACTTGATATTGTTCAAATCACAGATCTAGCTCTGATAGTTAGTCTTTCCTTCAGGAGCTTGACAATGTTTATAGTTTTATGCCTTCTTATAAAACTTTAATCTTTTCTTTATATAGGTCTTAATACTTTTAATGTTTATTATTTTTTATAGTTTTTATTTTTGTAGCCATGAATTTTCTATATTTGTTAGATGATTTTTTGATGATTTATAGGAAAATTTATCTATACTAAATGTCATTTTTCTTACAAGTTTAGTTAATGTTACTATTTATAGATAATGAGTTTCTCTTTTCAGGATCATACCTTACTTATTTATCTCATTTTATTTATTTATTGTTTGGGGATCACACCCAGCGGTGCTCAGGGATTATTCCTGGCTCTGTACTCAGAAATCGCTCCTGGCAGGCTAAGAGGACCTAATGGGATGCTGGGAATCAACCCAGGTCTACCCTGAGTTGGCTGTATGCAAGGCAAACGTCCTACCATTATGCTATCTCTCCAGCCCCTATCTCATTTTATTAAACTGTCTGTTTGTGCAATACATAGTGATGGGCCATTGGGTGTTATTGTTCTTTTTGTCCATAATAAAGTGTGTCTCGTTATAGATGAGACTTTGGTATGGGTGATGACCGAAAGGATTGGAACACATGCTGAGCAAGTGGGAACCTAGGGCTCTACACCAAAAACTGCATTATCTCCATAGCTTGCTGGGAGTAGCCCAAAAAGGGAGGGAAAATGAGACTTTCCATAGATTTCTAATAGATTATTTCCTGCTATTTTAGGGACGTTCCTCATTATTAATCTAATAGTTTACATATGAATGGGCATTGAATTTGATAAGTGCTTTTCCTAGCATGCACATGATAGTTTATCTCTTCTTTTGAGGTGATTTGTCATTTATATTTTTAGCTGTATTTATTTCTGAAAGTAAAAAATAAATCCTCAGAAAATGAATATTTTTGGAAGTGGAAAAATTACTAAGTCACAGCCAGTGGTACTCAGATTATTTGTAGCTTTATGCTCAAGGGATCATGGCTGGTGGTACTCACAGATCTATATGTGGTACTGGAGATCAAACAGGTTGGTCATATGTTATATGTGGTTCCTAGAATCCTATCAGGAGTGATCCCTGAACACAGAATAAGGAATAAACTCTGAGCACTAGAGTCTGAAAAAAATAACAAACAACCCAAGCCCTCCCCACACAAATACTACAAAAAATAAAACAAAAAACCTTAACTAAAACCAAAATAACAATAATAACAAAAAAAAACAAAAACAAAAAAAAACAAAAAACAGACCCTCCTGAGTCAGATTGGCACATTTCAGAATGACTCTCCAAGTCTAGAATGCTATGTAGCACTTTACCACACTATATTGTTTATTTTGTGTTTTGTCTTCTTGTTAAACATTTGTGTAGTAGCATTAAAACTGAGATTTGTTTTCACACAGGACACAGAATAATAACATAGGATGACATAGTTTGCTCTCTCTAGTTCTTGAAGGTTACCAGTATTTAATGAGAGAACTGATGTGTTGAATGCCAAGTGTTGATTATATTCATCTAGCGTATTTCTTGCATTTAACACATCCTTTTGACTTCCACTGCCACTCCCTTTGTTGAAATCCTAATACCCATGATTACTTCTGTTTCCTTAGTGATGATCATCTTGATGTCACTCAATCCCTGACATTTTTTCAGTCCCAGACATCCATCATACAAACATTCTGAGAGATACTCTGTTACTTTTGAATTAAAACCAGTGAGTTCCAGAGACTGTAGAATATAGTCCAAAATCCTTAATGTGGCACTAGAGATTTTCTGGAGTTCGTTCTAAATTCCGTCTTATGCTTCTTTGAGAAGTGTCATTCAGTTCCTGAAATCTACCATATCTATAGCCAAATACCTGGATATAAAACAGGCACTTGGGACCTGTAACAGTGAAAGGACGAATCTTCCAAGCAAGATTTGGATGGTAATATAATTATCCTAATAGAACTATACAGAGGCCGAAGCGATGGTGCTAGCAGTAGGACATTTGCCTTGTATGCGCTGACTTAGGACAGATGGCGCCATGCCAGAGACTGAACCTGAGTCAGTCATGTGCAAGGCAAATTATCTCTCTGGTCCTCAGCCAATTCTTACAAAATATTTATGTAATGACAGAGTGCCTGTACAATAGTACAGAGTGCCTGTCCCCTTTGTATCTTGAGCAACTGTAATTCCCACAATTAAAATTTCTTTCTAATCCTTGATATTAAAAAATCTACCTCTAGTACTAATTTGCCTAGTGCTAGTGGAAGCACTGGTACTATCAACTTTGCAGTGAAGAATACCAACTCTTTCAAATCCATCCTAGAGTGTGTAGTTAAAGTCAACTCTCAAATACATACACTACTATTAAAATAGTCTGCCAGATAACAAGCATCAAATATAATTTTAAGGCCACTATGTAAAGGATCATGTCTGTGGAAGATGAAAAATGGTTTGAATGAAGGGTTTTATTGCAAAGAAAGAAAAAACAACTGTGGCTGATGTAAGGAAGAATTTGTTAAAAGATAGTTTAGGTGGCTTGGGAGATTGCTAGATTGAGATTTAGATCTACCTGGGCAAAGAAACAAACAAACAAACAAACAAAAGACCAGAGAACTGAAGAGAGATGATTATGGGAGTACTTCTTTCAGCATAGGAACTTTGGATTGCTGGTAATACTAGAAGCCTACAATGAACCTAGAACCCTTCGAAACTGCCCCTGGGCTTATCTGCCCACTCTCCTGCTAGTATCCAGGCAGCGTAGCTTTCTGTGCCCATACTTGTTCCCAGGCACTGTGCATGATAATAAGGTTTGGAATTTCCCACTCTGTCTTTCTAGATGCCTCCAATGGGAAACCCCCCTTCAGAGCATAGACATGGGAAAGTTAAGGGCTGGAGGTTTATGAAAGGCAAACTGAAAGCAACGATAACATATTCAGTTACAAATATGTAGCAAGTGGTTTGAAACATTTCCTGGATGTTCTCCAAAATCAAAGTTTGAGAGTTAAATAGTGACTGGAGTTAACGCAGGAGTTCTGTCAAGAATCTATCTCAAATTCTTCAGTCTGAGCCCGGAGAGATAGCACAGAGGCGTTTGCCTTGCAAGCAGCCGATCCAGGACCAAAGGTGGTTGGTTTGAATCCCGGTGTCCCATATGGTTCCCCGTGCCTGCCAGGAGCTATTTCTGAGCAGACAGCCAGGAGTAACCCCTGAGCATCGCCGGGTGTGGCCCCCCCCAAAAAATTCTTCAGTCTACTTATGAACACCTGAGTTTGATTCATCACTATAACACCTGACATGAAAAAAAAAAAAAGACATTTATACTGTTAGGAGAAACTGAACAAGCAGGTCAATAATAATAAAGTGAGAAGAGAATTAGATAGAGAATTAGAATTAGATGGCTGAGAATCTATTTTGTAGATTCTTTATTTAAACAATCATTCGAGTGTCAGTTGTCCCGCAGGCACTAAGCTAGTCTAGTTTAATGTAAGCAAAACATAACAGGGCCCTGCATTTGAGGAAATGAAAACAGGAGGGGGTATAGATTTGTAAGGACTGTGGGCTGGTCAGGCTGGAGATAAAAGGGGACCAGATTGTACACGTCTACAGCTGTTTAAAGATTTTGAACATTTTTCTAAATTGGGTACACCATGTACAGGCTTTAAGATTTTGTGGGATTTGTTTGCTTTTTGCATAAATCTCATTTAATCCCTGCCAGAACCCTGCAAAGCAGGTACTGTCAACATTTCCATTACATATGAGTAAAGCAGTTGTTCACAGGGACTCACTGACTTACAAGCACTAGAATAGAGCAATGGGGATAGAAGTCTGAGGGCAAAAGAGCTTCCTAAAGAGAAAAGAGAAATTCCTATTTTGGGGGAGGTGAGAGGAGAGGCCTTCATTTAGGATTCCCAAAATCTCTGCACAGTGCCGTTTTTGTTACCATTTTCTTTTTTGTTTGTTGTTGTTGTTTTGTTTTGTTTTTCAGGGCACACCTGTTTGCTGCTCAGGGGTTACTCCTGGCTAAGAACTCAGAAATCGCCCCTGGCTTGGGGGACCATATGGGACGCCCGGGGATCGAACTGCGGTCCTTCCTTGGCTAGTGCTTGCAAGGCAGACATACCTTAGCCCTTGGTTTTGTTACCATTTTCTAGAAAGGGCACCAAGGTCGCACAGAAGGGAAGAATCTGGAATTAAATTTCTACACTCCGGGGGCCTCCAACAAAATATCTATCGACTGAGACGCAACCCTGGCCAGATGACCATCAAATCAGCCTTGCAGGTTGAGAGCCCAAGAAGCCTCTGGGTGTAAATGGCTAGATCAAAATCCCGACTGGGCCTTCAAGTGTAACTTCGTGAAGAAAGATTAGAGAAGAGAGGGACTTTGAAATGGAGAGGACACGATGCCAAGAATCACATCCTAGGGCTCAAGAGCAGCAGGCCTCCCGCCGTGTTCCCGGTGCACACGGGGCCAACCCGCCTGCGCTGCCCCCATTTCCGCCCCACCGGAAGCTTAAGGCCGAGCCCAAAGTGGACTTCCGGGTTGCGCGAGACGTGACGTTCTCCGGGTCCTACGTAGGCGTGGGCTGGTCGAGGATGCAGAGTCTGGGCCGGAGGCGGAGCGCTGGGGGCGGGGAGGGAAGAGGGATGAGGCCAGATCTCGAGGGGGGGGGGGGAGAGGGGCGGAGGAGAGAGGAAACGCGCTGCGAGGTTTGAGCCCAACGCCGCTCCGTAGCGTCACGCGGCGGGAACATGGCGGCCAGGCTGCTTCGGCCGGTAACGAAGAAAGTTAGCCACGAGACAGCCCTGTGCTAACTAACGCGTGTGCCTTCCCGTCACCCCCAAAGGCGTGTCCCGCCCCACATTCCGAGTCCCAGCGTCCCCTAGAAAGCCTCTCCTCGCGGCGACAGAGCGCCGGTGGCGGCCGCGGCAGGGCAGGTATGGGCGAGCGGGAGTGGGCGGAGGGCGGCGGAGGCTGGGTCGGAACTCGCGACCCCGACGGACCCGCCCCGGGCTCGGCGGCCGCGGTCGGGTCGCGTCGAGCCGCAAGCTCCGCCCAGCGCCCCCGGGACACGTCGACGGGAGGGAGGCCGGCCGAGGCTGTCCGTGGCCCTCGCGCTCCCCGAGGAGCCCCTCGGCCGCCGCCTCCAGGCAACGGAAAAGGAAGCGCAGCTTGCGCACGCGGGGATGAGGGCGAGCGGGGCGCCCCCCGGGAGTTTAAGTTTCTCCTGTTGACAGCCCTTTTGGAGAAAGCAGAATGTAGCAAGGACCCCTTCTCCGCCCCTTTTGACCCCCCGACTACCGATCGGCCTTGGAGCTTTTGTGACTCTCCCCCCACAGCGCTGCAGCGACTTCTGTACTCTGGCAGGAAACGGGGCGCAAAGGAAATAGAACTTTGAATCGGCTTGCAAGAGGTGAATCAGTTTGAAGCCCGACTGAGACCCAGAGAGAAGCCAACTTCGTGCATTTTTTCCCCCTCCTTCAGTTCTACTTAGTGTGGTGGGCACGATGTATCTATCTGTCCATCCCGGTGTCTGGTAACTCTCATTGTTCCCTTCATCATGCATCGTTTCTTCAGACCACCTCCTTGATGCCTGACTTTTTTTTTCTGCCAGACTCTGGGTACAGAGGCAAACCTTGCAGAGACGGCGCTCGAGTGCTACTTGCAAGTCTTTAGCGAAGGGATAGTAGTATGCGTGCTGTAGTTGAAGTATGATAGGCCTCTGGTGATCAGCTGAGATCTACAGGTGCCACGCAATGGCTGAAGGCTTAATGGACCAGGAGCAGGGAACTGTATCTGTGTGTTTGAGAAGTGACAAGTACTTTGCCCAGAAAGCGAGAGGGAGAGTGACCAAAGAAAAGACAGGCCAGGGCACTCACCTGTGTGGACGGCTTTGCTGTAAGAAGTTTTAGACTTTATGGCTTACTGGAGAAGGGTTTGACATGGCCAAGCAAAGTGACAAATGCCTTTTTAAAAAGGCCATAGGGCCAGAGAGATAGCACAGCGGTAGGGCACTTGCCTTGCATGCGGCCGACCCGGGAGGGACCCGGTTCGATTCCTGGCATCCCATATGGTCCCCTGCCTGCCAGGGGAGATTTCTTGAGTGCAGGGCCAGGAATGTCCCCTGAGCACTGCTGGGTGTGGCCCAACAACCAGTCAATCAATAAATAAAGTTTTAACAAAAAGTCCATTCTTGGAGAAAGCTTAACGTGGACCAAGGTACTAGATATAACTGCTAATAGCTGCAACTAGCTCTTAACCAGAACTGGGTTGGTGACCTTGGTGAGAGAGAAAGAAGTAGAGGGCTGGAGTCACACGTCTTGCCCAACACGTGGCTGAGCTGAATTCCGTGAGCACAGCCAGGAGTAAGCGTGGCCTAGTGTGGCCCCAAAAAAGTAGAAACGTTGAAGAACCCGCTGGGAGGAAGAGTGGAGGGGTTGGATGGGGGGCTGAATGTAGGTGGGGAAAGAGACTGAAGTTAGCAGTAAGTATTGTATCTGAAGTGGATGCTGGCAGTTAACTGCAGTCTTTCCTTGACGCAGACCACTCTGCTCTTTTGTTTTGTTTTGTTTTGGGGCCACACCCAGCGGCACTTAGGGGTTACTCCTGGCTCTCCCCTCAGAAATAGCTCCTGGCAGGCACAGGGGACCATCTGGGATGCCGGATATTGAAACCGGGTCTGTCCAGTGTTGTCCACGTACAAACAAACATCCTACCACTGTGCTATCGCTCAGGCCCCACTCTGCTCTTTCGTTACCTACCTGGGTAATTTTCCAGTGAATTTTACCGGGTTAAATTCACCAGGTGGAATTCTTCTGGTTAGTGATGGCAACCCCATTGAATAGAATTATAGCCTAGTGTTCCGTTATTCTATTCAGGCCTCCTTTTAAAATTTTCTTCTTTTACTTTCTTCCTTCCTTCCTTTTTTTCCTTCTTTCTTTCCTGCTTTCTTTCTCTTCTTTCTTTCGGGGCTCTTTGATTCTTTTTCTTTCTGTCTGCCTTTCCTTTCCTTTCCTTCCCTTCCTTTCCTTTCCCTTCCCTTCCCTTCCCTTCCCTTCCCTTCCCTTCCCTTCCCTTCCCTTCCCTTCCCTTCCCTTCCCTTCCCTCCCTTTCCTTTCCTTTTTCCTTTCCTTTCCTTTCTTTTCCTTTCCTTTCCCTTTCCTTTCCCTCCTTTTCTTTCCTTTCCTCTTTCCTTTCCTTTCCTTTCCTTTCCTTTTCTTTCCTTTCCTTTCCTTTCCTTTCCTTTCCTTTCCTTTCCTTTCCTTTCCCCTTTTCCTTTACTTTCCCTTTTCCTTTCCTTTTCTTTCTTTTCCTTTCCTTTCCTTTCCTTTCCCCTTTACTTTCCCTTTCCTTTCCCCTTTACTTTCCCTTTACCTTTCCTTTCCTTTTCTTTCCTTTCCTTTGACTTACTCCAGTCTCTGCACTCAGGAATCACTCTTGGCCACCATTATTGGGTGTGGGACTTGGAGAATATTTGAAAATGGCAAATAAAAATTGTTATTTGCTATGTTTTAGCCCATAGGTTCTTTATTATTTTTATGCTTACATAAAATAAAAACCTGTTAATTTCCAGGTTTTGTTTGTTTAAGGGATTTAAGGGAGAGGCTAACCCGACAGTGCTCAGGAGGCCAGGAAATGATTTTTTGCCCACTATTGTGGCTCACCTCCATGATACTGTGCTGCTTGGGCCTTTTAGTGTTGGGACCACTAGAGGTTCTCCTGACAGAATCAATGAAGGCTCTAAAACCCACGATAGAAGAGAAGGACCAGCATAAACAAGGAATCCACTCACATCTGTAGAGCAGTCTTCTTGACCCCTTGACCCCCTTTCCAGGTTTTCATAATAGAAAGGAGATAGTTGAAATAAAACCTTATTTTCTTCTATCAGGTTAATATATGTATGTAATTAGGGTCAGAAATCATCCTGAAGACATAGCAGTGATTGAGATGGAGCATAGAAAGTATGTAGGAGAAAAGCTTGAATTTGCCATTGGATATTGGGATTATGACTTGAGAAGCACCTATAAGGAGCCCAAGTAAGAGAGATGACTAGTTACAAAAAATACCTAGAAAATGGTCTTTGGAAGCTAAGGAAGGATTGTTGGAAGGATATTGAATAGAAAGTATCCATTGGATTTTAGAATTTGTAGATCATTTCACAGTGTAGCAGAGCATTGTTACATGATGAAAACCACCATTTAGTAGTGGGTGAGAAGTGTACTAATTAAATATTAGCTGTCAAGGAAAGGATGTTGAACTTGGTAAGAGAAATAAAGTAGCACAGAATTGTTTTTGTTAATCATGTTTGGGGGATTTTGAGATGGTGTACATAAGAGATTTAAAAATGTTTAAGTAGTTAAGCATGGCTGAGTGATAGTACAGCCAGGGGATCCTTGCCTTGCACACAGTCAACCCTCATTCAGTCTCCAACTCCCCATATAGTCCTAGAGCCCCACTAGGAGTGATCTCAGAGCATAGAGCCAGGAGTCATTCCTGAGCATCACAAGGTATGACTCAAAAAACAAGTAAATAAATGGATAAGAATGAGTGCCTGGAAAAAAGCGGGTGAAGGGTCATGAAGTTTAAAAATAGTAGAAAGGGGCCAGAGAGTATAGCAGGCAAGTAGTCCACCTGGGTTTGATCTTCAGCTCAGTATATGGTCTCCCAACCTGCCATAGGAATGATCCTTGAGTTCAGAACTAGGAATTAGCACTAAGCACAGCTGGGTGTATTGCAGTGACCATCCCACAAACACACATGCAAACCCTTACAAGTAACAGAACTGATGTACAAAATGACTTAAAGATTGAGTTTTAGCTAAAGAAAAGAATACTCTTTTTTTCTTGGTCAGGTAAGGTGGTTGGTGGTGGCTAGAGATGGCTTCTGTGCAGAAAATTTCCTTTCTAAAGAGTCATCTTGTGTGAAAATGCAATGACAGTGGTATCAATGATTTGAGAATACCGTATTTTCCAACGTATAAGACAACTTTTAAAGCGAAAAAAAGTTGACCGAAAATCGGGGGTCGTCTTATATGCAGAGTATACCTCGAAAAACGTTTTGATATGCCGCTAAATGAAAATCATCCGGCTATTGCCACAAAATGAATTTTCCAACTTGATCCTGCACCCATCACTGCAAGACTGCTCGGACCGCCTCTCTAACTCAGCCAATCCAAGCAGGCTTTTTATGCATGCAAATTAGACAATGTTCTGGACCCGAATCTACACTGTTAAAAGCCTGCTCAGATTGGCCAGAGTCAGAGAAAAAGTCTATTACAGTATAACCTTTGAATCTTTTTGGCTCACTGTGGTACATACAGTTGCAGCAAAGGAACGTTCTGTCTTATACAGAGAATATAGGCCTAAACCTATGTTTTAACTGTAAAATTAGGGGGTCGTGTTATACACCGGAAAATACGTATTGCATAGTTATTGTGAATGGGAGAGAACCTTAACCAAGGAAATCTTGTGAATGTAGAGTGGCAGTTATTTAGCCCAGAGTGATGTGTGTGTGTTTGTTTTTTTGTTGTTTGATTTTTCTCTCCAGTATTCTGGACCCAAACTGTACCATCAACCCTTTGAGGATATGTATTTCAACATTTTTTTAATAATTGAAAAACTATAGGAATGAGGTATAAAAATTCAGTGTACTCTGTGGGACCAAAGCAATAGTATAGCAGACAAGGCACAAGTCTTGATTTCCATCTGGTTTCCATTACTGAGACCCCATGTGGCCCTCCAGCCTGCCAGGAGTGATCCCTAAACACAGTCAGTAAGCCCTGAACAGTGCTGAGTATATCCCGAAAAATAAACAATTTAGTGCACTCTAGATTTTATTGATTTCTCATTCTTTGGGGGCTGGGAGGGACAGGGTGGTTTGGCCACACCCAGCAGAAAAGCATGTAAATAGATACCAGGGATGAAACCTGGACCCCTTGCATGCAGTGTGTGCTCCAGCCCTTTGAGAGCTCTCTCAAAAATACCACCCATGGTGGGTTTTTTTTTTTTTAATGTATTTTACTATTTGAAATTTAAACCTATATCTTTAACACATTTTAAGTTAATTTCCATGTATAGTGTTAAATAGTGATCAATATCAAATATTTTTATTTCAGCCTGTCAAGGCACTTAAAGCTTAAAATGATTATCTCAGCCCTTTAGTAATCGGTAGGACAGCTTTTTAAAATTTAATTTATAAATTTATTTTAACTAATTTTACTTATAATTTATACATTTGTAATAATTTTTATTGTGACCAAAGTGAATTATGAATCTTTCACAGTAATATTTAAGGTATATAGTAAGAATGAATCAGGGCCATTCCCACCACCGGTGTTGTCCTCCCTCCATCCCCATTCCCAGCATATATCCCATATCTCCCTTATTTGCCCCCCCCCCAAACTGCTAATATAACTGGTCCCTTCTGTCTACAGCTTGTTATAGATTGAGTATTGATTCTTTTGTCCTTGATTTTGGGTTTGCTGTTTAAGTTTGATCATTTTTTATTTCCACTCAAAGTTCATGCAACTGTTTGGTCCTGGTGACATCCATTCTCCCCCCTCCTTCTCAATTTATGAGGTAGAACAAGATAATTTAAGTTATGTGGTTCTGTTCGAAAAGAAAAGAAAGCAAAACAAAACTGGGAGGAGTCTGTCTAGAGGTTATAAATATCAATTTAAAAGAAGAAAAGGAAAGAAGAAGAAAAACAAAAAAACAAAACCAGCAACTACAAAAAACACAACAGCAACAAAAACCCCAAATAACAGCCATGTGAATGAGGAAAAAAAAGGAAGGAGGGTTGGTGTGGCAAGGTTTTGTGCCTTTTTTTTTTTTTTTTTGCATAGGCACAGCAAGTATTGGGGAAATTAGAAAGGGGATTCCCTTGGCCTAAGATACAGGGTTTCTCCGATATTGAAGCATATTGTTATGGGATCAACCACAGGCTCGTACATGCTCATTTTCACACCCCCAAGGTCTTTTATGGTGCCAGGAAACTTTGTGCTCAGTTGTGAATAATAAAATCAAGACTCTGTAGCGAGAGATCTTGGTATTAACACAGGATATAGGACTAAGTCTAGGACAGAGTCTTTCTTTATAGTTCTAGAAGTTCTGTTCCATCACTGTTGTTGTAATCAGTCTTCTGTAATTAGTGGTCTAATCCTAGAAGCCTAAGATAGAGTCTTTTATTATGGTTCCAGAAGTTCTGCTCAGTCTCAGTTGTCAAACTCAGATCTCTGGAATTAGAGATCATGGTTTTTGTACAATTCCTAGACTGAAGTCTAGGCTAGGTTCTTTTTTATTGGTCCCAGGATAAGTTCTGCCCAGTCATGGTTGTCAAAGTCAGTCTTCTATAGCTAGCGATCTTGGTTTTTCCACAGATCAAATGATAACGTGTCTTCTGATTTCATCTTAGTTTTAAGTGATGAGATAGGGTAATCTGCTCTTAGATCAAGATGTTGTCGTTTCCTCGTTGTCAGAATGTCATCAAAACTGGCTCAAGTTGGTACTAGGAATTTCTCAGAGGGGGAGTTTGGTTCCTGGTGCTGTTGCAGGGAACTGTGTCATTTCTATATCTGGGATCTGGGGTTCGGGGTTGGACAGTCACTGTCCATCACATGGAGTCTAAGTTGGGTACACATGACACATGTTCAGGGTGGGAGGCATACCTGTATTATAAAATGTGTGGGTTCTTATCCCTAGTAGCTAAGAGTTTGTTTCTATACATACAATTTCCCTTTTTTAGTATGCTTTAGCAAAAGGGAATGGTGTCATATTGCTGGTGCATTTGGGGATAAGAATGACAGGCTACACAATCTCTGTGCTCTGGTATTGATCTGAGCTTTTATCCCAGGAAAGACTCTTCTAGGTTTTCATAGCAAGCAGAACCAAAACAGGTGAAGTTAAAGGAAAAAAAAAAAAGAAATATATATATATATATATATATATATATATATAAAATAGAAGAAATAAATAAAAATAAATTTTAAAAAGTAATTAAAGAAAAAAGTGATGGAGGAAGCTACCTTTATATTTGGGAATAAACACACTAAGAGGTATTATTATTGAGGTATTAAACATACAAAGGAAGTATAGGTATCCTCATTAAATCCTTTGAGATATTCTTGTGGGAGTTGAAATCTAGGGCACATTTTCATTGCACACCGTGGTCTTGTTGAGTTTGAGAAATGATTTGCAGCAGTAAGGGATCAGGTAGTGTCCTTGAGCTTGGGGTCCTTCTGGAACTGAATCCAGTAGCATGCAATAGTCCACATTTTGAGGGCATGAGAAAAAGGGCCACAAAACTTAAGTCAGCAGGATTGTTGGTTGTAGTTTCTTGCCAGGGCACAAGATGTGGGACTGAGATGGTGTCCTTTTGCTTGGTGGTGGTTTATTGGGGCAGGAGGTCAGTCTCGGTACCTAACAAGTTAAGAACTGAGGGTAAAGAGTGTGAAATAAGGAGGTATAGTGGATCAGGATTGGGGATGAGAGGATAGAAGGATTTCTGAAGTGAGGAGGAGGTATAAAATAAAAAAAGGACTATATACACTATAGGCACGGATTGTTTACAATTTAGGTTTGGCAGAGAGGAGTCCACTGTATACAAGCTCATGCCCACACGTAGAAATTAGAGATCTATTCTTAAGATGTTGTTGGAGGTCTGACCCTCATAGGATGGGTCTGAACTCTTAAGAAATAATGAATTAAGAAAAGATAAATAATTAGCTAAGATATAGATTAGGAGAGAAAGAAAGGGAGAACAAAAGATAAGAGAGAAGAGAAAAGGAAAGTAAGTAAATACAGTAAAAATAAGTTACAGGGGCTGGAGAGATAGCATGGAGGTAAGGCGCTTGCCTTTCATGCAGAAGGTCATCGGTTTGAATCCCAGCGTCCCATATGGTCCCCCGTGCCTGCCAGGAGCAATTTCTGAGCATGGAGCCAGGAATAACCCCTGAGCACTGCTGGGTGTGACCCAAAAAAAAACCGCAAAAAAAAAAAAAAAAAAAAAAAAAAAGTTACAAAATAAAAAATTGGGCCGGTGTGTAGGAGTTGGTTTTCCAATTTCTAGGCATCAATGATGTGAGGGTGGGCTTTACTAAACGAAGGTTTCAGGGTTAGATAGTGGCTAGAGAATTTTAGGATACACATAGTTTTGCATCTAGAATACTAAGCAATATGGTAGAGAGGACTGTAAGAGGTGGCTACCCTTTGTAGTATTGTCTGCTGCATCTATGTCTCGAGGTTCCTTTCCTAAAGAGAAACTGACAGCATGGGCTTTATTTAACATAGATTGAATTGATGAAGAAGAAAGGAGAAAAGGAAAGAAGAAGTAGGAAAAAAAGAGAGAGGGAAAAAAGGAAATGGTAATTTGCAAAAATGTATTCAATGAGTGGGACCTGTAACATAAGTCTGTGGTGTGCCGTTGATTGACTGTTTTTTAGGTACTAATAGAAGACACAAAAGGAAATGGGTAAATTGGAGTATTTTTTAAGACATTGTCATAATGAGCACTGTATATGGTATCTAGTATGATTGAGCACCGAGGCATAAAATTAGGGCATCCACCCTTTGTTTCCAAGAACCACAGTGGACAAAGAATCTGAAGAATTATTTTATACCTGATAAAATTAAGGCATTAAAACATATTCTTAATAATCACTGCAGTGGGAGTCCCTGGCTAGGAGAGCTTTTTAAAATTAGAACTTGGGTTGGGGTTGTGAAGAGATCATTCAGTGGTTAAGGTGCATACATATATATATATATTTCCCCCACTACATGAACCAAACAACCCCCCATCCTCAGACCCTAGCACTGAACCACCAACACGGTTAACAGGGTTTTGCCAGAAGTGGCCCCCAGATCTGAGTACTGTTTGGGAGCCCCCAAGAAAGAGATTTGGAAACTGCGGCCTGATTCTTTTTTTGTTTCGATTAGCGGCATATTGAAACAGTTTTCGGGATATACTCGGCGTATAAGACGACTCTCGATTTTCAGTTGACTTTTGTTTCAAAAGTCATCTTATACGCTGGAAAATACGGTATATGAAAGGTAAATTATATAAAATTAACACAATTTCCCCCTCTTTTTTAGATCACTGTTAACAAAAATGCTGCCTGAAAAATGTTGAAATAGAAGCAACGGATACATTTCTTTTGCTGGATAAAATACAAGGAGTACATTTTTGAGAAGCCTCAATCATCACATACATGTGTAGATCACTGCGCTATTGTTTTAGTCATTGTCTCTATTTAGCAATGACAAGACTGGAAGAAGTAAACCGAGAAGTGAATATGCATTCTTCAGTGCGATATCTTGGCTATTTAGCCAGAATCAATTTATTGGTGGCTATATGCTTAGGTCTTTATGTAAGATGGGAAAAAACCGCAAATTCCTTAATTTTGGTGATTTTTATTCTTGGCCTTTTTGTTCTTGGAATTGCTAGTATACTTTATTATTATTTTTCAATGGAAGCTGCAAGTTTAAGTCTGTCCAATCTTTGGTTTGGATTCCTACTTGGCCTTCTGTGTTTTCTTGACAATTCATCGTTTAAAAATGATGTGAAAGAAGAAATAACTAAATATTTGCTTCTAACTTCCATAGTTATAAGGATATTGTGTGCTTTGGTGGAGAGAATATCTGGTTATGTCCGTCATAAACCCACTTTACTTACCTCAGTTGAATTTCTGGAATTGGTTGGATTCGCCATTGCCAGCACAATTATGTTGGTGGAGAAGTCTTTGAGTATCATTTTACTTGTTGTGGCTTTGGCCATGCTGCTTATTGAACTGAGAATGAAATCTTTTCTAGCAATCCCAAACTTAGTTAATTTTGCAGCCTTGCTATTTTTCTCTTCCTTAGAAACTCCCCAAAATCCCATTGCTTTTGCATGTTTTTTTATTTACCTGATAACTGATCCATTCCTTGACATATATTTTAGTGGACTGTCAGTAACTGAAAGGTGGAAACCTTTTTTGCACCGTGGAAGAATTTGCAGAAGACTTTCAGTGGTTTCCACTGGCCTGATTGAGCTTACATTTTTTATTCTTTCAGCATTTAAACTTAGAGACACTCATCTCTGGTATTTTGTTATACCAGGCTTTTCCATTTTTGGAATTTTCTGGATGATATGCCATATTATTTTTCTTTTAACTCTTTGGGGATTCCATACCAAATTAAATGACTGCCATAAAGTATATTTCACTCACAGGATCGATAACAATAGCCTTGATAGAATCATGGCATCCAAAGGGATGCGTCATTTTTGCTTAATTTCAGAGCAGTTGGTTTTTTTCAGTCTTCTTGCAACAGCAATTTTGGGAGCAGTCTCTTGGCAGGTAAGTTCATTGTTTTTCTATTAAGTCTTTGACTATATTGAATGCTTACTTCATGATCTGAATTGTTAAAATTGTCAAGTCCAGCTTGTGACATACCTTCTATTTTCTAATTCTTCATTAATAAAGCACTTATAGACTAAAGACTTTCAGTCATTACCATTTAGAGGATGCTTAAGAGATTGTATTTTTATCCTTTTATACATAAGGAAACTGAGAGGTCATTTTGAGAGTTATTGATGCCAGCCAGGACCAGACAGTGCTGATGTCCATACTGTCTTACACTTCTTTTACATACCTATATATCTGTGAGCATGTATTAATTATATATATGAATATATTAAAACATATTAGACTCGTAATTACAGATTAGAGTCTCTTAAGAAGGAAAGAGGAGAATGGGTATTGTGCTGGTGCTGCAGATTTATAAGAAATGTCTCTTTGATAGGAGGAGGAAGGAGATAGGCATAGGCATGTAAACGATTATAATAGTGTGACACAGGTATAATTTGAGTACTAGCCTGGGATATAGAACATAAAGGGGCATCAGCCCTGTTTAGCGAGTTCCCTGCAACTGTTGCAGATTGACTTCTAGGTGAGCATGAAGGAATATGGGGAGGCTTGCCTCAACATGGTGTTTTCTAATTATTGTGGTTTGAGCAGGGAACTTGTGCGGGAGTCAACTATATGATAAAAAACATATGTTACTGGAGAGTTTAGTACAGTGTGTAAGGTGCTAGCCTTGCACTCTGCCCACCCAGGTTCAATCTTCAGAATCCCATATGGTCCTCCAGCCCTATCAAGAGTGATCGAGTACCATGCCATGTAAGTAAGCCTTGAGAACAGTGGTTGTGGCAAAGAAAACAAAAACATAATTTGGGTATTGCCTGATGTTAACTTCCCCACTTGACTTACCATTGTAAGGGACTACCCATATCGTGATGTTGAAAAGTCTTAACAAGGATTTTTCATTCTCCTCAGCCATGTTCTTTACTGTTACATTCTTTTCTATCTCTCTTCATTTTACAAATCAGCCTCATTAGTATTTAATACCTGTCAGATCATCAGATCTTTTTTTTTGTTTTTGTTTTTGTTTTTGTTTTTGGGTCACACCCAGCAGTGCTCAGTAGCTCTATGCTCAGAAATCGCTCCTGGCAGGCTTGGGAGACCATATGGGATGCCGGAATTCGAACCACCATCCTTCTGCATGCAAGGCAAATGCCTGACCTCCATGCTATCTCTCCGGCCCCCAAAATCATCAAATCTTAATAATAATCAAATATATTCAATGTCACCAAATTCTTTTTTGTTTACTATTTTTGAAATATGGTATTTTTACTACTAGAGGTATGAAAAGGCTTTCCAGGGGGTCCAGAGGGGGTCCGGAGCAATAGCACAACAGTAGGGCATTTACCTTGCACGCGGATGACCCAGGATGGACCTAGGTACCATCCCCGGTGTCCATATGATCCCCCAAGCCAGGAGCAAAGTATGAGTGCAAAGCCAGGAATAACCCCTAAGCGCCACTGGGTGTGGCCCAAAAAGCAAGAGGGGGGGGCGGAAGGGGGGGGAGGAGAGAGAGGAGAGAGACAGGGGAGAAAGAGGAGAGAGAGAGGAAGAAGGAGAAAGGAGGAGGGAGGGAGTGAAGGAAGGAAGGAGGGAGGGAAGGAAGGAGGGAAGGAGGGAGGGAGGACTTTCCAGTGGTATGTCAGCAAAGATAATTTTAAGAGAATCAGTTTCCAGATTTTCACCATCCAGTCTTCTCTTTCACAAAGCGAGCTATTAGAAAATACCCTTCAGATGAGGTGTAAAGAAATAATCTCATAGTGGCTTGATTTGCATGCTGGAGGCCTGTGTTTGATCCCCTACAGGCAACCTGCGGCTCGTGAGCCACATGTGGCTATTCACACTTTTAATGTGGCTCTTCTGGGTGCCAGGCGGCTGCTCCAGGAGTCAGGACTCTGCTCTTAGCCTCTGTCAGTGCGCGCCCTGTGTGGCTCTCAAAATAAATTTCAATCATGGTTTTGGCGAGATTTGGCTCAGTTGAAAAAAAAAGGTTGCCGACCACTGCCCTAGACCACCTGGGCCCCTCCAACTCTCAGTGCTAACTCCTAATTCTGTACTCATGGAACCATATATTGTACCAGGGTTGAATCCAGGTCTGCTGCATGCCAAACAAGTACCCTACTCATTGAATTGTTTCTAGACAAGAGTTATTTTTGTTACATTTATCTATGTTAATTTTTATACTAGTATTATATTGTCTCATTTTTTTTTGGCATATGGGTTATATAAATATTTGCTTTGTGATACCATAATTTGGGGACATTTTTCCCATTTTTTCCTGTTTTATAATTTTGTATAATCTGATTGGAAATATAGTTGTATGTGGGCTGGTGTATGAAGAACATTATTATGGGAGAGTACATAGTATTCACTGTAAGGAATAAATATTCTGTATACATATCAGCTGTTGGTAGCATAGCTACATTATATATGCTTATTTTTGTCCAGTATGTTGATAACCAAGAGAAATGTTTTTTTGAAAATCTCTACTATTGATTATTTTTCTTTCAAGTTTGATTTTTTCATTAGTATAATTTATATAAGATTTTATGTGTGGCTGTATTTATCAGGTTTATTTTTATTGCAGAGCAGCGTTCTGTTGGATGAATGTCTCACAGTTTTCTTATCCATTTCTCAGTTTAGGGATTTTTAAATTATTTTGGTTTTACTAATAAGAAAAACTGCTATAAACATTGTGAGGCATGCTTTTGTGTTAATGTGAGTTTTAATTTTTCTTGCTGTGGAGTTATTGGATCATGCACTTTGTTTTAAAATTTATTTTACTTTATGTGAAAATCATGTATCAGATAGTTTGACATAGATGATCACATTGCATATGTTTCCATAAAAATAGAGAATTAATAATAGAAAAGAAAGAAAAGGGGTAGGAGCTATAGGACAGCAGGTAGCGTGTTTGCAGGCAACCTGGGTTCAATCCCTAGCATCACATATGGCCCCTGAGCCTAGTAGGTGTGATTTCTAAGTGCAGAGCCAGGAGTAACCCCAGAGCATTGTTGGGTGTGGCTTCCCCCTCCCCCAAAAAAGAAGGGGGAAAATAGAGTGCTTTGACAAGCAAATTTATAAGAATTAAAATGTTTCCAGTGATATTAAGTTGTTGTGGAAGGTTTAGAATTATGATGTTTTTGCAATGATGTTATTAACTCATTGTAAGAAGATTTAGTAAGCTCTTGTTGTTAGTTGACCATTCTGTTACTTCATATGTTTCTAAACATTAGGTGGCTTCAGATATACATTAGCTTCTAAATAGGTGCGTTCCTAAGGGGATGACAGTATTAACCAAAAATGGGGTTGTCCAGGAATTTCAAGCACTATTACTGATACTACAGCTTTTGTGGGACTTGTTTTAAGCTGCCAGATTTTCCGAAAGTATGAGAAGGTGGGGGTGGGGTTGAGTGGAATATGCCCGTATCCGCCAAAAAAGCCCTGGTGATGTCAGCACCAGCACTAGCAAAATTGGAGTTTTGGTCAGATTAGTATCTCTGCAAAGAACTGTAGATGAGTGGTGAAGCAGGGCCATTGTCCAAGCAGCAATTGAAGGTGATGGATAAAGCAGGCATGGCTTTGGCAGGGAGGGTACTTGGCCCGCCCTCTCCTCTCAATATTGTCAGCTGCATGGTCACAGTACTCATAATAGTTCTTCATGGCTTGGTTTACATCTCTTTTTAGAACAGTTAGTTTATGTAGCTTGCTGGTGCAGAAACGGTGACTGCATTTCCATGCGTTTAGTTTTATGGGGGCCTTCCAGAATCATCCATAGTGGTTAGACCATATTGTAGTCTTAAACAGCAGTGTATGAGACTCCAGATGCTTCACATACCCACCAGTACTTTGTATTGTTTTTTCTATTTCTGTTTCTTAATTATCCTAATAAATATTTATTAGGTTTTATTTTCTCTTTTCCTATGACTAATGATGGAAAGTATAACTGCTACATCTTTGGTAAAATACCAGCTAGATAAAATAAGGTTCTTTTCTTAATATTAATTTTTTTTGTTTGTTTGTTTGGGGGCCACACCCAGAGACACTCAGAGGTTACTCCTGGCTCTGCACTCAGAAATTGCTCCTGGGGGCCGGCAAGGTGGCGCTAGAGGTAAGGTGTCTTGCCTTGCGCTAGCCAAGGAAGGACCGCGGTTCGATCCCCCAGCGTCCCATATGGTTCCCCCAAGCCAGGGGCACTTTCTGAGCTCTTAGCCAGGAGTAACCCCTGAGCATCAAATGGGTGTGGCCCCAAGAAAAAAAGAAAGAAAGAAATCGCTCCTGGATGGGGGACCATATGGGATGCTGGGGGATTGAATTGCGGTCTGTCCTAGGTCAGCAATGTACAAAGCCAACACCCTACCGCTGTGCCACCGCTCCACCCCTTAATATTGATTTCTAAAAGTATTTTATATACTCTAGATATAAGAGCATTTATTGCAGTATAGGACTTGTCTTTTCATTTCATTTTTTGGAGAGCAGACATTTCTAACTTTGGTATATTCTTGTGTATCAACATTTTTTGAATCAGCTCTTAATATATGTAAGAAACCGTGGACTTCATTCAGCTGTAATCTTTGCCCCCATGTAGTAGCTTTGGTTTTGTTGGTTTTACTGAGTTTAATATTGTCGTTTCAAGTTACTAATGTTAAAACAACTGGAATTTCATCATTATTTTTGTATGTGTTTATAATCTTATCCCAATTTTAAAACACAAAATTACATTATTTCATTGAATGTGCTTTCCCCCTTACTAGTACTTGTTCCTAAGTCAATAAAAAAGATTGAAATACTACCAAAGTATTTGATACTTTAATCTTATTTCTCAGTTCTAGGCACCTAAAATTATAACTGGTAATTCTTAGAAGAATTAAAAAAGAAGATGTCTAGAAACACAAGAAGCTATCTCCCATAGCTTATTTGTTCTTTTTTTTTGGAGGGAGTATGGGGGCATACTCTGCTTATGTGGGGGCATACTCAAGGCTTAATCCTGGCTCTGTCCTCAAGGATCAATCCTATTGGAGCTCCAGAGACCACATGTGGGTCTAGGGATTAAATTCATTTAGGCTCTGTGCAAGGAGTACACCTCAGCCCCTCTACTGTCTTTCTAACCCCCATGACTCTCGTGTTTAGAGATTCTCTCTGAATAATTCTTTCAGGTAAGATGAAATAATACCAAGCATTATTGACAGATTCTAATAGCGTTGGTAATCTTTTTTGACCCAAACAAGAAAAACCATAATCAGAGTTGATTTCTCTTGGGGAGGTATTGACACTCACTGGGTGTGTGAGGTTTTTTTTTGTTTTTTGTTTTTTGTTTTTTGTTTGTTTTTTCGGGCCATACCCATTTGATGTTCAGGGGTTACTCCTGGCTAAGCGCTCAGAAATTGCTCCTGGCTTGGGGGGATCATATGGGATGCGGTCCTTCCTTGGCTAGCACTTGCAAGGCAGACACCTTACCTCTAGCGCCACCTCGCCAGCCCCAGGTGTGTGATTTTATAACAAAATAACCTCATATCCAAGGAAGAGATGTAGCAGTTTCATTTTTAATGGAATGGGAAGATCAGCCACATTACTTCACTTGTCTTATTGATCAGGGAGTTTTCAAGTATTCAAAACCAGATGTATATAAATTTTGTTTTGTTTCATTTATCTTCCTAATTCTTTTTCTGTTTTAGTCTAGCAGAGGAGGGGTATTAACTCTTTTATCCTGAAGATAGACTTTTAGTCTGGTGTTTTATCATTTCAGGCAACTATGGAACAGGAGCAGATGTATTTTTTGGTGCTTCTAATATGTAATATTAGAGATTGTAATATTGTAATCTCTAATCAGTAATATGTGACTTGTCTTCAGATACTATATGTAATATATAAGAAAATGATTTTAATTATTTAAAATATTTAATTGATCTAGTAGTAGTAGTGGTGATGGTGGTGGTGGTAGTAGTAGTTGTTGTTACGCATTTAGCATGCAATGTTACTGCATTACACTTACCACCAAAATGCTACTCTCCTGACACCATTCTCCATCAGCCTCTCTGAGCCTACCATTTTGGCTTTTCCATGGATGATACTTCATTACATAATTGTGGTTGATGAGCTCATTAGCCATTGGCAGTTGAACTCAACCCTTTCACCCTTATCCTTATTTTACTACAAGTTTGGGATTGGAGTATGTGTTCCAACTCTTTACTCAGATAGTTGGTTTTGGGATCAGTAGGTGTTTCCCGCAAAAGTACTCTTATCCACATAAGAAATTTTTATCATGTAAGACTGAGGAAATTCGATTTGGGGGAGCTTGAGCCAAGCAAGTACTATGGATGAAAACCAAAGATGATTTGTTTTTGTTTTTGTTTTTTTAGCCACATTCAGTGGCACTCAAATTACTCCTGGCTTTGTCCTCAGAAATTACTCCTGGCAGGCTCAGGGGACCATATAGAATGTTAGGGAACAAAAGCACATTGGCCATGTGCAAGGCAAATGCCCCACCCTCTGTGTTATCACTCTTGTTTTTAAGACATAGGGTTTTTGGTTTGTTTGTTTGTTTTGTTTGTTTGGTTCTTTGGTTGGTTGGTTTTTGGGTCACATCTGGCAGCACTCAGGAGTTCCTCCTGGCTCTACACTCAGAAATCACTCCTGGCAGACTCAGGGGACCATATGGGATGCCAGGACTCAAACCACTGTCCTTCCGCATGCAAGGCAAATGCCCTACCTCCATGCTATCTCTCCAGTCCCAAGACACAGTTTTATAGTCATTCTCACAAGTGTGAGTTGAATTAATTTGCATTTCTAATAGGTGGTATTGAACAATTTTCCATGGGTCTTTTTTGCCCATATAGATATAAATATAGATATAGATATATATAGATAGATATGTCCTCTTTGGAGAATCATCTCTAAATCCTCTTCCCATTGGGGCCAGGAGAAGTGGGTGCTGAGGAGGGCAGTGTTCAGAGGTTACTCCTGTCTCTGCACCCAGGAATCATTCCTGGCAATGTTCAGGGGACCATATGGGATGTAAGGTATCAAAGCTAGGTCTGCTGCATGCATGGCAAGCTCCCTAGTACTTGTACTATTGCGCCAGACCCCCTTTAACATTTAAAAAAATGTTTATTAAGGTTTGAACTTGAGTATATTGTCAAAGCTGATGCTTGGCAAGCTCTTCAAGCTTACCACCTCTGGTTTCTTCTATATTTTATTGTTTAAGAGTTAAGTCTTGGGGCCAGAGATAGCACAGTGGGAGGGCATTTACCTTGCACGCGGCCAACACAGAATGGATGGTGGTTCAATTCCCGGCATCCCATATGGTCCCCTGAGCCTGCCAGGAGCAACTTCTGAGCATAGAACCAGGGGTAAGCCCTGAGTGCCACCAGGTGTGACCCAAAAACCGAAAAAGAAAAAAAAAGTCAAGTCTTGAATACATTTTGCGTTGGTTTTTTACTAATGCAGTAAGCTAATGATATAGTATCATTTGATTATCTATAGTTGTTCAATTTTCCCAATACCATTTGTTGAAGTAACTTTCCTTCTGTGTATATCTTTGGCTGCTTTTGTAGTATATTTGGGTAAATTTATTTCTGTGCTTATAATTCTGTTTCATTAATCTCTGTTTGTTTTTACTAAGTCAGTTTTAAAGACTCAGATAGGAAGATGGTCCGAGTTTGGTCATGTATGTTAAAACTTCTGGATTGTTTGTTTTAGTTTTGGACTTATGCCCCCATGTTGCTCAGAGTTTACTCCTGGCTTTTCATTCCGGTTATTCTTGGTGGTACTCAGAAGATCTTAGTTGGTGTTGAGGGTCCAACTGGGGTTTGCCCTGTACAAGACATGTGCATTTACCTGCCTATTTATCTCTCCACAATCATCACACCCAAGACTATTTAATTTTCACCTAGAGGTTTCAGTTTAGCAGTAGAGACAAAATAGTCCACAAGTTTCCTTGTTTCCCTTAATTTTGATGAAGGGGTAAAGTCTTACAGTGATCAGTCTGGATATTGCCTTAGTAAGGATATTTCTCTGCTTTGAATCCTTCCAGTTTCCATGTTGGTAACAGTGGATTGCTTCCTGTGGTTCTCCCAAAAGTAAGACTTAGTTCTGTGCTGCTGGTATTCTAGCTAAATCTTACAACAGAAGTTAGTAAAATAACTGTTTCAGCAAATTCTGGATACCGATTTTCTGTGGAGATCTGGAGAGCTAGTATTGTCATTGTGACAGAGTAGAAGTACAATAAAATACAAAATTTAACAAACAGCATTATACCTAGGTTGGGTAACAACAGTAAAAGACTGGTCTGAGTGTTTTGATTTTTTAACTGTTAGCCAATGTTCTGTAATAAACAGTCATTATAAACAGATCACGTAAACAGATCATGCTGAGAATCAGTTCTCCTTATTTTCTATATCCAGTGAGTGTTTTGATAAATTCTTCCTATGAGCATTTCTAACATGACAATTACTGGCATGGCTTCCCAAAAGTATCGTATTTTCCGGCGTATAAGACGACTTTTGAAACAAAAAAAAGTCATCCGAAAATCGGGGGTTGTCTTATACGCCGAGTATATCCCGAAAAATGTTTCAATATGTCGCTAAACGAAAATTGTCTGAATATTGCCACAAAACGAATTTTCCAACTCGATCCTGCACCAATCAATGCAAGGCTGCTCGGATCGCCTCTCTAACTCCGCCAATCCAAGCAGGCTTTTTATGCATGCAAATTAGACAATGTTCTGGACCCAAATCTACACTGTAAAAAGCCTGCTCAGATTGGCCAGAGTCAGAGAGGAAGTCTATTACATATAACCTCTGAACCTTTGCTTGTTGTTATTGGCTCACTGTGGTACATACAGTTGCAGCACAGAAACATTCTGTCTGATACAGCGAATATAGGCCTAAACCTATGTTTTAACTGCAAAATTAGGGGGTCGTCTTATATCCCCAGTCGTCTTATACGCCGGCAAATACGGTAACAATGCAAACTTAAGACAGAATAGAATTGGGATTTCAGAAATGGAAAACAGAATACCCGAAATTAATACAGTGTGCAAGCTCAGTGGTTGGAAAAAAACAAAACACACATCAATGAAGTGAAATATGTAGTACAGAAGAGGAAGAAAAAGGCAAGAAAATACTGTTCAATAGAAAACGCATAACCCAAAGAGGGTATAATGAAAAAATAGTCTGTTTCATTGAGTCCTTGGCATAGAGCTCAAAGGCAGTGTTTGTATAGACAGACCAGTAGCATGGGAGTGCAAAAACAGGTCCCTGAGTATAAAAGTAAGGGGAATATTTTCATTAACTGTTAATTGGACAAGAGGCTGCTTTTATAAATAAAATGAAATCAGATCCATTGTAAATTAAATCTTAATTATATTTAAATTATAAACCTAAGTATGAGGGGCAAAACAAACAAAGCCTTTTAATGATGATATAAAATTCCTACTTGACCTTTTTGTGGAGGAAGATTTCTTTCACAAGATAAAAAGTTACTACAATTATTAAGCCAAGAAAAAAATCAAGAAAGATTCCAACGTGGAAAGGTTATTTCTTTCTCTTAAAAGTCTTTCTTATTTTTATTTATTTTTATTTCCCCTAAATAGTTTTTATTGCTTATTGTTACAATGATTTTTTTTCCCCTCCAGTATTTAAAAAAAGTACTATAATTAAGGTAATGTGTTTACAATGGTACTGACATTTCTGGACTTACAGAGCTACCTCCCCACAAGAAGGAATGGTATTTTTGCAGTATAAACAACAATCATTCTTTATCAAAGATAAGTTATATAATAAACATTTATAGAAATAATTAGATAACCAAAATCATGAATATATATTGCATGAAGTCTGAAAATATTCTAAGAATTTAAAGATTCATGTATAGCTAACACATGCTTTGTATAATTTAATCATAATTTTTATGTTCCTAAATCTGTGTTCTATATTGTTTATTTAATTGTTACATAGAATGTTACATAGAATAGGATATTGCATCCATTTTTTTTCTATTTGGAAGTCATCTTTATAAAAATTCTGAACCCATGAACTACCACTTAATGTTAGGAAAAATACCTTTTCATGCACATAGATACATGATGGTACAGTATGTACAGTGACTACTCAAAGAAAGTGCAGTCCAATCACTTTTAATCCAGGACTCACTCATCTTTCCATTTTCTTTTCAGTTGAATGGATCTTTTTACTTTTTTTACAATTGCTACCAAATCGTCCTGCCCCTTTTTTGTTTGTTTTTGTTTTTTGTTTTTGGGACACACAGGCTAAAGCCCCGGTTACTCCTGGCTATGCCCTCAGAAATCACTCCTGGCTTGGGAGATCAGACCTTATGGGATGCCGGGGGATCTAAGTGCAGTCCATCATAGGCTAGCTTTGCAAGGCAGATGCTGTTCCAGTCCCATCTTGCTGCCTCTTAACAATATAATTTATCATCCCCCCTTTTTTATTTTATTTATTTATTTATTTATTTATTAGGGATGGAACCCAGGTTCTTCCTGGGTCAGCTGCTGAGAATGCCCTACCTCTCTGCTATCACTCTGTCCCCCCACCCCATATTTTTAATCTAAAAATAAATTTTCTTTTAATCTTTATGATCTTAAGGTATTTTTTTTAAGATTTCCTCATGATTTGGACCTTTCACAGCATATCTTTCTACAAGTAACTCTCCCAATAAAATACAAATGTATTATTTAAGAAATGATGGGCCCGGAGAGATAGCACAGCGGCGTTTGCCTTGCAAGCAGCCGATCCAGGACCAAAGGTGGTTGGTTCGAATCCCGGTGTCCCATATGGTTCCCCGTGCCTGCCAGGAGCTATTTCTGAGCAGACAGCCAGGAGTAACCCCTGAGCACCACTGGGTGTGACCCAAAAACTAAAAAAAAAAAAAAAATGATTTTGATAGGGAATGGTTTTCTGATCTTATGAAGAGTAGTTATTTTTTGTTTTGATTTTTAGTTTGGCTGGGATGTTATTTAACAAGTAAAATGTTTGTGCACAACTATCAGAAAACTTAGGGCTAAATTTAGAGTTCATTGCACTTTCACATGCATTATTTCAACTTGAATTGTTTTTAGATCACTATTTTATCCTTTTGAGGAGTAGGGCAAAAATGGATAAGTATCCATGTATGTAAACATTGTACACATAAGCCTAACTATACACAGTGTATAAACATGTTGTTTTCAATTTCTTTCAGCCAACAAATGGAATATTTTTAAGTATGTTTCTGATTGTTTTGCCCTTGGAATCCATGGCACATGGGCTTTTTCGTGAATTGGGTAACTGCTTAGGAGGAACTTCGGTTGGATATGCTGTTGTGATTCCCACTAACTTCTGCAGGTATAGTAATCTAGTATGTGAGTAATAACTAACATTCTCCTACTATTTTATGAATATGAACATAATATGTGATAGTTCATTTTTCCAAAGTGATAGTACTCATGCATTCTTCATTTGCAGAAGAAGTTTTAAAACCTTTACTCTTGTTAATTATCTTATTTCTAATACATTTGGTGTTTAGTTTAAGTCTTCTTGATAAATGTGTTTACATATATTTATGTAGATGAATTTCTAAGGAAAAGTATTATTCTTTCTTTGGCATAATATTGATAGAATATACACTGAATCTGAGAATCCCAAGTTGTTACCGTAGGTAAATCCTAACTTTTCTGGACCACACGGTCTTTCCTCTGAAATGCAGATGATATGAGAACCTGTTTCATAGGAATAGTTAATTATAAAAAGAGCCGATGAGATTATCAATCTATGAATTATAACTGTCATACAAAAACCAGATTTTTAAAATTGGTGATGATATCTTAATCAATACTTGACTTTATTTAAAAATAACTTTCAGCTCCAAATGCATAACAAATATGGATTTTTAAATATTGCTTTATTAAAGGTTTTTAGTAGTTAAATACCTTTTAAATAGAAAAAACTAAGTATTTGACATTAATGCATTGGTGACTAAATTTGATGCTCTGTACCTTGGCATAAGTATGGGAATATTTAAAATAAAAAGCTCTTATTTTATTTCAATATTTAAAAGATACAGCAGCATAGAGGCCCGAGTGATATTACAGCAAAAGGGACATTTACCTTGTAGGATGCTATTCTGTATTTACTTTCTAGTGTCTCATATGGTCCCCAAAGCAATTCCTGAGTGTGGAGTCCAGAAGTAGCCCCTAAGCACTTCCTAATGTGACCAATAAAATATATACATACATATAAGCATACAACATAAGTCATTTGTGGCATATGTTTTTTTTCTCACATTAAGATTAACTGTAGAAAAGTAAATGTGGAAATAGTAATTTGGAGTTAGATTTTTATTTCACTATATATTTTTGTACATTATCTTTTTCCCATTGCTTGTTTGTCTTTGTTTAAGGGTACCTGGTGGTATTCAAGGCCCACTCCTGGTTCTGTGCTTAGGGATTATTCTTGGTGGTGCTTGAAGGACCCATATGGGATGCTAGAGATTGAGCCTAGGTTTACCACAAGTAAGGCAAGCACCTGCTTATTATAATGACTCTCAGGGCCTTCACTTTTTTACATTCTATGAAATATGTACTCATCTATTAAGGAAAGCTAAAATCACACTATTATGATGAGGTACAAACTTTCAGATTTTCTGACGGATTTTTTTTCTGCTGTATTGATTTTTTTTATGTTTTTGTTTGTTTGTTTACATGTTTATTAGTTTTGGGAGCCATATCTGCCAATACGTAGGGATTACTTTTGGCTCTCCACTCAGGAATCACTTATGGTGGTGCTTGGGAAACCAAATGGGAGGCTAGGAATTAAGCTTGGGTTGGCTGCTTGCAAGGCAAAAACCCTACTCACTGTGCTAGAACTCTGACCCCATAGATATTGATGGCATTTTGATGCTGCTACTTTATGTCTTGGTTCATCATCTTCACAAGAGTAGCCTTTTTTTAGTGATAGAAGAAATTATTTGGGCTAAAGAAATTGTAACAACTGTATAAAGGCTATCTTTCATATAAAGATGAAGCTATGCTTTTCGAAGGTTAATTCTTTATCCTATAGGAATTTTAGGAAAGCTGGTTATTTTAAAATTTGAGTGCTATTAGTGGAGAATGACTATTTTGATTGATAGATAATTATAAATAAAGAATACGAATGTGACAGTTAATACTCTTTAAATGCAATTTTTTCTCTCCTTTAGTCCTGATGGTCAGCCAACACTTCTTCCACCAGAGCATGTGCAAGAGTTAAATTTGAGGTCTACTGGTATGCTCAATGCTATCCAAAGATTTTTTGCTTATCACATGATTGAGACTTACGGATGTGATTATTCCACAAGTGGACTGTCTTTTGATACTCTGCATTCAAAACTGAAAGCTTTCCTTGAACTTCGAACTGTGGATGGACCTAGACACGATACATATGTTTTATATTATAGTGGGCATACCCATGGTTCAGGTGAATGGGCTCTTGCAGGTAAATTTATCTATGGTATTTTTTACTATTGTGAAAGCATGTTTATTTGTGGTCATTTCTCCTTTATATCAATACACTACATTTCCAGGATTTTCAATTTCCCATTTCCCCAGTAAATATAAATATATGTTATATATAAATATAATATAAATATATATCTGACTTCTTTCCCTTTTTTGCCATTTCTATTTTGGAAACTTTATGCTCGCTAAAGATTTTTGAGATTTTGATTAGAAAAAATGAATACTTGATTTAGACTTATACAAGCTTCCTTTTATAAAGTATTTTTATAAACTTATTAAGTCTTTAAAAGCAATAGATGCTTGTTTAGTAATCATTTGCATGTGCAGTTTTATTTATTTTGTAAAACTTCAGTCAGTTCAATGTGGTAGAGGTAGAGACCTCCATTTGCCACAGTAGGTTTTCAGCTTCAGCTCTTTTGTCTGTGAAATTAAGGGTTAGTTTAAATGACCAGTAATGCCTTTCATTGAATTTTATTCTAATGCATAAAATTTGCTATATTTTGGGTGCTTTTAAACATTAAAAAAAATATCTGTTTACAGAAGCTAAGAAAATACTATCATTTTTGTTAAAGCCAAAGGAGAAGTGACATTTGTTTTGTTTTGGGGAGTACACCCAGTGCTCATGGGTTACTCCTGACTGTGTGCTCAGAAATCACTTCTGGCAGGCTTAGAGGACCATATCGGATACCAAGGATTGAACTTGGATCAGTCACATGCAAAGCAAATACCCTACCAACTGTGCTATTGCTCCAGCCCCAGCAATGACATTTTTAAATCTAGATTTCTTAGTGTTCCCAAATAAACTAAAGAGACTTATTTGCAGACACCTATAAAAAAGTCTTATACATAGTATAAGAACTCAAAGTGCTTTAATAATTGATAGATAATTGAATCATGAGAAAGTAAATTTTCTTACTTTAGATCAGAAATATTTTAGGGCTAGAACAAAAGTACACAGAGTAGGATCTTTGCTTTGCATGCAGCCAGTCTGGGTTCTATTTCTGGTACCACATATGATCCCTCCCCCCAGCACTACTAGGAATGACCCCTTCCTTAGCTCAGAGCCAGAGATAAGGCTTGAGCACTATAGCATGTGACCCTCAAATCTCATTCCTCGGGGCCGGAGAGATAGCATGGAGGTAAGGCGTTTGCCTTTCATGCAGGAAGTCATCGGTTAGAATCCCGGTGCCCCATATGGTCCCCTGTGCCTGCCAGGAGCAATTTCTGAGCCTGGAGCCAGAAATAACCCCTGAGCACTGCCGGGTGTGACCCCCCAAAAAAAAAAAAAAAATCTCATTCCTCCACACCAAAAAAAAAAAAAAGACCTAGATTAGAAATTGTTTTTAGGTTTAATTAGATCCTGATTTTTTCCATAAAATATTTCAGACATTTTATGCCAGGAACATAAATTATTTAGTCATAAAAGGTAAATAGAAAGAAAGTATTAGTGGAAGTTAATTATAAAAGGAAAGAGGCAAAAAAAAAAAAAAAGGAAAGAGGCAAGATGCTAAGACAACTACTGAAAAGGACGGAAACAAACTTAAAATTTAGATTTTAAACCATAATAGTTTTTTTTTTTACTAATTTCATACCTGATTTACAACCAATGTTTATCCTTATCCTTAAGAACTATGTTTCAATTTATTGTCTTTTAAAACTAAAAATTGAATAATTGTGAACATGTAGAAGGAATAAAGACAAATACATTTGTTTGACACTTTTTGAACACAACTACTGTGACACTTCATATACTTTAAATTTTTCATCACAGAATCATTTGAAATATTTTACCACCTCTATCAATCTTCATATCTCAAAGGATAGATGAAAACTAAAAGTTTTTACATGATTTCTATATGGTTGTCTGTGTGTGAGTGTGTGTGCGTGTGAGTGAAGCAAGAAACGATTTTTGGGGGTTTTTTTTGTTTTTGTTTTGGAGTTTTGTTTTGTTTTTTTTTTTTTTTTGGTTTTTGGGTCACACCCTGCAGCGCTCAAGGGTTACTCCTGGCTCTGTGCACAGAAATCGCTCCTGGCAGGCTCAGGGGACCATATGGGATGCAAGATTCAAACCACCGACCTTCTGCATTCAAGGCAAATGCCTTACCTCCATGCTATCTCTTTGGTCCCAAAGAAAGTTTTTAATGGAACTTAATGAGGGGAAAGAAGGGAGAGAAGTACATGTTTTAGAGAAAATGCAGGCTACTCCAGAGTGGAAATAATCAAGTAGAGAAACAGAGACATGCAAGCAAGATAAGTGTTCAGGGAGAATATGGGCTTGAAGAGCAAGCATGCATATGGCTATATTTATTTCCAAGTAATCAAAGTGTGGTTCAAGCTCAAATCTTCTAAACTCTTCTCATTGTATGATGTAACTGCCAATGTGAAAGGCTAAAGAAATGATATGTTGTGGTTAAGTAGGTATTTTTTGTGATTTTGGTTTATTCATTTAAAAATTATTTTTAAAGATAGTTCACATTAAAAATCTATGAACTGGTATAGTAAAGTGGGCCAGAGAAATAATACAGTTGATAAAACATTTGCCTGTCACACATGAGACCCAGATTCTATCCCCAGCACCCTAAATAGTCACCCAAGCTCTCCAGGAGTATAAAACAAAGAATAAGCCCTGAGCACAGCTGGATGTGACCCATAAACAAAAATATAAAAATAAAAATGCATGAGCAGAAATTTTCTAATTATTTACTTGTGTTGTAATTTTTTATGTTAATGTAGACAAGAACTTTTTAACCTTTACCACTGCTTCAGTTCTAGCTTAATATAATGGCTTTCTGGCCACTTTGGAGCTCAAAACAAAAAGTTCTAGTCAACTCAGTCATCATTACCATGGGGTTCTGCTTTGCCAGAAGGGACTTCTAAGTACAGAGCCAGGATTAGCCTGAGTGCTGCAAGCTGTCATCCAGAAACCAGATATCTAAAATCTAAACATCCAGTAATCACCATTGTTGTTTTTTTTTTTTTTTTAGTTGGTTTTGGTTTTGGAGCCACACCCAGTGATGCTCAATTTACTTCTGGCTCTGGCTCAGGAATCACTCCTGGCAGGCTCGGGACCACATAGGTTGCCTAGGATGGAACCAGGGTCAACCACATGCAAAGGAAACACCCTACCCATTACAATAGCTCTGGCCCCTGCCTTTTTTTTTTTTTTTTTTATAGACTTCTATGTCATTTTTTTTCTTCTAAACTCAGACATTTCCTATCATTAACATTCCTTTATAAATGCCTCTATATTCTAAAATTCCATCATAATCAGTATACTTGCATTGATTTCCAGTCTCAGTTATTTGATTTTATATAAAGTAGTGAAAAGATCGTTATCATTTCTGTTCTCATTGAATGTAAATTTCTAAAATTAGAGTGATTATTTTGGTATTCCTTTGAAATAGCCCCAATAAAGATGAAGGTGGCAATTGATGCAGGCCCAGAATTAAAGTAAGTGCTAGAAATTAAGTTATAAATTTAAAACAACATTTAAAATAGAAAATAAAAGAACAAAATATAATGAACCAGATCTAAAACTTACTACTTATATAAGTAGTTTTTTTAGGTTAGAGGTGTTTTTACCCTATAATTCAGGATTATAATCCTTTATTATTTTTCTTTTCTTTTCTTTTCTTTTTTTTTTTTCTTTTGATTTTTGGGCCACACCCAGCGGTGCTCAGGGGTTACTCCTGGCTTTCTGCTCAGAAATAGCTCCTGGCAGGCTCAGGGAACCATATGGGACACCGGGATTCGAACCAACCACCTTTGGTCCTGGATCGGCTGCTTGCAAGGCAAACACCGCTGTGCTATCTCTTCGGGCCTATCCTTTATTATTTTTCAAACATAAACTTGATATATAAATAATCCTCACTTATTCTTGATAGAAATAGGAAGAGTATTTTTTAAAGTTGGTAGAAATCTACATATAAAGACAATATTAAATTGTATAGTATGAGCACAATTATCTGAATAAAAATCTTTTTTTTCGGGCCGGGCGGTGGCGCTAAAGGTAAGGTGCGCCTGCCTTGCCTGCGCCAGCCTTGGACGGACCGCGGTTCGATCCCCCGGTGTCCCATATGGTCCCCCAAGCCAGGAGCAACTTCTGAGCGCATAGCCAGGAGTAACCCCTGAGCGTTACCGGGTGTGGCCCAAAAACCAAAAAAAAAAAAAAAAAAAATCTTTTTTTTCATTTTGGTGTGTAAAAGTGATTTCTACAATGTAGGTTCCACATTGTCTTATAAAAGTTTTAGTGCAGAATAAACTAATTATATTTATGAAAGTACTTGTAAGAAATTTAATTTTTTGCATACGTTTTCCATGTCCTAAAATACTTGGATATTTTTTGGGGCTGGTGAGGTGGCACTAGAGGTAAGGTGTCTGCCTTGCAAGCGCTAGCCAAGGAAAGACCACGGTTCCATCCCCCGGCATCCCATATGCCCCAAGCCAGGGGCAATTTCTGAGCGCTTAGCCAGGAGTAACTCCTGAGCATCAAACAGGTGTGGCCCAAAAAACCAATAAAATAAAAATAAAATAATTGGATACTTTTCAAACACATAAAAATTAAATTCTTAGTTCTCAGGTCAGATAAAAATAGCTTGGAGCCTTATTTGGCCCATGCTATGTGGCATTAAGTCATGATAGAGAAAGTAGCTCATGATGGAGAAAGCCTACAGATATGGCTTTATCATTTTAATTTTTGTGCCCTGACTTTATGAAATGACTTTTTAATTATATCCTTTTAGTTTTTATGTAACTTTTTTATACCTGGTGTACAAAGTTGTTAGGTTATTTATTATTATTATTATTATTTTTTTTTTTGCATACCTGACAAGGGCTGTTTCTGGCTCTACTTCAAAGTGCCCCTGATGATTGTCAGGGGCCCATATATGGTGCCAGGATTTTGAACCATGGCTATGACCATTGTCATCACATACAAAACAAATTTCTTACCTCCTATACTCTCTCCCACTGGCCTTAAAAAAAAGATGCCTTTAAAGGAAGATTCTTTGTTGCTTTTCAATTTAATCCCAGGATTTAAAAATACATTTAAAAGAGTATTTCTAATGAGAAACTACAGAAATTCATATTCTATTGAATGTTCTTTTACTCAGGTGGAGATGTACTACGCCTTGACACACTTTTAGAATGGTGGAGAGAAAAGAACGGTTCCTTCTGTTCCCGACTTATCATTGTATTAGATGGCGAGAATTCTACCCCTTGGGTGAAAGAAGTGAGAAAAATCAATGACCAGTATATTGCAGTGCAAGGAGCAGAGATGTCAAAGACAGTAGATATTGAAGAAGCTGATCCACCACAACTGGGTGACTTTACAAAAGACTGGGTAGAGTATAACTGCAACTCCAACAGTAACATCTGCTGGACTGAGAAAGGACGCACAGTGAAAGCAGTTTATGGTGTGTCAAAGCGGTGGAGTGACTACACACTCCACCTGCCAACCGGAAGTGACGTAGCCAAACACTGGATGTTACACTTTCCTCGTATTACATATCCGGTAGTACATTTAGCTAATTGGCTGTGTGGTCTGAACCTTTTTTGGATCTGCAAAACTTGTTTTAGGTGCTTGAAAAGGTTAAAAATGAGCTGGTTTTTACCCACAGTGCTGGACACAGGACAAGGCTTCAAACTTGTCAAATCTTGATGTGGAATCCAAAGTGGAGTATTATTGAAAGTTGATACCATCAGTTATTACTAACTTGCCATTTTTTGTATATTGTAGTTTTTGGTGTGGAAATTATCTTGCTACTTCTGTAGCAACTTTCTATGTTTTTCAAATAATTATGGTATATGTAAGCTGTTGGGAAGAAACATTTTTTATTCAAACAGTAGAGAGTCAAATGACTGAAATGAAAAAGATGTTCAAAATAACAATGCACTTTGAGGAATGTTTTTATATACCTGATTAAAAAGAAAACATGTCTGCACTGCAGTGGCCTACAAAGAATTATTCATGCCTTATTTTCTAGGCATATAGAATGTAGACCAATTTATTATTACTACTGGTAAAGAATACTACCAATTTGCTTAGAGATTTCTCTATAAACCGTAGGTTTGAGTCCAGGATAATTGATGAATTACAAATGCTTTCTTAGAAAAGGGATGTCTGCATGATATTTAAGCAGAATTTGCTTATAATTGATCACAGTCAGATGTCTGGTTGTGAGGTATTACCAGTTTAGCAGAGAAACCCAAATCATTGTTTAGATCAAAACATTCTACTAAAGTTAACTTGTAAAAGTTAAGAGTCTATAAATTGTTCCTTCTTGTATTATTGGAGACTTCTAAAAGCTGGACAATTTGAAGATTCTTTCTCAAGATAATAATATTTTCATAATGAATATTTTCACCAACTAAAGCTTTCCAAGTAAATTCTTTCATAGTTATAGAAAAATGTTAGCCATTTCTCACTGATATATAGACTTTTCTGCATCCAGATATTATTTTGACCTTTGTAGATTAATGCTCTAACACAAAAATTACTTTAATTCCCATTGTTTTTCCTACTACAGGCCAAAAATTTGAAACAAATCTTTTTTTTTTTTTTGCTTGTAGCATGTATTATGTAAAGAAGTGTTCTTATTGGCAATTTTAACTCAGCGTAATGGTATAGTTCTAATTTTTAAATTTAATTCAGTGTTTTGTCTGATTAAAGTGGGGATTTAGGGTATATCCAAAATCTAATTTTCCTCCTACTCTTTTCTCCAATAATCCTCACATTATAAACTTCCATTTCTGAGAAATAACAAGAGAAGGAGAGAATTAAATTGGGGGATGTTCTGATCTTTGTTTAAATGGTGTGACTTCCCACTATTGAAGCCATTTATCCAGCCTCCACAAGAGGAAAATAATGTCTCTACCATTTTCTACCTGACAATTTGACAAGTAAAGTTCCAATTAGGAAGAAGGAACTTAGTGTCAGGAAACTTACATGCCACTATCTATGCAGCATTGCTATAGTATGATTATTTCCATGTTTTGAATACAATTTACCTAATGCTTTGAATAAAAGTTTGTTTTAAAATTCTTCTGTAATATGCAGATAATACTTATATATTTTAGTATATTAAAAAGTCTACTATGAGTTGGAAAGTTATTATAGTGTTAGAGCACTTTCTTTTGCACATAGTTGACCCAAGTTCAATCCCAGTACCTCATATGGTCACCTGAGCCCTGCTAGGTATGTTCCCTGAGCAAAGAGCCCCAGGAGTAAGCCCTAAGAACTGCCAGATGTGGCAATCCTTATATAAAAGCCCATATATTAGAGTTCTTAATTAGTAGTAAGTTGTTTTTGACTATTTATATCAGCATCATCCAGTGAATGAGAGTGGTGTTTCATTTGTTACATGATTCAGAAATAATAAACAGCCAGTAATAAAATTATAGGTTTATATTTACAAAATAATGTTAAAATTTTTTATTTTATGAGTCTAGGGAAATAAACACAGTGGGTAAGACACTTGGCTTGCAAAAGCTGACACCCAGTTCAGTCCCTGGCATCATTTATGGGCTTCCAAGTACTGTAAGGAGTAATCCCTGGACACAGGGCCAGGTATAGTAGCCCAAGTAACTCCCCCCCCCAAATGTATGTAATAAAATATTTTTAATATCTGAAATTTAATATTATCAGTGTTTAGTAATCAGCTTTGACCTTGTTTGCTGAGAATACCAAATATAATGGTACACATTCTTTTTTAAACTTATATTTCTATTTATTTTATGACTTGTTTATTTCCAGATCATAATTTTTGCTTCATAAATGTTCTAAAGAGAATTATCAAGATGGTACTAAATGGTAGCCAAGTAGAAACTAAAAAGTAGCCATTTGCATCTCTAAAACTAACATTGTGATACATATTATCACAATATTAATAATATATAATATGTAACAATAAATTTTTTGTAAGAGTTCAGCCATCTGAGAGATTATTCAGAGGACTGTAGGGCATGTTTGTGGAGCCTCTGGTCAATCCCCTGTACCATACTATTTGTCACAAGGAATAGGTACCACCCAGGGAGTAACCTCTGAGCACCATTGGATGTCATTCAAAACAGAAACCAAGAAGTACAACCTAAAAGTGATGACCCAATTTGCTAACCAACAGTTTTAGAATATCCACTTTGAAATACCTGAATAAACAGAATTATAAATTACATCTAAAAACTTTCAGCTTCAAAACATTAAAGTGGTAATAGGGAGAAGGATTATTATAGGAAGAATTAGCTGATTATATTTCTCTAAAGATTAAAACTTAGTTTTGACAATTCTCTTGTAACTATTTTGTATGCATATTTTAGGCAGGAGTTGCTAGAAATATCTGGAATTGTTTTATAGCAAAACATTATCATTCCATTAAAAGAAATAAATAACAGAAGACATAAAATACTGACTTAATCTTTTCCTCATATGAGACCTTGTTAAAACTCAAAAGCATTACCCCCTAAAAATAAATTTAAGTGTATGGTGTTAAGTCATAAATTAAGAAGCCAACTCTTCTCATAACGTCTGTTAAACTATGATTTCATTCAGACTTTTAATTTTGTTATTGTGCTATGCCTGGTGGTTCTAAGAGCTTACTTCTGCCTTTTCTTAAAAATTACTCATAGCAGGGCTTTGGGTACTATATATGGTGCTAAGGATCCAACTGGGCTAGATCATGTACAAAGCAAGTGCCTTACCACCGACCTATTTTTTGCTTGCTCTGTTTCAATGTTTCCTCCCTGCAGTGCCTGTGATGCTCAGATTTATCTTTACATTGCCCTCTGTCTTGTACTTAAAAAACAAGTATACAGAAAAGTTTTTTTTCCAGAACATTCTTATGACCAGTGTTTTTATATATTCTATACTTTAAAAATGTTATATTGTTCATTAAAATTCATCTGTGGATACATTTTTAGTAAAATATATAAAAATCTATTTGTGCCTTTTTGTTTTGGGTTTTTTTGGGGGGCCACACCCAGTGACACTCAGGGGTTACTCATGGCTATGTGCTCAGAAATTGCTCCTGGCTTTGGGGACCATATGGGATGCCGGGGATCGAACCGAGGTCTGTCCTGGGTCACAGCCATGTGCAAGGCAAACGCCCCTTGGCTATACTATCACTCCGGCCCCTATTCATGCTTATTTTTGTCATTTTTTATTTAAATATATTTAAATGCTTTTTTTAAATGTCTTCTTTCACTTTTAGAGCTTTATCTCTTTTTTTTTAACCTTAAATCTCTTTTGAAGTAATGTTTACATTATCTTTCCATGGATGATGTGACAGTTACTATGTATATATTAGAAATAAATGGTTTAACTTTAAGAATGTGGTTAGCACACAGTTATCTAGAATAGTTTAAGTATAATTGTAGATATTTTTAAAACGGGACCAGAGATAGATAGTATAAGAGGTTAAAGTGCTTGCCATGCATCGTGCCCATTGAATCCCTGAAAACACATCTTTCTCCCCCAACTCCAAGGAATAGCCGCTGAACACACAGCTGGGTGCAACCCAAAACATTTTTGATTGAGAGAATTAATTTAGAATTCTAAAGACATTGTAATAGCTTTATTATAAATTAATTCATTTTTCTTATAATCTTAAATGAATATTTTCAATATCCTCATTAAGTTGATCATTTCTAATGACTATTACATAATCAACAAAGGAAAACAAAGCTCACAATTATAGTTTTAAAAGCAGTAAATGCCAAGATCCGTGAATATAAACTCAAATGGTTTGAATGAAACATAAATTGATGTCACCAATAACTGCTTTTTGTGGATTGAGTGTATTTTTTATGACTCATTTGATTTCATCTTTCATTAGTTTCCCATTAAAGCCATACAAAGAGATAGTGGAGTGGGCAGGACCATTCTTGTTCACAGTTGACCAGTGCTTGATCCCTGCTATCTATGGTTATGAACATAAAGCCAGCAATAAGCACCAATGACTGTGGACCAAAAAAAAAAAAAAAAAAAAAAAAACAAGCAAAAGCGTATGGACAGGAGATGTTTCACAAATGGAAAATATTTAAGGAAAAAAATCCAATGGCTATCCTGTAAATAACGACTAGAATACAAAATGAGAAAAGTAGATAGGCCCACAGCATATGCAAGGTTGAGGACAAAATAGAAAAAACTTGAAAAAAAATTATTTTTTAGAGTTTTTTCTACTTTTTAGTTACAACACATTATAAATATGAAGTATAAAACCATAATATTTAAGCCCTTACTGATTTGACCAATTTGTTTGATAAAGCAATTTTCATTTGTGTTTGTTAGCATTATTTCCTATTATAGACCAAAACTGATTTGAAATGAAAAACTAATCACTAGAGGTCTTTTTTTTTTAATGTTAACCTAAAAGTCAATTAAAAACACAATTTTTTTTTCTTTTTGGGCCACACTCGATGATGCTCAGGGGTTACTCCTGGGTATGCACTCTGAAATCGCTCCTGGCTTTGAGGGATCATATGGGACACCAGGATTGAACCAAGGTCCATCCTAGGTCAGCCACCCTAAGACAAACTCTCTACCGCTGCACCACCGCTCCTGCCTCTGACCTCACAATTCTAAAATATGAATTTAAGTTAGAATAAATGGGAAATTTTAGTAATATAGATGGTCTAAGCTAAGAAATAAGTTTGATCTATCCCAAATCAAGAATCATTTTTGGCTTGTGCCTTGTATAAATAGGAATATGGTACATCTTCCTAGACATCTACAACAGTGTTTCTTGTAGAAAATTTTCTTTAATTTTTACTATAAGTCACATAACTTCAGGAACCATTTTAATCCTGCAGTGGGTCATTTGTGTTAGCCACACTCCCAAACACTAAATATTTTTGGGTACAACATTGTATGTTAATAATATTCGCTACATACATGTTTGGGCTACATATGTTTTTTAAAAATCCTTTTGTGTGGCTTTTTTTTTTAATCTAAGCCCATGTTTTCTCAAACATGTGTTTCTTTCTTCTCTTTTCCCCACTGCAGAACCTGTTTTCATTCTTGAACACGTATCTCCCAGTCTCTATCTTCATGCCATTCTAAATTTTTGTTTGTTTGTTTTGTTTTTGGGCCACACCCAGCGGTGCTCAGGGGTTACTCCTGGCTGTCTGCTCAGAAATAGCTCCTGGCAGGCACGGGGGACCATATGGGACACTGGGATTCGAACCAACCACCTTAGGTCCTGGATCAGCTGCTTGCAAGGCAAACACCGCTGTGCTATCTCTCCGGGCCCCATTCTAAATTTCTTATAAAATATTTTACTCCACTGGAAAAAAAAATACAAAAAAATTTCAAGTGTGTATATGCTTGTAATTTCAGCTGCCGTTATGCTGTAATTTTATAATAGTTACTTCTGGGTTAAAATCCGATATTATACATAATTATTTCTTGGACTTTGGGGGAGTTTTTTCTTTTTCTTTTTTTCATTTTTATTGAACTGGGATTTTAAATACGTGTTATATTTTCCCCTTCACGTTCCAGTTATCTCTGATGCTAGAGCATCTCTGTTCTAGGCTGAACTGGCCATGCACAGAAGCAGCATCTTCTGTGAAGCTGCTAACTATAGTTTGGTTCTTCTTATTTCATATTCTCCTGACCATTTTGATTTCTGCATGTGTGATGAAATCTCTCTTTATGCTATCCTAGTCCCTTTGTCTTGGTGATGTAGTCACTCATTTATCCCTTCATTCTTGATTTAGTAAGAAAGGGAGAAATAATTTAAACATATTTTGAAGCCTTTGTGAATTTTTTCTTGTAATGTGAAGTTGACTTCCAGTATAACATACAAAATATCTTTGACTTAGATATTAGAACAACTTTAGATAAATAAACATGCTTTCTAATAAACATACTCCTTAATTGCCATATAATAAATTTAAATTAAATAAACACCAGAGGGAGCAGAGCAGAGTTCATAAGTAAACTTAGATAATTTTTATACAGAGGGTAAAATACTAGTATTTAGTTCTAGAGGACTGGGAATAGAACTGCCTAACCAGAGAACTTCACAGCAAAGAAACAGCTGGGTCAGAGATTGTACAGCAAGTAGAGTGTTTGCCTTGTACCAGCAGACCTGAGTTTGATCCCTGGCACCACATATGGTCCCTAGACCCACTAGAAGTTATCCCTGAGCACAGCTGGGTGTGCCCAAAGCCAAAATAAATGAATTAATAGACCAGTTAAACTTTTGGCAATATTGTAAGCTAGTGATATGGTTCTAAAAAGCAGTGCTCAAACAATGGGAACAAATCAAGACACATGCCAATGTGAAGGTATTTTCAATTAGCTAGGACAGATGGAGCATTAAAATCAGCAATGACAATGGATGTAGCCCATTGAATAAAATTTAAAAATGTTCCTATACTGATATAAAAATTATAATGAAATTAGTAGTTACATTAAAACTAAAAGACAAATATTGACAGGATAATACTTAAAAGACATTTCAAAGGAATAAAGAACCATTGGACAAAGCAGAAACAGCAACATGTTAGATGTCAGTTCAATCATATTAAACGTAAGTGAGCTAATGGTTTCATTTATAAGTCAGATGGTGGGACCAGAGCAGTGACACAAATGGTAGGGCATTTGCCTTGCATGTGCTAGGAAGGACCGTGGTTCAATCCCCCAGCATCCCATATGGCCCCCCAAGCCAGGAGTGATTTCTAAGCACATAGCCAGGAGTAACCTCTGAGCGTCACCAGGTATGGCCCAAAAAGAAAAAAAAGTAAAATATGATAAGAATACATCAAAATTTCTCAACCCCAGCACTATTGATATTTGGGATCCCATAGTTCTTGAGTATGTGCATTTCAGAATGTTCAATAGCATCTCTGATCTCTGCCCATGAGAAATCAATAGCATCACCCTTGAACCTCCTTTGTGACCATCCATAGTTTGTAGATACTTTGAAGTGTTTCCTCTGGAATAAAATCTTTCTTGTTTGAGAATCGAGGTCAAGTGATATAGTGAAACACATGCCTTGTGGACATGAGTCTTTGAGTTCAACCCCCAGCACTAGAAAACAGGATCAACCAAGTAATAGACTGCTTTCAAGAGACACTTGTTATCTACAAAGACAAGAGAGGTGTGGGGAAAAGATGCAAATATCAATCACAACATGGTGTGACCCTCATGTTAACATCAGAAAATTTAAGTTTGAAAATAGTAGCTTTTCAAAAAATAGAGACATTCATAAAGATTAAGAGGTTTTAAAATCAACTGGACTTAAATGGGCATGTTCCTAATACATCTTTGAAATACATGGAAAAGAATGACAAAGACAGACAATCTTTAATTTGATATTTTAATACCCTTTTTAAAGTCATTGCTAGAATAAAAAGTTGAAAACCACAGTGTAGAAACTTAAAAAGGGGGCAAAGTAGTAATGCTATAGGACTATTTTTAATTAATCTCACCCTAAATGATACTTTTAGTAGATTGCACTTAAAAATTGCATGATATGGTCAAGGCAATAATACAGCAGGTAGGTATTTATTTGCCTTGCATGGCCAATGCATATTTGATTCCCAGCATCCTATATAGTCCCACAAGCAAGCCATGAGTGAATCCTGAGCACAGAGCCAGGAATAATGCCTGAGCACTGCCAGGTGTGGCCAAAAACCACAAACAAGCAAACAAAAAATGCACAATATACATTCTTTTTAAGTACATCCAGAATGTTCACTAAGATAAACTATGCCACAGTAAAAAAAAAAAAAGTCTTAATATAGTACTATAGGTTTTTCACTAGCTGGGGATATTTTTTCTCTTCATTCTCTTCAATTTTTTCAATATACTTTTCTATTTTCAAACTAAAAGCACACACACACACACACCCATTGAATTATGACAGATCACAACCAAATAAAATTCTATGGCAAAAGAATTAAAATAAAATTAAATGAAGAGGACCTGCTAGCGGCACCAGATACCCAGATGAACATGGCCATAAAGAGCAGAACCTAATAGCATTCCAACAAAACATAGCACATCAACGCAAATGAGTGGACTCCACCCTGAAGGTGGAACTTCTCCCTGCAAGCAGCACACACATGAACACAGGTGAGTGGACCCCGCCTTAACACACCAGTGGCACTAGGCAACCAGATGAACATCAACTCAAAGAGAAGAGCCTCCTCCCCCCGCCAGCAGCACAACAACATAGGTTAATAAAGCTGCTCTACTGTCTGCTCACTTCTAGTTAATGAAACTCAGCACAACACTTGAAAAATGCTACCCTACAAGCATAGCAATGGGAAAATAATTCAGGCCTCCACCATACTTAGAAAATTAAGATGGCAGCTCTGGTAACCTGAAAAACACCAACCACTTATTTGTGCTCTCAGATAAGGAGTTTAGACAAGAAATATGAAGGATGTTTATAAAAGTCTAAGAGCGGGGCCGGGAAGGTGGCGCTAGAGATAAGGTGTCTGCCTTGTAAGCGCTACCAAGGAACGGACCGAGGTTCGATCCCCCGGCGTCCCATATGGTCCCCCCAAGCCAGGGGCGATTTCTGAGCACATAGCCAGGAGTAACCCCTGAGCGTCAAACGGGTGTGGCCCAAAAACCAAAAAAAAAAAAAAAAGTCTAAGAGCATGAAATGAACTGAATGAACCACAAAGAGAATCAAGAAGATATGAAAGTAAAAATGAAAAAAAACTTCAAACTGAAATAACAGGATTAAAAAACTTGGTAGGCTAAATGAAAAACTCACTGGTAAGCCTCTCCAATAGTAACAGCACTGGAGGACACAGTGAGCTGGAAGATGATATACATAACTCCATATAACAGGAGAGATTGGAAAGAGTCTTCAAACAATGAGACAATGGGAAAAATTCTCAAAGAATATGGACAGGCAAAAATAGAAGTCTTTGTTAAACTCAATAGGAATAGCATAAGAATCATCAGAGTCCCAGAAACCCAGGAACTATATCCTCATAAGAATCAACAGTCTTTACAAAGACTCCCAAAGCTAAAGAGTGCATGCATGGATGAAACCTAACAAGAATATACTAGCTCTGAAAGGAGAAATGGAAGAAAGTGACGTAGTAGATATCTATAGGGCACTGCACCCCCAGAAAACTGGATACACATTCTCCAGGGCACAGTCATTCCCCAGGATAGACCACATGCTGGCCCATAAAACATTCCTCCATAAAATCAAGAGGATAAAACTTTTACAAACTACCTTCTCGGGGGGGGGGTGTGTGCGGAGAGAGAGCATGGAGGTAAGGCATTTGCCTTTCATGCAGAAGGTCGTTGGTTCGAATCCTGGCATCCCATATGGTCCCCTGAGCCTGTCAGAAGTGATTTCTGAACATAGAGCCAGGAGTAACCCCGAAGCGCTGCCGGTGTGACCCCCCCCCCCCAAAAAAAAACTACCTTCTTAGATACTAGTACACTGAAATTAGAAGTGAACTACAGACACACACAGAGGAAAACCATTAACACCTGGAAATTGAACAGTTCAATACTGAACAACCAGTGGGTCAGATATGAAATCAAAGAGGGAATCCAAAGATTTCTGAAAAGAAATTAGAACAAAGACACAAATTATCAGAATTTGTGGGACATGCAAAAAGGATACTTAGAGTAATATTTATAGCTTTACAAGCATAAATCAGGAAGGAATAAGGGGCCTACATAAATAACAATGACACAACTTATAAAATTAAAAAGTGATCAACAAAATGAACCAAAAATAGGTAGGCAGAATGAAATAACAAAGCTTAGAGCATAAATCAATTAAGTGGAAATTCAAAAATCAATTCAAAAGATCAATAAAAGCAAAAGTTGATTCTTTGAAAAAAATCAACAAGATCGATAAACCACTAGCAAAACTCAAAAAAAAAGTTAGAGAGAGATACATAAAAAATCAAATTAGAAATAAATGGGGGTAGATCACTACAGATACTACAGAGATTCAAAGGGTAATCAGAGACTACTTTGAGAAACTGTGCCACAAAACAAGAGAAACTGGAAGAAATAAATTCTTGGACTTTTACAACTTCCACGATTGAACCAGGATGACCTAGCATATCTAAACAGACCTATCACTACTGAAGAAATTAAAATGGCAATCATAAGTATTCTGAAAAACAAAAGCCCGAGCCCAGATGAATTGACTAATGAATTTTTTCAAGAGGATCTACTACTAATACTTTTCAGGTTCTTCCAGAAAATTGAAGAAACAGAAACACTCTCAAATAGTTTATATGAAGGTAATATCACCCTGATACCAAAAGCAGAGAGATACTGCAAAAAAAGAAAAACCCAAAAATCAATAGGCCAATATCCTTGATGAACATAGATGCAAATATTCTCAACAAAATCCTAGCAAATAGAATCCAATGTCTCAGCAAGAAGCTTTCACCATGACCAAGTAGGTTTCATTCCAGAGATGCAAGGATGGTTTAACATATGCAAATAAATCAACATAATACACCAATCAAAAAAAGAAAAAAACCATATGATTATATCAATAGATGCAGAAAAACCATTTGATAGGGCCAAGACATATTCATGATAAAAACTTTTGACAAGATGGGAATGGAAGAAACATTTTTCAATGTAGTCAAGGCCATTTAACACAAGACAAAGGCAAATATACTCAATGTAGATTAAAACCTTTTCTCTAAAACATGGCACAAGACAAGGCTGCCCCCTCACCATTCCTATTTAACATAGTACTGGAAATACTTGCCATAGCAATTAGGCAAGAAAGAGATATCAAGGGCATCCTGATAAGAAAGGAAGAAGTCAAGCTCTCACTGTTCGCAGATGACATGCTATTACATTTAGAAAACCTTAAAGACTACCAAAAAGCTTCTAGAAACAATAGATTTATATAGCAAAATGGCAGGTTACAAAATCAATGGCCTTCTTATACACAAAACTCAAATACCTTGGAGTCAACTAAAGAGTTGAAGGACTATACAAAGAAAACTATAAAAAAACTGCCTCAAGAAATCAAAGAGAACATAAGGAAAGGGAAGCATATACCCTGTTCATGAATTGGGAGGATTAATATCATTAAAATGGCAGTACTCCTCAAAACATTATACAGATTTAATGCAATCCCTCTATGGATAGTCATAATATTCTTTAAAGAAGTGAATCAAACACTCCAAATTCAATTGGAAAAATAAATGCCCACAAATAGCTAATGCAACACTTAGGAGAAAGAAGATGGAATGCATCACCCTCCCCAACTTTAAATTGTAATATAAGTCAATAGTCATTAAAACAGCATATTATTGGAATAAAGACAGATACTTAGATTAATGAAATAGACTTTAGTATTCAGAGAATGTTCATAAATCAATTAATCTTTGATAAAGGTGCAAGAAACTAAAACGAACAAGGAAAGCTTCAACAAGTTGTGTTGGAATAATTGGTTAGCCACATGCAAAAAAGCAAACTGAGACTTCTATCTAACACCGTGCACTAAGGTCAAATTCAAATATATTAAAGACTTTGATCTCAGATCTGAAACTATAATCTATATAGAAAACATAGGCAATAGCCGCCTGCTCAGGGTCCCAGCAAGTGGGTTACAGTGAGGAGCAGTTTAAAGGAAACCCCAGGTTTCCCATTCCCATAGGGGGCGGGGAGGAGACTTGAGAACTTCCAGCTTCCAGCAATTAGGAAGCAAACGCCTCTGGAGAACTGGAAGCTTCAGCAAGCAACACAGGGATGACATGGCTCCATGTGGTAGGCTTTTTGGCCAAGCTTAGGGGAAGATGCAGCCTCGGCTGCCCCCCACAGCCTTCTCTCAATTCCCATTTTCAAATTTATATAAATTTGTTGAATATCATATCATTTAATCCACTTTCATTATACAGTACAGATAGCTAATATAGGATATCATAGGGGTTCATCTATGTTTAAAATATACAGAATGTCTATGTTGTATTATTTCCTCCCCACATTGGCTTGCCACCCTACAGGCTCATTTCTAGTCCTTTACTTCATCCTCACTGTCTATCACCCCACATGTAACCATTTTTACCCTCAATTCTTCACTCTTTATGAAGCAGATTGTTATCCTCTCTCAAGCTAACTACCAGCCAGCTCCCAAAATGAAAAAACCAAAACTCTGTTCCTATCAATCTATTATCAATGGACTCCTATCTTCCAACTCCCTTCACTGAGTACCTATAGTTGCTACCATAACCAGTTTCTAAGACGCCCCCAGTCAAAGACATTTCCTGATATGAGGTGCTGTCAGTTGTTTACAGATTCTAGATGGCCAAATCACAGACCAAAGTAGTGTTCCGGAAGCAACACCCTCCTCCTCGAAGATTTCTAAAACATAAAAGTTACACGTGTATCTCCTTTGTATAGCTCAGATCTATTCCTTTAATATCTATAACTCTTTGCTGAATATCCTCTTATATAGTGACAATTTTGCTCACTTTTTTATTTGATTGTTTGTTTGCTTTTTCCCCATTGAGATCTTTTTTATAAGCAACACCATTAGAAAAGTACCTGTGTATAGAATTCATGTTTTAACCAAGTTACGGGGACTGTTGGACTTGATCCATTGGCCCCCAGAAGGACCAACAATATCTGTGGCATTGTCTTTCTTTTGCATAGGCACATTAAAATGGAAAAATAATACATATGCAAACAAGTTCTTATTTAATAGAGATGGGAACACAAATTTGGTAATGCAGTTAGGTCTTATAACTGGAACATTGGCATAATAATTTGGCTTAGGCCTCAGAAGAATGGGCATTGCCCGTACATCCCTGAACAATGAATACCATCTATAAAGACAACCACAATTGTCTATAACATTACCAGGATGCAAACCTCTACCAGGGAAGACTTACCACTGCTCTGGCATTGACTTACTACAAAGAGTGCTTGCAACATCCAAACGACTCAACAACAACCTGCTTGCAGGGCAGATCGCTTCACATCTAATGGTGTGCTGAAACTAGAAGATGCTCCACATCAACCTGACTTCAATGAAAGAAATGCATAGAATCCAGAATCTTTAAATATAGGAACTAATACCAACAACAGCTAAAGTGTGAAAAAGTTTCACCAGGAACACGGAAAATTACTTGGGTTGAACAGACTGGTATGCCTGGAGTCCAGAGTAGGTCTTAAGCCAATAAACTTCTGGGGTGAGGCCTTCTTGTAATCAGGCCAATGATTTTTTTTCATTTTCTCCATATGTTTTTGGAAGCTCAGTTCTATTTAAAGGGAAACTAAGCAAGAATAAACAAATGGTATCATATCAAAGAGCTTATGTACAGCATAGGGATTATCAACTAATAGGTAATCTACAATTGAGATAAAATATTTATACATATATCTCTAACTGTAGGTTAATATATAGAAACAATTCAGTAACTGCAAAGAAAAACCCAATATTTTTTCTTTTTTTTTTAATTTTTATTTTGACCATATTGGATAACATATCTTTCATAGTAGTATTTTAGGTACATATTATCATTGAATCAAGGGAATTCCCATCACCAAATTTGTCCTCCCTCCACCCCCATTCCCTTCCTGCAACCCATATCCCCCACCCTTACCCCCGAGGCTGCTAGAGTAAGTGGTCCCCTCTGTGTCTAGCTTACTACTAGTGATCAGATATCTATTTGGCCCTGGTACCCTCCCTTGTTTCCCCCTCTATTTGAGAGGCGGAGCTAGATGCTTCGAGTTATGTGGTTTTGTTTGAAAGAAAGAAAAGCAATAGAACAGGGTAAAAAATCAAATAAGCTTCTAGAGGCTTTCAACCTCAGTTTGAGAGAGGACAGGAAAAAGGTAATTAAAACACTGCAACAATACAAAAAGAAATATCAAATAAAATATCCAGTGAGCACTACAGCAATAAAGACAAGCACTACACAATAGTCTCAATCCTGAAATCAAACCATGCTGGAGTGCAAAAAGAAAGAGAAAGAGAAAATAAAATAAAATAAAATAAAATTGGAGACATCAATTTCAATATGTACATCAAAATAAAGAAGTAAAAAGAATCAAATAAATATATAAGTAGATAAAAGGATTATTTTGTGCTTTTTCCCCCCCCCTACATAGGCACAGTAACTATTGGGGACATTATAGAAGGAATTCCCTTGGCCTAGGAGATACAGGGTTTCTCCACACTTGAAGTATACTGTCATGGGATTAACTATATACTCCTTGCATGATCATTTACTCTCCCCTTGGTGCTTTTGTGGTGTATGGAAGACTTCTGCTTCGTCGTGGATGGTAAAATCAGACCTCTGTATCTAGAGATCCTGGTGTCTGTACAGTTCAAGGAATGGAACTTATGATGAAGTCTTTCTTTGTGATTCTAGCAGTTCTGCTTCTTCAGTGTTGTTTTAATCCATCTTCTGTGTTGGTGGTCTTGGTCATTATGCTGCTCCTAGGATGGAGCCTGGGATAGAGTCTTTTGTTATATTTCCAGAAGACCTGTTCGGTTGCGATTGTCTCAGTCAGACCTCTGGAATTGGAGATCTTTTTTTGTTGAACAGATCATAGACCAAAACCTAGGCTAGAGCTTTTTGTGTTGTTGGTGTTGGTGGTGGTACCGGGATGCGTACTGTCGGATCATGGTTGTAACAACCAGTGATCTGTAGATAGCAATCTTGGCTTTTGCACAGATCAACGGATGACAAGTCTTCTGATTTTGTCTTATCATTGGCTGATGAAGAAGGACAACTTGCTCTTAGATCAAGTTGTTCCCATTTCCTCGTTGTCAGGATATCATTTTAGAACTGGCACATGTTGGTGTCAGAGCAGCATTATGGATGCCCCGGAGGGGATTTGGTTCCTGGAGCTTTTGTGGAGAACTGTGTCGTTTCTATTTCTGGGATCCAGGAGTCAAGGCTGGACCATCGGTGTCTAATTCCCTGGAAACCCAATATTTTTAAATGAGCAAAAATTCTACTAAAATATCTTTCCCAAAAAAAAACCAAACACATGAAAATGCTCAAAAATTAGGAAATGCAAATGAAAACCACAATGAGATATAGCTTCATACACATAAGATTTAACTATATATGATTAGAAATAAATATCGATGATGATATGGAGAAACAGGAAATGTGTTGTAGAACAAAATGTCAATTGAGGGATAAGATTCAAAGAAATGAATAAATGCCTCAGATTCCCCTTGGCTACTGCCCAGGTCAGCATGGCCCTCCCCAGAGGGACATGGCCAGAGGATCTCTGCTCCAAAGCTGTGCACTTCTCATAGTCAATGAACCCCAGTACAGCACATAGAAAACACTACACTGCTAGGGTGACAATGGTGATATAAAACAGATCTCCATCATGCTTAAAGAATGAAGATGATAGTTATGATGTCCCAATAAGTAGCAAACAACTATATAGTCTTTCAAATAGGGATTTTAGAGGAGAAATATTGAGTGTTAGTGCCCAAAGTAGAAGGACGAGACCACATAACTGGAATAAAGTTTAATACTTTAATCGTCTGCCAATAAGGCCCCCACAATGGCCATCCCCCAAAGGAGATGAGCCACCCAAGATCATGAGGAAGAATATATAGGGAAAGGATATAGGGGAGGTTCCAGCTTTCTGATGATCCTTAAAATGATTGGCTATTATCTAGGGGTACCTTCCTACTGTTCCCTTGGTATGGCCAGGTAGCTTGAGGCAGGGTCTAGGAAAATAGGCTTGTGAAGACCTAACTTGGTTTGCACCATGTGGTTCTTACAAAATGGCTTCTCTCCCTGCTCTCAGAACTTGAGACAAAGCCTGCCATGTGGCATTTACAAAATGGCGTTCTTCCTTGTTCAGAATTCAAGTCCCAACATGAGGATGTTCAAAGAACTCAAAGAAAGAATAGAATGAACTGAACAAACCATGACTAAGACTCAAGAATATATGAAAGCTGAAATGAGAAAACTTTAAGCTGAAATAATAGCTGAAAATTTGGTAGGTGAAATTAAAATCTCAGTGGAAGACCTCACAAGCAGAGTAACAGTCCTCAGCAGAGTGGCTGAGGAGAGAATCAGTGAGCTGGAAGATGAGCTGCATAACAACTCCAAAGAACAAAAGAGATTGGAAAAGAGCCTTAAAATAAACAGATGATGAAAAAAATCTTCTAAGAATGTGAACAGATGAAAATAGAATTCTGGGTTAAAATCAATAGAAAAACATAAGAACCATTGGAGTCCCAGAAGCCCAGGAAGAAAATCTCCATGAAAAAATAAATATTCAAGTATATCATTGCAGTGAAGTCTCCAGAGCTAAATAGTACAAGCAACCACATCTTGGATGCCTGAAAAATATCAGCTAAAGGTGCTCCAAAAAAAACATCCTGATCACAATGATGACTACTACTGACAGGAAATGAATACTGAAGGCAGTAAGTATATATAAGTATATATATATACTGGAGACATATTATTCTCCATGCACATGGGAAATTCTCCAATATAGATCACATGTTGAGACATAAAATATACTTTCATATAATTAAGAGGAGAAAAATGATTTCTATTATCTTCTCACACCATAGTGCACAGAAATAATTATAAGTAAACAGAGAAATTACTTTCAAACCTGGTAATTAAACAGCTCACTACTGAAAAACCAGTGGATCAGAGACAAAATAAAAAGATTCCTGGAAGCAAATGAGAATAAATACATGAATTATCAGAATTTGTGGGACACAAAAAGCGATATTAAGAAGAAAATTTGGGGCTGGAGCAGTGGTACTAAAGGCAAGGCATCTGTCTAGCAAGCACTAGCCTAGGATGGACTGTGGTTCTATCCCCCAGTGTACCATATGGTCTCCCCAAGCCAACAGCAATTTCTGAGCACATAGCCAGGAGTAACTCTTGGGTGCCAATTCATGTGGCCCAAATACAAACTGAAAAAAAAGCAGGAAAGAACAAGAAAATTTATAGCTTTACAAGCATTCATCAGAAAGAAAAGGCCTACATAAATAACAATGGCACAGCTTAAAAAATTGGAAAAACAAAACAAAACAAAACAAAATGAGACAAAAGTAGACAGACAGAAATAAATAATAATACTTAGAGCAGAAATTAATGATTGAGACACCCAAAACAATCCAAAAGATCAATAAATTCAAGAGTTGGTTCATTGAAAAAATAAACAATATTGATAGACTAGTAGCAAGACTCACAAAGGGAGAGAGAGAAATCTAATAAGCAGAATCATAAATTAAAAGGGGCATGTCACTGCAGATACTACAGAAATTTGAATGGTAATCGGAGATAACTTTGAGAATTTTTATGCAACAAAACAGGAGAACCTAGAAGAAATTGAATTTTGGACTCTGACAACCTTCCAAGATTGAACCAAGATGTTCTAGAATACCTGAATAGATGTATCACTGTGGAGGAAATTGAAATAGTAATCAAAAGGCTTCCCAAAAACAAAGGCACAAGACCAGAATGATTCATTAGTGAATTATTTTAAACTTTCAAAGAAGATCAGCTGCCAGTGCTCTTCATGCTCTTCCAGAAAATTGAAGAATAGAAACACTCCGAAGTAGTTTCTATGGCTAATATTACCCTAATACTAAAAAATCGGTAAAAGCAGCAAAAAAGGGCCCCTATCTTTGATGAACTATATATATATGCATACACACATATATATGCTATATATATATATATGCTATACTATACTAGCAAAAACAAAAAGATCCATCAACTCATCAAAAAGCTTAAAACCATGAGCAAGTAGGATTCATTTCAGGGCAGCAAGAATGGCTTAACATATACAAGTCAATCAATATAATACACCATATCAATAAAATAAAAAACAAATACAAATATATAAATAAATTGCTCAGAAAACATTCAACAAGGTACAGCACTCAGTCATGATAAAAAAAAAAAAAAGAACCCTCAAGGTGGTAATTGAAGGAACTTTCCTCAACATTGTCAAAGCCATTTATCATTTATCACAAACCCATTGCAAGCATTATATTCAATGAGGAAAAGCTAAAACCCTTTCCACTAAGACCTGGCACAAGGCAAGGTTGCCCCTCTTGTCACTTCTGTTCAATGTAGTACTGGAAGTACTTTCTGTAATAATTAGGGGGAAAAAGACAAGGGCATTATTTAGGAAAGGAATTAGTGAAACTCTTGCTGTTTGCAGATGATATGATACTGTATCTAGAAAATACTAACTTCTCCACAAAGAAGCTTCTAGGAACAATAGGGTTGTATAATAAAGTGGCAGGTTACAAAGTCAATATGCAAAAATCCATGGCTTTTCTATAAACAAATAATGAAAAAGAATAAAAGATATTTAAAAAATAATCTCATTTACAATTGTGCTTCAGAACATTAAGTACCTTGGAGTCAACTTAAGTAAAAAGGTGAAAGATCTATATAAACAAAACTACAAAATACTTCTTCAAGAAATAAAGAGAACACGATGAAATTAAATATATATACTCCTGGATTGGAATTATTTTTATTATTAAAATGTCAATACTTCCCAATGCATTATACAGTGGGAGGAATCACTTTCCAGAAGAAACTTTAAACTGCACTATATATCAGTAGTCATCAAAACAGCATGATATTGGAATAAAGACAGACCATCGGATTAATGGTATAGACTTAAATACACGAAGGTGGACCCACAGGTTTACAAACAATTTTTTAATAAATATTTATTTAAGCACCATGATTACAAGCATTTTTGTAGTTGGGTTTCAGTCATAAACAGAATACCCCCCCCCCCTTCACCAGTGCAACATTCCCACCACCAATGCCACCCTCCTCCCCAACCCCTGCCAGTATTCGGGATAGGTATTCTACTTGTCTCATGCTTTGTTGTTGTTGTTGTTGTTGTGTCGCACTCAGCAGTGTTCAGGGACTACTCCTGGCTCTATGCTCAGAAATCGCTGCTGGCAGGCTCAGAGAACCACATGGGATGCCAGGATTCAAATCATCGTCCTACTTCTCTAATTCTTTAACATTGTCATGCTAGTTGTTAGTGCAGTTATTTCCCTCACAGCATTCAAATTGTGAGCCAGTCCTTCTGGCCCTTCCAGCCCTTAACTCTATTGTTTCTGGGCCTTATTACGGTAATGTCTTTAATTTTTCTTAAAACCCATAGATGAGTGAGACTATTCTATGTCTACCTCTCTCCTTCTGACTTATTTTTCTCAACATAATAGATTCCATGTACATCCATGTATAGGAAAATTTCATGACTTCATCACTCCTGACGGCTTTCTAATATTCCATTGTGTATATGTACCACAGTTTCTTTAGCCAATCATCTGTTGATGGGCATTTTGGTTGTTTCAAGAGCCTGGCTCTGTAATGAATATAGGTGTGAGTAAGAGATTTTTGAACTGTATTTTTGTGTCCTTAGGGTATATCCCTAGAAGTGGAATAGCTGAATCATATGGGAGTTCAATTTCCAATTTTTTGAGGAATCTCCATATTGTTTTTATAAAGGCTGGACTAGATGGCATTCCCACCAGTAGTGAATAAGAGTTCCTTTCTTTCCACATCCCTGCCAGCACTGATTGTTCTTGTTCTTTGTGATGTGTGCTGGTCTCTATAGTGTAAGATGATACCCCATTGTAGTTTTGATTTGCATCTCCCCGATGATTAGTGATGTGGAGCATCTTTTCATGTGCCTTTTGGCCATTTGTATTTCTTCTTTGAGAAAGTGTCTGTTCATTTCTTCTCCTTATTTTTTGATGGGGCTATATGTTTTATTTTTTCTTATTACATTTTGTCAGTACCTTGTACATTTTTGATATTAGCCTCTTGTTTGATGGTTATTGGGTGAATAATTTCTCCCATTCTGTGAGTGGCTTTTGTATCCTAGGTACTATTTCCTTTGAGGCCTATCAGCTTTGTAGATTAATATAGACCGATCTGTTTATCTCTGTTTCCACATGCATAGAGAGTGCTCTTTTTGCATTGAAGATGCCTTTAGTCTTGGTGTCATGGAATATTTTACCTACATGTTGTTCAATATACCTGTGGCTTCAGGTCTGATATCTAGGTCCTTAATTTATTTGGATTTGACCTTTGTGCATGGTGTTCGATGGTGGTCTGAGTTTTCTTTTTTACAAGCATTTGACCAGTTGCCCTAACACCACTTTGTTGAAGAGGCTTTCCTTGCTCCATTTTGGATTTCTTGCCCCTTTATCAAAGATTAGTTGATTGTATGTCTGTGGAATAGTCTCTGAATACTCAAGTCTATTCCACTGATCTGAAAATTTGTCTTTATTCCAGTACCATGTTGGTTTGATAAATAATGCTTTGTAATGCAGTTTAAAGTTGGGGAAAGTAATGCCTCCCATATTCCTTTTCCCAAGGATTGCTTTAGCTATTCGAGGGTGTTTATTGTTCCAAATAAATTTCAGTAGTGTTTTATCCACTTCTTTGAAAAGTGTCATGGGTATTTTTAGAGGAATTGCATTATATCTGTACAATGCTTTAGGGAGTATTGTCATTTTAATGATATTTATCCTGCCAATCCAAAAGCAGGATAAGTGTCTCCATTTCCTGTGTCCTCTCTAATTTCTTGAAGGCTTTTGTAGTTTACTTTGTATAGGTCCTTCACCTCTTTAGTTAAGATGACCCCAAGATATTTGAGTTTGTGAGGCACTAATGTGAATGGGTTTGTTTTTATAATGTCCATTTCTTCTCTATCATTATTGGTGTATAAGAAGGCCATTGACATTTGAGTGTTAATTTTGTAGCCTGCTACCTTGCTATATGAATCTATTGTTTCTAGAAGCTTTTTGGTAGAGTCTTTAGGGTTTTCTAAGTATAATATCATGTCATCTGCAAACAGTGAGAGCTTGACTTCTTTCTTTCCTGTATGGATTCCCTTGATACCTTTTTCTTGCCTAATCGCAAGTACTTCCAGTGCTATGTTGAATAGGAGTGGTGAGATTGTAGGGGAAAGGCTTTTGGTTTATCTCCATTGATGATAATATTTGCCATTGGCTTGTGGTAGATGGCCTTGACTATATTGAGAAAAGTTCCTTTCATTTCCATTTTGATGAGGGTTTTTTTTTTAATCAAGAATGGACATTGGACCTTATCAATAGCTTTTTCTGCATCTATTAATATGATCATATAATTTTTGTTTTTCTTTTTGTTGATGTGGTGCATTATGTTGATTGATTTATGAATGTTAAACCATCCTTGCATTCCTGGGATGAAACCTACTTGGTCGTGGTGAATGACCTTGCAGAAGTTTATTGAGGATCTTTGCATCTGTGTTCATTGGGTATATTGATCTGTAATTTTCTTTTTTGGCGGTGTCTCTGTCTGCTTTTGGTATGAAAGTGATGTTAGCTTCATAGAAACTATTTGGAAGTGTTCCTGTTTCTTCAATTTTTATGAAACAGCATTTAAAAATCGTAGAGGTTCCTCTTGAAATGTTTGAAAGAATTCATTAGCGAATCCATCTGGACCTGGGCTTTTGTCTTTGGTAAGATTTTTGATTTCCATTTTAATTTCCTCAATAGTGATGGGGCTGTTTAGATATGATACCTCATCCTTATTTAAACATGGATGTTTATAAGAGTCCAAGAATTTGTCCATTTCTGCCCAGTTCTCATGTTTCATGGCATAGAGTTTCTCAAAGTAGGCTCTGATTACCCTTTGAATCTCTGCAGTATCTATAGTGATCTCCCCTTTTTCATTTCTAATATGGTTTATTAAGTTTCTCTCTCAATTTCTTTGTGAGTTTTACGATTTTTTTATTTTTTCAAAGAACCAACTTTTGCTTTTGTTGATCTTTCAGATTGTTTTCTGGATTTCCACTTCATTGATTTCTGTTCTAAGCTTTGTTATTTCCTTCTGCCTACCTACTTTTGGTTCCATTTGTTGATCCTTTTCTAATTTTATAAGATCATTATAAGGCTGTGTCATTAAGTTATTCCTGTAGGCCCCTTCTTCCTTCCTGATGTGTGCTTGCAAAGCTATAAATTTTCCTCTCAGTACAGCCTTTGCTGTGTCCAAAAAATTTGATGATTTGTATCTTTATTGTCATTTGTTTCAAAGAGTGTTTTGATTTCCTCTTTGATTTCATCTCTCACCCAGTAAAGTAAGCTGTTTAATTTCCAGGTGTTAAAGTTTTTTTTTTTTTTCTGTGTCCCTTGTAGTTCACATCTAATACCTTGTGATCAGTGGAGGTAGTCTGCATGGTTTCTATCCTTTTGATTTTATGGAATATGTTTTATGGGCCAGCATGTAGTCTACCCTTAAGAATGACCCATGTGCATTGGAGAAGAATGTGTATCCAGATTTCTAGGTATGGAGTGCCTTATATAAATCTAGTAGTACACTTTCTTCCATTTCTCTTTTTAGGGATAGTATATTTTTGTTGGGTTTCAGTCAGGTTGACCTATCAAGGGGCAACAAGGCAGTGCTGAGGTCTCCAACAATTATTATGTTGTTATTAATATCTTTTTTCAGATTAGTCAACAATTGTATTAAATACTTGTGGTCCCTCATTGAGTGCATATGTGTTTAGGAGTGTGCTTTCTTCATGTTGTACATATCTCTTGATTAGTACAAAATGTCCATTCTTTTCCCTTACAACTTTTCTGAGTCTAAAGTTTGTGTCATCTGCTATTAGTATGGCCACTCCAGCTTTTTTAAGGGTGTTGTTTGCTTGGATGATATTGCTACAGCCTTTGATTTTGAGTCTATTTTTTTCTGACTATTCAGGTGTTTTTCTTGTAAGGAACAGAAGGTTGGAGTCAGTTTTTTGATCCATTTAGCCACTTTGTGTCTCTTAACGGGTGCGTTTAGTCAATAGACATTGAAAGAGATAATTGTCATGGGATTTAGTGCCATCTTTGTGTAGAAGTTTGGTGTTTCTGTTGGTAAGTCATGTCTTAAAGTAGACCTTTTAGTTTTTTCCTTTAAGGCTGGTTTTGCATCTGTGAAGTTTCTGAGCTGTAGCTTATCCATGAAGCTATGTATACTTCCTTCAAACCTGAAAGTGAGTCTTGCTGGGTGCAGTATTCTTGGTGCAGCATTTATTTCATTGTGTTTTGTCACTATATCCCACCACTGTCTTCTGGCCTTGAGGGTTTCTTGTGATAGGTCTGCTGTGAATCTTAAGGATGCTCCCTTGGATGTAATTTCCCTTTTTGATCTTTCTGCTTTCTGTAGTCTATCCCTATCTGTGGGATTCATTATTGTGACTAGGATGTGTCTTGGGGTGCTTTTCCATGGGTCTCTTGGCATGCAGGATTTGGTTGCATGTAGTCTTTAGCTCTGGTAGTTTCTCTGTCCTTGACAGTTGATTTTTTGGAGATTTTCTTCCTGGGTCTCTGGGACTCCAATGATTCTTAAGTTGTTTCTGTTGAGCTTATCAAAGACTTCTATTTTCATCTGTTCACATTCTTTGAGTAATTTTTTCATTGTATGATCATTTGCTTTAAGGCTTTTTCCATTCTCTTCTGCTATATGAAGTTGTTATGCATCTCATCTTCCAGCTCACTGATTCTATCCTCAGCTGCTGTTATTCTGTAGGAGAGGTTTTATCATTGAGGTTTTCAATTCCTCTACTCAGTTTTTCAGACTTGTTATTTCAGTTTGGAGTTTTCTGATTTCTATCTTCCTATCCTCTTAGTGTTCCATTCAACTCTATCTATGCTTATTTGAGTTCTGTGAACATTCTCCATATTTCTTCTCTAAACTCCGTATCTGAAAGACTAACTCAGTGGATGGCCATTTTCAGGTCATCAGAGTTGCCATCTTCATTCTCTATCCCCATTGTCACTCTTGTATTGTGAATTTTTCTATGTGTTGTGGTGGTAGAGTGGCTGCAAAGCCAAGAGGAGTGGCTGCACTCCTCTAGCTCTACCCTTTGTTTTTGGGACTGCTCACTTCTGAAGAAGACAAGCCCTCAGGGAAGAATGCCAAAGAGGATCAAAATCCCAGGCCAAAGCAGAGCAGAGAAAAGGCCCAAGATGTCTGCCATGCTTCTGACATAGCTCAAAGCAGCTAGTTCCACTGTCTGTAACAATTATTTTTTGATAATGGAGCAAGAAATACAATGAACAAGAAAATCCTGTTCAACAAATGGTGTTGGAAAAACTTGTCAACTACATGTAAAAATTATCTCAGATATCTCCCTAATACTGCACAAATTTCAAGTCAAAATGAATTAAATACTTTGATGTCAGACCTGAAACCATAAGGCACATAAAAGAAAACATAGGCCAACAATCCATGACATTGAAGGTAAAGGCATCTTCAGGGATGAAACATCATTGGCCAAGCAATTATAAGCAAAAATATACAAATGAGACGACAATAAACTTAGAAGCTTCTGTACTTGAAAGGAAATAGTGATTAGGATACAAAGGCTACCCACAAAATGGGAGAAATATTTCACTTAATACCCACCAGATAAGGGTTTAATATCTAGTATGTACAAGACATTGATTGAACTTCACAAGGAAAAAAATAATCCCATTCAAAATGGGTAGAAGAAATGAACAGACATTTCCTCAAAGAAGAAATACAGATGGCCAAACCACACATGGAAAAATGCTTCACTTCACTATTCATCAGGGAGATGCAAATCAAAACAACAATGAGGTATCATTTCATGCTACAGAGACTGGCATTTATCACAAAAAGAAAACAAGAATAACCAGTGCTGGCACGATTATGGGGAGAAAGGGACTCTCATTTATTGATAGTGGGAATAAAGACTGGTTCAGCCTTTTTGGACATTATGGAGATTCCTCAAAAAGTGAGGAATTGAGCTTCTACATGATCCAGCATTAGGGATATACACCTAGGAATATACCCTAAGAACACAAAAATACATTGCAAAAATGTCCTCTGCACCACTATGTTTAGTGCAGCACTATTTATAATAGCCAGAATCTAGAAACAACTTAGGCCCCCAACAACAGATGAGTGACTAAAGAAATTGTGCTACATCTACACAATGGAATACTATGCAGCCATTAGGAAAATTAAGCTATAAAATTTGTTTATATATAAATAGACATGAAGATTATTATGCTGAAATTATTATTATGAGATTATTATGAAATAAGCTAGAGGAAATGGATAGACATAGAATAATCTCACTTATTTATGAAATATAAGAAAATAAGGTATAATATGGTAATAATATCCAGAGACAATAGAATTAATGGTCAGTGTAACCCCTCCCCCAACTTCCTGGATATCTTACCTGGATGGGAGGGGTCTATGGTTGGTAACAAAGGGGTTGCCTCAGGGGAAGAGCAGAGAAGATGGAGCAGAAAGACTCAGCGGTAGAGAGGAGAGACACAGGTTGGGTGCAGAGAAACTGTTTTAGCTTAGAGGCCATGTGAGAAAAATGCACATGGTAATTAGGGTCTTGCATAAAACTTTATGTCTCCTAAAACTTCAACTGACTGCCCGTGGATCATTTCTTTTTCATTACCCTGATACTTACAGACCCACCAGGCTGTAGGAGCTTCAGGCACCTGGCTGGTCCAAGAAAGGCTCCACCATTCACTCCATCCACCACTAGGACTTTATAATTAATAATTAATACAACAGTCAGGAGGTCCAGCCCAGGTTAGAAAGCTCACCACAAAGTGAATTGAGTGCAGTTAGAGTGGAAAAGGATAATTTTGTAACTACAGTGCTTAAATAAGGCAATAAAACATAAAATAAAATAGTTACTCTTAATCAAAAATATAAATTGGTAGTCTTAGTAGGGTAAACTGTGAACATAGTAGAATTTGTATTTCCAACTTAAAGGTGGATTGCTTACGGTAACTCAGATAAGTAAATGACCCTTATTCCCAAGAAACTCTCCAGAATGCCATAATTCCAAATGTTGAATTTCTAAAAGTCTCAAAAGTCTAAAATTCTAAAAAAAAATCACAACCCCACCACCTCATTCATTGTCACAATGTACCATAAATAATTCTGTGAAAGATTTGTAATGCACTTTGATCACAATAAAAATTAAAAAAAATTTGGGAAACAAAAAATTAAATAACCTGTTCTCTCTTGAACACATACTTTCTCTCCTCTCACACTACTCTAAGGCCTTTTAATAAAATTATTTTTCAAGGGCAAGATTGAAATGCATAAGTAACAGTTGATTTAAACAGTTTAAGTCTGTACCATCAAAAAGGTATTCAATTAAAAGAGGTACTGGGATGACTAAAGTAGGAGCTGGCAGTAGATAAGAGAGTGTCCAGGTCTCCTTGCCCTGGAGTTGCAGCCCCCAGGGGGCACACTGATATTTGGGGGGGTTGTTTTTTTTGTTTGTTTGTTTGTTTGTTTCTGTTTTTCATATATTTTTTGTCTTTTTGTTATGGTTTTCTTCTTTTTACCCTTTCTTCTTTTAAATTGATATCTATAACCGCTAGATGGACTCCTCCTAGTTTTTTGTTTGTTTTTTTGTTTTGTTTTTCTTTTTTCTCCAAACAGAACCACATAACTTCAATCATCTTGTTATGCCTCATAAATTGAGGGAAAAAAGAATGGATGGTACCAAGACTGAACAGTCGTATGAACATTGAGTAGAAATAAAAAACTTATCAGACTTAAACACCAAATCCAAAGTCAAGGACAACAGAATCGATATCCATTCTACAACTAGCTTTACACAGAGGGGACCACTTATACTAGTAGCCCAGTGGGGAGGGGGAAGGAGGGGGATATGGGACGAATACTGGGAACAAGGATGGAGGGAGAACAACACTGGTGATGGGAATCTCCCTGATTTGATGTCACTATGTATCTAAAATATAGTACTGTGAAAGATTTGTAATTCGCTTTGGTCACAAATAAAAATTATTTAAAAAAATCACACACACCCCAAAATTATAAGAAAAAATACTTGAAAAATATTTTTAAAAAATTGTCATACATTTTTCAAAGATTTAGTTTAGAGACCAGATACTCTAGTGGTAAGGCATTTATTTACCTTGCATGTGGTTGTCTTAGATTTGATGTTCAATACCATATTTGATACCCTGAACACCACTAGGAATTATCACTAGTTTTCCTTCCCCCAAAAACATTAAGAATTTTAGAACTTATGTATTAATGTTGAAAAAAGTGAAGCTTTATACTTGCTGTAAGATTTAGACTTTGCAGAAGAAAATAAATGGCAATTGAAGACCCAATCCATAATGAGACTTGGAATTACAAATAATCAAGGCTTCTAAAATGCAAATGAAGTCAATTTCCATCAAGCCCAGAGCATTTTGTGCAAAATTCAGATAATTGATTGATCATGCTTACAACAACGATAAAAACTGCAGCTAAAAAAATTGTGATTTGCTACATTAGAATTCCTTCCAGCTGATGAAATTCCAGGAGCTTTGAAATAAAGTCAAATTTGCCTGAAGTAGCCAATGAAACACTGTTCAAAAACAATTATATGCTAGGTAGGATAAAAAGACATTCTTAGGACAAAATTGTTTATTGACCATCAGTATTGCTTCTGCCAAATCTGTTATCTGTACATGAGAACACACCCCAAACTTAGACACAAACAGAAGGGGGGGGGATTTAACACAGAACACTATCAAATAGTAGGAAGAATTTCAAAAGCAGCACATCATAGAAAATTAATGTGAATGTTTTCTCCAAGAGCAGCCATACCCAAAAGAAAAAAAGTAACTGTTATTGACTACACTAAATTTCAACTTACAGTTAATTATATGGAAGTTGGCTAGTTCTAGTATATTATTTCTACATTGTCCATAATTTATGCCTAAAATATGTAAAAAAAAAAAACTTTTGGGAGGATGTGGTGGGATTTGGCCACAACCACATGGTGCTCAGTGCTTAATCCTGGCTCTCTGTTCAGGTACCAACCCTCGTATTGCTTGGGGCTTCATAGTCGTCTGGACATGATAGAATATGTGCAAAACAAATGCCTTAACTACCATATTTTTCTATTACCAAATTTTCTTTTTCGGATTCTGATTTTTTATTGTTTCCCACACAATTTCAATCATCATTAACACTTTTTGAAATATATTTCATCTTTGTATCAATTCCAGTACTGCAGCTATGAACTGAATAGAGTCTTTCAGAGAATTTTAATTGCTTGATGCATTTTCCCCACAAAAGTGTAAGCCAAAAATTTTGAAATTGCCTCAATAGTTGTTTTAATATTCGTTTAGTACATCTGCATTTCTGAAAGATAAAATTTCTCCTGATGTGAATTTTATTGTGATAAGTGAACTATAAAGTGTCCTGTTCCTCAAGTAAGCTTCCTTTGTAAAATGCACAGAGCTAGGGATGTGACTCAATGTTAGAATGCATGCTTATTCTACATGTACCATCAATTTGATGCCCAGCACCACATTTTTTTTTAAACAACAAATATCTTTTAAATATTTTAAGGTATTTCCCCCCAGAATTCTATTTTCTGGGTTTTGAACTGAGATTACAGTGTGTGATTTTGGCATTTTGGGATTGTATTATTCAGAAGTACCACCTAAGGGGCTGGAGCGGTGGCACAAGCAGTAAGGCACAAGCGGTAAGGCCTTACCCGCACTAGCTTAGGACAGACCAAGGTTCAATTCCCCGGCGTCCCATATGGTTCTCCAAGCCATTTCTGAGTGCATAGCAAGGAGTAACCCCTGAGCAGCACCGGGTGTGGTCTCAAAACAAAAACAAAACACAAAAGAAGTACGACCTAAATCTGAAATAACCAAAACAAGATTCAAACCTAGTTCTATTCACTATTAAATAAGCCAAATTATAATTTAAAAAAAAAGTTAAAGCACAACACACTATTACACAAATTCTTTATATATATAATCTTTATTTAAGCACCATGGTTACAAGCATGATTGTATTAGGGTTTCAGTCATAAATAGAACCCTCCCTTTACCAGTGCAACACAAATTCTTACCATTAGTTTTGTTATGATTTCTAATTATATAGTGTTATTTATTCCAGACCAACAAACATTTTGCAATAAAGCCAACTTCTTTAAAAAATAATATTCCTGAAATTTCTCAAATTGTAATTAGATCCTTGACAATATATATACCAATGTTAACCAATAGTATATGCACAGCTATCATCTTCAAAACAAACATTTTATATTTTCAATATTGTGTTCTATCCTATATATGCATTTCAGTTTCTTTTTGGATTCTATTTAATTCAATTCTGCTAAAACATAAATTCGTTTCTTGTTAAAAATAGTTTTCATTTCCACAATGATTTATACTAGTAGACACTGTAATTACATTAGGAGACTTTTTAATTTGCAAATTCATTTCTAGCTAAGAGTTGTACAAAATAAAATCTAATTTATGTCAAAGAATATCAAACCTGCTAATCAATTCTCTTTTAATGACTTCCCAGGACGAAGCTGGGTGCTGGCTATGATTTTCTATGCACAATTATCTTCCAACCATATTGCTTTTTAAAAATCTTCAATCTATTTTCATGATCTTTAAAAAATGAGGATCACATCAAAAAATGAGAACTTTTCTGCCCAAATGATAAAGAGGGAAGATGGGTTTTCTTTAAGATATTTGTTGCCAGATACATTCACTTTTATTTTCCTCATTTTTTACTGCTTGATTCCAGAAGACTTGTATGATGATGTGTCGACTAAATTTTAATAATTTACAATAAAATGCTGAAGAGCCAATGGCTTGTCCCAAGATCATTAAAAAAGCACATGTCGAAGAAAGAAAAGTCATCATTAAAAAAGATAAATGGTTGACATCTTGGCCCTTAAAGTCTACTACTAATGGAAAATCCCATGCAATAGATGAAAAGTTACCAGCAAACATGAACTACCTCATTAACTTTATGTCCATTTTCTATCAGCAATTGATTTTTAATGTCTGTGTTCATCATTTGGGAGCACCTACCATTCTTTATGTATATTTAAAGTAAGCTTTATAAGATGAACTGGTTAGATCAGATGCTTATTGCATTGTCTATATAAAGCACCTCAAGGGATAATTCTGAGAACAGCTGATATGATGGTATTGTTTTGTGATGCAAAGTACTGATTATTAAATGTCAAATGTGGCAGCACTCATTGCCTCTCTGTTTGAAATGACCTTAAAAATTGCTGATATAGGACTGGAGAGACAGTATAGTGGGTAGGGTGCTTGCCTTGTATGCAGTCAGTCCACCTGGCTTAGATCTCTGGCATCCCACATGGTTCTCCAACCACTGCTAGCAGTAATTCCTGAGTGCAAAGCCAAAAGTAACCTCGAACATCATTGAATATATCCCCAAAATAAATGCAAACTAAAAAACTGCTGGTATAACACAAAGATATTTTTGGAAAATTGAGATAATATTGCTGTCTTTTATTTCTGTGACACCATTCATCTAAGGTTTCTGATAAAACTATATAGTATAATGGATCTACATAAGAGAATACTCATCATAAAGAAAAAGATAAGAGATTGGCAAATTATGACATGCTGAAGCAAAGTTGATTAAAGTTAGCCAAGTACATGAATTTTCAAAGTGGGTTCTAGAAATGTTAATTCCATAGACTCACTAAAAATTTTATAAAGCTTTGTGGAGTTGCATCACATAATTTTAGTAAAAAGTCATTTCATTTTCTTTCAGATTGCCTCCCATCAATCTAGATGTTGAAATTGGGTATAAAACTATGCTTGCTTTGGACTCTGGGGAGATAGTTCAAAGGGCTGATCATTTATTTTCATTCTTGGAGGCTCTGGATTCTTACCACAGCAAGGTGTCCCCATCCCAGAGCCTTTGAACACACTTGAGTGACTCCCGAGAGCCAAGGCAGGAATAGGCCCTGAGAATCACCTGTTATAGCCCCCCAAACAACGAATAAAATAATTTCTTTAAAGAATATTTGAAGGCTGAGAACTGGTCTTTGAAAATAAATTATCATGGGAGTGGCAAAAAAAGGTGTCATTGAGACTAAAGGGAATAAAGCGGCACTGGACAATGTTTGACAATGAGGCAGGGTGTGGTGAGGGAATGTATTATGCATAAAACCCTTCATTAACAGTATTGTAAATTATGGCACCTAAAATAAAATAAAATAAATAAAAATATAATAAATATTTAGAGTAATTCAAAGATATACAAGATACCTTAAAGAATTTCCAAAAAGGAGCCAACCTGAATACAGGCAGGAGGTAGGGTTGCAGGGAAATGGGAAGCATTGGTGGTGGGAAGGTTACGCTGGTGAAGAAGGGGTGTTCTTTTTTATAACTTAAATCCAACTACAAGCATGTTTGTAATCATGGTGCTTAAATAAATATATTGGTTTAAAAAAAAAAGAAGGAACCAATCACTACATGTTTTATTGATCTTGTCCTAAGACAAGATCCACCTGGCATGTCCTGAGAACATTCAGTCCCTGACACCACCAAGTTCTTGCTTCTAGGTTGTTGGGGATTAAAAGAAACTACATGTCATTTTCTATCTCTCTCAAGTTGTTTTTCCATCCAGAACACGGCACTATCTTTAGGTTAATGGTCATTGAGTGATGAGAAATGCAGTTGAATAAATAAATGCTGTATCTGTGTTCTTAAACCATTTCTTATTTTGTTTTACTTATATTGGTTCTTCCAATCCATGAACATGAAATGTTTATTTATCTCCTTAAGTCTTCTTTAATTTCTTTCTTAAGTGTTTTGAAGTTTTCTAAAACTTCACATTTTGTATTTTTATAGAAAAGCATATATGAATGCTGAGATGTATAGAAAAGTAAAGCACAAACCTAAGAGATTAAAAACAGTTCTGAGGGGTGGGGAAAAAACAATTCCAAGAACAAAAGTTGAAGTCTTGCCCTTTTTAACCACATCCCACCATAATTGGTTTTTTTCCCCAGTATTTTTGATGTACACCATTCTCACTGATGTGAGTTATATTTTATTGTTGAGTTAAACTTGTATAAGAAAACGAATCACTTGTCGGTGACCCCTCAGTATTAAGGCTGTCCCGGATGGGATTTGTTTCCTGCAGCTGTTGTGAAGAACTGTGCCATTTCTATGTCTGGGATCCAGGGTTCAAGGCTGGACGGATGGTATCTAATCACCTGAGGTCTAAGTTGATTCCACATGACATATTTTCAAGGTAGGAGATATCCCTGTATTGTAAATAACTATGAGTTCCTATCTCTAGTAGATAAGAGCTCTTTTTTATATGTAAGATTTCCCCGTTTTTTAGTGTGCCTTTGCAGGGAGAAATGGTGCTACATTATATTGTCGGTGCATTTGGGGGTGAACAGAGGGGAAAACAGAAACAGGTCACATACCCAAAAAGATAAAAAAATAAAAAAGGAATAAAAATGTATGTGCTCACATATGTATATGTAGGACAGACATTTTTTAAAAAAGAAGAAATGAGTTAGCAAAGTATTTAAAGGACCAAAGTGATACAAAAGACTACCTTACATTTGGGGAAAAGCAGGTAAAGGGGTGGTGTAATACAGGTCTTATGTTTATGTTGGAAGTACATGTTTTCCCATTGTCTTTTGGGTTTTTCTTGTGGTGTGTGGGTTCCCAGGCACCTTTCCATCACACCCCCTGACCTTCTTCAGATTGGCAAAAGATTTGCGGCAGGGAGGTCTTGGAAGAGTTCTTGCATTGGGGATACTTTTGGAACTAAGTCTGGTTTCAAGTAACAGTCCACGTTAGGGGGAGTTGGTAGGGAGGGCCGTGCAGCATGAGTCCGCAGGGGCGTTGGCTGCCTTTTCTTGCAGGAGACGAGGTATGGGTATATCCCTTAGGCCAAGTGAATTCCTTTTCGAATGACCCCAATATTTACTGTGCCAGGGCAGGAGGGAAAAAAAAGAACAAAAAGCACAAAACATTGTTTATTTTTTATATATTATTTTTATCTTCATTTATTATTATTATCATTTTTATTTACCTATTTTTGGTCGATTTCTCTGTTTGGGTGTGGTTATTGACGTTGTTGTCCCCAGTTATACTTATTTTTTTTCTCTTCTTTTCTTTTCTTTCTTTATGTGCTATGCCATGTTTCTTATTTCAAGACCATGGCATTTTTTGTTGTTGTTGTTGTTGTTTTGTGGTGCTTATCGTTATTGTTGGAGTCCTCACTGGATATTTGACACTTCTTTTTGTACTGGTGGAGTGTTTCACCTTCTTTTTCTCCTTCGTCTCTCAAAACAACGATGAGAGCCTCTAGAAGGATTCCGCCCATTTTCAGCGTATTAGACTTTTACCCCAGTTTATTACTTTTCTCTTCTTCAAACAAAACCACACAACTTGAACTAGCTAGTCCTGCCTCCCAGTTAGAAGGGGAAATAAGGGAGGCACCAAGACCAAACAGGTGCAAGACTACTAAGTAGTAAGCTAGATACAGAGGGGACCACATATTCTAGCAGCCCTGGGGATGAGGGAAGAGGATATGGGAGGTAGGACAAAAACGGACATGTAGGGAGGTCAATTTGGTGATGGGAATCCCCCCTGATTTTATGTAAATATGTACCTAAAATATTATTGTCAACAATATGTAAGCCACTATGATCAAAATAAAAATTATATTTAAAAAAAAGAAAAAAAGAAGAAAACGAATCAGAGAAAATCTTTGTGATATTGGTTTAGAAAACAATTTTTAGGTAAATAGAAAAAGAATCACAAGAAATTAGGTGTTTTTTAAACTAATAACTTGGACTTTGAAAAGCATTATTAATAAAAAGATGTGTCACAGAATAGGTGAAAACATTTATAGACCATTTATCAAATAAAGGATGTAAGGCAGAACATACCAAAAAACGTCAAAGCAATAAAAAAGATACAAGTACAATTTGAAAATGGTCAAAAGTGATGGATGCATCACTAGGAAAATCTATGAATGTCTAATAAGCCCATAAAAAGATACTCAGCATCATTAGTCATTAGAGAAATGCAAATTAAAATCAGAGTGAGACCTACTTTGTACCCATCAGAATACCTATAATGAACAAAACTGTCAATACTAAGTGTGGTCAAGTATGAGAAGAAACTAAAACCCTCATATATTACTTGTGGAAATGTAAAATGATATTGCCAATTTGGGGAAGATTTAGCAATAGCTTAAAAAGTTAAGTATAATGAATATGCTTTCCTCCTGTCATGGCCAGAGAGGTTTTTCTGTGAAAAGATTTAATAAGAAAAAACATGTAGGAAGCAGGCCAGAGTCCTACAGCAAAGCCATTTGGAAAATCCAGCCATCACTGTCATCACAACCACCAGTATCAGTCAACCACACCAACCAACCAGCCATATTCTAGCTTGTGTTCTTGTACCCCTCAGGCAATTGCTTTTCAATTTGATACAGGAGTCTTTAATTGAGAGATTGCTTTGCTCTTAGAGCTACAGATCCTTTTTTTGAGATCCATCTCCAAGAGTTAAACATTAACATATTATGACCAAAAGTTCACTTATGTTCTCTACCAATTTAACTCCTAGGTGAATATCCAAGGAAATAGAAATATATGTTCATTCAAAAAAGTATATGAAGTATGCATATCCATACATGCAAAGATGTAAATGTTGACATCAGCATTATTTATAGCAGCTAAGCATTGGAAAATTACACCCAATTCTCCCCCCAACCCATTAACACCTACTCCTCTCTTCTATACTTATCCATGATTCCTGAAAACCACTATTCTCTGTGTTCATTATTTTGTCATCAGAAGAATGTGTTATAATGGAACCTTGGAGATAGTTTCAACCCTTTGGGTTGAATTTACTTCACGGAGCTAAATTCTCTAGATATTTATTCAATTGTTGCATGTAGCAGCCATGTATTCTTGTTCCTGAATATTATAAGTTATTTCCAGTTAGCCATTTACTTCTGAAGAACATTATATTTTCCCCAGATAGAAATTATTATAAATAAACTGTTTTAGGCATTTGTTTATAATTTTTACGTTGAATAAATATTTCTATTTCTGAAGGATAAATCTAAGAATAACCATTGGGTTGTATAATGGTTATACATCTAGTTATTTAAACAACCACAAAACTATTGTACAGTGGCTGGAAATGGTTAACATTTACTAGACAGATAGAATAATTACACCTCTAATTAAGAGTAGCTATTATATAGAAAACTAGAAGACTGTGTATATCTATTATCATTGCTTAAATGAAAAAATGCAATTGTGCATTATCAAGATATTTTTGAAATAGAATCAATTTATTGACAAAAAACAATTTGTATATTATAAATATTGCTAATATTGACCTAGGAGTACAATTCCAGTAGTATTCCTAGTGTATATTAATATAATATTGGTATTAAGCAGACTCTGTAAGTTCAACATTTAGAATTAAAATATGGGAAGCATATTTCATGTATATACAAATATACAAAACTATTTATCTTGCTTTATTTTTATTAAAGAACCAACTCAGAAATATACATTTTTCTCTTCACAAAACAAGATAAATTATATCCTTTGAGGTTAAAAAATATAAAAATTTCAGAAGATTTCTGAATAATTTAGAAGCTCCTAAACCTTGAGACATAATATTCCCATTATGAAATCATTACTGCACAGCAAGTGATTTTGATCTAGTCGGCTCTGTTGAAATCTGAAGTTAGCAGAAGTTATGTGCAAAAAGATGTTCATGTTCTGCCTGTTTATGGCCATTCATTGAATATTTATGTATCCTTAACCAGATTCAAAAGTCATCCTGGGAATCAACCTGCATACAAACTATTCTGTATTTTCTTCTTTCTCCACATACCAGTTGCTTTGGTTCTCACACATTATGAAGCAGTTTTTTTGCTGTTTTTTCCATCTCTGCTCCAGCATATCTTAATATGTAAATATGGGAAGATGTTAGTTCAAAGACATCACTTTAATAATAAGTCTCCAGAAATTCTGTATGCCTTATTATAAAGTCTTCTTTTGTTTGTTTGGGAACCACACCTGGTTTTGCTCAAGGCTTACTCCTGGCCCTGCACTTAGAGATAATTCCTTATGGAGCTTGGGAACCATTAATGACACCGATGATCACATATGGGTCACAAGCATATGAACCAGCACTTTTTCCACTATAGTATTCTGTTTCCTGCTGCTGCTTTTTATATAGACCAAGTAATCTTCTTCCTTGATGATGTTTTCAACACTAGTTTTTCCAGGCTGGAGCTGCTAGGATGCCTTTCTATATTTCTAGGTCTCACCCTTTTTTTCATTATCAATATTTATTTTCCCCTGTTCTATTTTTATTAATAAACTATTGCTATTGAAAATAAATATTTTATTGGTTCACTAAACTTTCCTCTTTCTAATTTTACGTGAGTTTTATTAATATGTTAACTTTTATATTGCCTTCATTAAAAATAGTTATTTTTCTGTATTAAGCAAATGCAAAACATTCTTTGAGTGTGTTCTTACTGAAGATTACTCAGTGGCAAAGATGAATATAGTTTCAGCCCTAATGGGTGGGTTCTTGTAGTCTAATGGTGGAGACAAACATTAAATAGATCATTACACAAATAATTCTTTACAGTATGAGAAAACATGAAAAAAATAGTATAAGTGTATACATAAGCAATTCAATATAATCTGTCAGAATTGGTGGTTTAGAAAAAATGATATTCAATTTGAGATTTGAAAACTATTTGGAGAGAATAGAATCAAATGGGAAAGGAAAAGAGTCACTGGAGTGCAAAAGACTTGAATATAGTTAAAACTCACTGAATGCCACAGTGTAGGGAACTCAGATTACAAAGGGGAAGGCTTGGAAGAAAGCAAAAGAAGATCATACAGGATCTATTAATATTTTATTCCAGTTGTAATTTTAAAAAATATCAGGTGCTGGAGCAATTATATAGTGGGTAGGGCACTTGCCTTGCATGCAGCTGACCCAGGTTCAATACCTGGTAGGTATACCATTTGGTCCCCAGAGCTTACCAGTAGTGCAGAGCCAGAAGTCCTGAGCACCACTGGATGTGACCTCTAAAACTCAAAAAAAAAAAAAAAAAGATTCAGCATGGTATTGTAATAAGTAGAATTTTACATTTGTTTACTTTATTTGAGAGATCTCAAGTAAAGGTCTCTCCCTAGTAGAAATTGTTGCAATATTGCCCTTGATGGGGTTGACTGATGGAGGAATGGAGGATGAGGTCTTTCCCCTCCAGCTCAAGCTGATATTTTCACAAGCCTGACTATCTGCTAGCCTTTTATCCGCCATTCACCTCAGAACCGCCGGCTCAACATGGTAGCAGATGCGTGCTCCAAGCTTCTCCCTGGGGTGAGATTACCGTATGTAGAGCTTTTACATCTCATGGGAAAAAAACAAGGTCTAGGAAGAGTTTCTGTATAATTTGCTAAGAATTCTCTGCAACAGAAGTATGGCTAAAGCATCCAATGATCATCCTCATTATATTGAACTGGGACCAAATATCCATGTACTGAAGGAGATTGGGAGATCCTTGAGTACAAGTGTCTCCAATTGCAGTAATCCATTTGACTTGTCTTAAGGAATACTAAACACTTCCTCACTGTACTCTGATTGCTCTCTCCTCACTCCTCTCCATAGAAATGTATTCGAGGAGCTAGGAAAACAAAGCTCTAAAATGCAGTATCAGTACCATACTAAATTGTCAGTAGCAAAGATAGAGTTTTAAAAAGTTATTTTATAAATTAATTTATTCATTTTTGGAATTTGAGCCGCACCTTGTGCTCATAGGTTCTAAGTTAGTAGTGCTCAATATCAAATCCTGGAATTGAGCCAGGATCAACAGCATGCAAGTACCTTAAGTTCTGTTCTCTCTCTTCATCCCTGGAAAACACTGCTTTAATGTCTATCTTTCCCAAGATAAAGAATACACTTTTTTTTTTGCTTGTTTGTTTTCTTTTGTTTTGTTTGGGGGCCACACCCAATAATACTCAAGGGTTACTCCTGACTCTACTCTCAAGAAATCACTCTTGGAAGGCTCGGAGGACTATTACAGATGTTGGGGATCAAACCCTGGTCTACCACACGCAAGACAAAAGTCCTAACCTCTGTGCTATTGCTCCAGCTCATCTTTTTTCTTTTTCTTTTCCCTTTTTCAACCAAGAAGCAATTTTATGTTTTTTATAACTCTGCCATTTTGTCTACATGAAAAAGTTCGTTCTTCTTCTGGTCTTGTGAAAATATTTCTTCTTCTGTTTCTTGACTTATCTCAGTACACCCAGAACAGAAATCTCCCACATACTTTACTTATCACTTAACCTTTTAAATGTTATGCTATTTCTAGCCTGATCATGGTATCACCAGTCTAGCCTGATCATGATATCACCAGTGTTCTTGATATGCTAGTAAGCATTGAGTCTGTCCATGTCTCAGTTATTCCTCAAAATACTTAACAAAACTGATTCCGTTCTTTCATGCTAAAGCTGTGAAACAAACAAAAAAAACCCAAAGTTCTTAGATCTGGTTATTGGTTTTTTTGTTTGCTTTTATTCTTTCAGAATTGGGTATTTTCTGTAACAATAAAAAAAGGTAATTTTGGGGACTGAGTAATAAAGGAGTGATTAGAGTGAATACCTCACATACACCCAACCCAGCATCACACAGTCCCTTGAGCCATGAGTACCACTTAGTACAACACTGGGGCCCTCAGTATCACCAGGATGGTCTAAGCACCCCTGGCACTTCAGGACCTGAACTGCATCTCATCTTCAGGCCCTTATATTGAACCAAGAGCCCAGTTAGCTAAGAATTGCCCAGGGGACCTCAGGGCCTTCTGAACACTGCTAGAGATCTAGCCACATACAAAATGTAATTTTTGTTTATTTTGTTCATTCCCAATGTCATTTTCGGGTAAATTATGCTTATTAGTATGCAAGTGTCTTAGATAACCAATTCAAACTTATACAAAAACAGAGAAATGTAAGGTCACTAAATTGTTTTTAAAAAGGTACTGGGGGTGCTGGAGCGATAGCACAGTGGTAGGGCATTTGCCTTGCATGTGGCTGATTCAGGATGAACCTGGGTTTGATCCACAGTGTCCCATATTGTCCCCCAAGCCAGGAGCGATTTCTGAGCACATATCCAGAAGTAACCCCTGAGTGTCACTGATGTGGCTCAAAAAAGCAAAAACAAACAAAAAACAATTTTTGTGGGCTGGAGAGATAATATAATGGGTAGGCCATTTGCCTTTCATGCAACCAACCTGTTAATCCCATGCCTCCTCTGTAGTCCCCAAGCTCACCAGAATTGATTCCTAAGCACAGAGCCAGGAGTAGCTTCTGTGCAATGCTTGTGTGGCCCAAAAAAAAAAAAAAAAAAAAAAAAAAAAGTCCCGGGTTTTCTTGCCATGAATTTAAATATTATCTCTTTCCTAATAATAAAATGATTTATATTTATTGTTTGTTTAGGTTTTGAGGACAAACCTGCTGTTTCCCAAGTGCTATTCTTGCTATGGCTTGGAAATTACTGCTAGACCTATGTGTGGGAATGTATGTAATGTTGGAAATCAAACCTGGGTCAGCCATTTGTGAGGCAACTGTTCTATTCTCTTTATTATCACTCCAACCAAAATTATTTATCTTTTAAAAAAGAAAATTAAAAGAAGGAAATATATGCACCTTAATATCCTTTGAACACAATCCCCCCAAATGCCTAATGACATTTATTGATAAACACAACTACTATAACTAAAATTATCATTCATTGAAGAGTTTGCCTTCTCCTCCCAAATCCATTAACATACTCATTATATTGCCTGAGCAACAATATTCTAGTTAATTTAATTGGCCGTTTTAAATTTCTCTAACATCAGGGCCAGAATGATACCTTAGTGGGTAGGGCATTTATTTGCCTTGCACATGGTCAACCCTGAGTTTCATCACTGTCATCCCATCTGGTCCCCCAAGCCTTCCAGTAGGGATTTCTGAGCGCAAAGCCAGGAACAACCCCTAAGTACTACTGGGTCTGGCCCTCAAACCAAAATAATAAAATAAAATAAATTTCACTAACATGAGAAGAAGCCAATTTAAAAGCATTGTAAATGGCTAAGGGGCAGGAGTGGTCCGTTCAAAATGAAAAATACAGGTGACAGAAAATAGTACAATGGCTAGAATGTTTGTCTTGTACATGGTTTACCATGTTAGATCCCTCGCACTCTGTGTAGTCTTCTCAGCACCACCAACAGTGGTCTGAGTGCAAACCCAGAAATGAGTCCTAAGCATTGCCAGGTATAGCCTGAAAACCACCAAAAACAAAAGAGAGGAAGCAGACCAGGTAACTTCCTTTTACTTTGTTTTTTTTTTTTTTTTTTTTTTTAGTTTTTTTTTTTGTTTGTTTGTTTGGTTTTTGTCCACAACCAACAGTGCCCACAAGGATTGCTCCTGGCTCTGCAAGAAGAAAGATGGGCTCAGGGGAGCATATAGAGTGCCTGGTCAGCTGTGTACAAAGCAAGCATCCTAACTGCTATACTATCTCTCTGGCCACTGACTTCCCTTTTGACCCTACAATTGTACCCAGACTGCTGACAGCCTCTGTAATCTGTACTCGGATGGACAGCAGGCACTTCTCACCCTTATTCATGTGACCAGAGAGCAAAGGAGAGCATAGGGATGTGGAACAGCAGGGCAACTGGCCTCGTGGGACAGGAAGCAGAGCCTCAGATGGACACAGAAACAGAACTCAGACTATTAGGACACGGAGGACATAGGGCAACTCAGGACAGCAGGGATAGGAAGCATAACATTGGTCACTGAAAAGATACAAACCACAAGGGACAGAGAGTGTGCACGGGAAGCAGAGAGGCCTGGAATTTTAGGGGAGGAACTGGAACTACCTCCTTACATTGCAAGATGTCTGAATAGTAACTTTATATACAATACTCAATGACTCACATAGGAACTAGACTAGTTTCACAGTAACAAATCCACTGTTAGCCAGAGGAAATGCAAGAGTCATTCTATGAAATGAGAATAATGAAGCCTACCCCTTAAGACTGGTTTGAGAAATAAATGCATTGGAAAGCATTCAAAACAGTCTCTGATACATTCAAGCCAAATTGATACTGGCTGCTATTGCAGCAATAACCATGGACATAGCTCTTGTTTATCTACTTTAGAGATAGTCTCAAGGGTGGTGGGGATTACAGCTATTTTAAATTGCTGTGATTATTTTTAAGATTGCTACTATGATTGCTAAGCAGGAATGTCATATATCAATCAGGATATCTCTAAGGCACTAGAAAAGTCACTATTAAAAAATACAAACTTTCAAAAACATAATTGCCTTTTTATAAACACCAAATATGTCCATGAGAAAGTCAGTTTCTCTTTGCCATCTCATTCCCCTAGCAGCTGTTCTATGTCATCTTTGACAGCCAGCTTGAGAACAGATTCCAGACTGGGTTGGAAAAGATTATGTTGCAAAAGTGACATGGTGAATTATCTTGGCCAATGCATCGCTAGTCTGGATTATTTATTTACTGATTTCATTAACAGTTATTATTACCTTAATCACCAGATTATGTAGGCAGGCTCCCTGTCTTTTTTCTTATTTATTCTGATCCCTAGCCAGTGCTTGATCCGACCCCTTTGCATGCTTCTTGAATACCAGGTCAAGCAAACCATTAGACTCTATCTATTACTGCATCATCCTTCTCTTTCTACATCTTTACTCAGATCTTGCAACCTTTTCTGTAGGTCCATTGACTGAAGAGTTGGGGGAATTACTATACATCTGCAGTTTTCTGTTACTTGTTAAGAATGAGTACTCCTAAACTAGCCCCTTATTTCCTCTCTTCCATTTCCTTTCCCTTCCCTGAGAATCTTAGAATCAGTTCTAGAAATGGTGAGCTCTTTAGTGGAGTCATAAATAACTTATTTATTTCAAAGCTATTTACTTCTGCCTTCCTCTTCCCCCTCAAATACAACCTTTCTAAAACAATTGGTTTTGTTTCTTTCTGGATCCTATGAAGAAGTCGGGAAAACCCCCACACCTGACTAGGGTAAGCCAACTAAGGTTTTTCACTTTAGTTTTTTAGACCAAATCAGGAAGAAAATATGGCTTCTGTAGCAAAGTCTCCCAATAACACCCCAGTGAAGCACAACATATTGTTAATCTATACTTCACTGCAGACACAAATTAGGACAAGTTAGAGCTGCAGACTTACTTTGAACAGGAATTGTATTCCAATAGGATAACTCCTACTCCAACCGGATGATCCAGACTAAGTATTGTACATAGTTCTCAAACCACAGAGAATTAGAACTTTCAGGCTACATCTCAAGATTATTTTCTCTCAAGCAAATAGAAATCTTTTTCTATTTCCCTTTCGCCTTCTGCATTTCTAAAACTGTCAACTGGGAGAACCTGGCACTAATATTCTAAAGTTAATTAACTACTGGGAAATATTTATCAATAAATCACTGATACATGCAATACCATAGAAGTTATCAAACTAGAGTATACTATGATTCCATTCACATGAAATTCTAGAAAATAAGGATAATCTATAGTGATAGTAAGCAACACAAGAGTGGCATGATAATTAAGAAGAGGAAAAAGTGACATGAAGAGATTGAAAAGTGATGAAAACTGCTTGTTATCTTGACTTTGATTCTGGATCTATGTATATACACGTGACAACATTTAAAAACTGTACAATTTAAATATGAACTAATTATTGCATGTTAATTATATCTCAAAAGGGCAATTTTAAAAGTATATATTCATGGTTAGCTAATATGGTACATGGTATTAACAAATTTCTAATAACAAATATCACAGACATGGTGTAACATTTTTAATGTGCTATTATTGTATTTTGTTTGCCAATATTTATTTTTGCATCCTAGAAAAAATTTATTTTACTTTTTATTTCCTTAGCTATCTTGTAGTTAATACTTCATTTCATATGTTAGTTGTTATTCTCACTCATTATAGTTTATTTTCTTGTCTTTGATCATTTTGTTTATTTCTTAGTTTGGGGCCATATCCCATACTCCTGGCTCTTTACTTGAGCAACTGCTGGCTGTGCTCAGGAGCTCAGATTCAGTTCCAGGATTAAATCAGAGTCAACAAGATACAAGGCAAATGTCCAAACCCCTGTACTATTTCAAAATGGGAATTTTGTTGGACTTCGTGGTGTTTGAAGGCCAGTCTCAATAATAGTTAGATGACCATTCAGTGCCAGGTATCAAACCTGGAGTTCCCACATGTAACACACATAGTCCAGTCCTTTGAGATCTATCCAGTATTTACTGGGAATTTTTGTTTTACTTTAATATATTGGAATTCCCAAAGATCATAAGTAGGGAGTGTTTTCTCCATGATTTATATTTATTTACATTAGGCACAAGCACTGAGGGCTTCTAATCTAGGACTAATTCATTTTTCGGTGTGGAATTGTCTTGCTTGTGAGATTAATAACTCAATGTTCACTATAAATTCAGTTTCCAAAATCACACTTGCAAAAGCTAAAAATTCTCAGAATGAATGATAGTGTTTTGTAATTATTATGGGTTTTCACCCAGTGCCATAGCCCAGGCAGATAAATTGACTCCTTCTTTGTTGCCCTTATGACAACCAGCATTGTCATATTTTTTCTTACATATTATTTTGTTGAGGTCCTAACCCATCAATAGGTACTAAATTTATATTTGTGTCTTGGGCTTTTTCCTTGCTTTGTATGATTATGAAGTTTACATTTTCATTTATAATTTATAAAGCCCAAAGCCCCAGATTCAAAGACAGCATTTGCTCAGGAGTAGCCAGACTTCATTCATTTGCAGCATTGATTCCTTTTAGTTCTCGGAAATTTTTCTACTTTCCAAATTTTATCATTATTTTATTTTTTAATAATTTATTTATTTAAACACCGTGATTACAAACATAATTGTAATTTGGTTTCAGTCATAACAAGAACACCCCTGCCACACACACACACACAAACACACACAGACACACACACACACACATACACACACATACACACACACACACTGTGCAACCTTCCCATCATTGATCATTTAATTTTAAAGCAGATTTGTTGGATAGCACTATTGTACATTCAAGCTGACTGACTTTTCAGAATATCTAGCCCATAAAACTATTTAAAAAAAATAGAAGCCCACTCTCTAAAATACATTTCTCTTGATTAAATTGGACCTCTGCATAACATAAAGTCTGATCAGAAAGAAATCACTAGAAGAATAAACTTCTCATTTACATTTTGTAGGCTAGGTTTTTTTTATGATTCTGAAGATCTTTAAAATTTTCTAAATACTCTTTCCAGGATTTTTTTGATTTTTGATTATGGTCAGTGAGGATGAAAGACACAAATATCAAGTGCTGATATTATTCTAGTTTGCTACCAAGATTAAAAGGAATACATTTTATAGTCCCTCTTGCATAGTCATCACACATTAACATTTGCATACTTTATTAATTGCCCTTTAAAGGCATGGTGACCAGGATAATCACTACCCTACTGAAAGAGTAAACTATTTTAGAGGACCCCTGAAATTCAGCTGGCAATCTCAGAGTGAAATAACCTTCATTTCACAATAAAATGAGTTTGGTAAAACTATTCCTATGAGTGTAAACTAAAAAAAAAAATCAAGTTAAGCTGCCTAATTGGTACCCTCATGTGTGAGAAGTAACCCAACTGGTTCACCCACCCAGCAAACTTTGGTTTTCCATTGGTGATAGAAAAATAATGTGTCAAAAAAGAAGGCCCAAACCAGGCCTTGCTTAGGATAATGCTTATTCAAGGTACCATCATTAAAATCCATACCTAAGACTAAGTGCTGATCTGATACTGTCATCTCCAATTAAATGTAATGGAAATTCCCACACAGTTATCTTTATGTGTTTTCAAATTAGGTATAAGAAGTGATATATATTACAATGGAAAGAGGAACATAAAAAGAAATTAAGAGAAGTCTCAAAAATGGCTCTCCTTTTAATATGTTCTTGATTTTTTTTAAAGCAAGTATTAAAACAGCAAGCAATAAAATGAAAGGGATAGTGTGGTTGAAGAACTTGGGCACTTCGGTGTTGGAGGTGAAGTAATTTTGTACATCAAAACCATATTACTTACACTTACACTTTAAATTGAAAATAAACTAACATTAAATTTAAAATATTTAAAATAAAATTTTCTGGAATATTTTTAGTAGTGTTAGAAGACATCCTGGTTCTACTTTGTTTTGTCTTGTTTTTGCTTTGTTTTGTTTTGGGGCCACACCCAGCGGCACTCAGGAGTTACTTCTAGTTCTGCACTCAGAAATCGCTCCTGGCTTGGGGAATAATATGGGATGCCATGTGCAAGGCAAATGCCCTACTGCTGTGCCCTACCACTCCGGCCCCATGCTGGTTCTACTTTAAAAGTACCAACTGAAATAATAATAATAGTAGTAGTAATAAATAATAAGAATAATAATAAAGCTACCACCTGTGCTATTACTCCTGTCTTCAGTCTGGAACTTTCTCTTTTATTGATCAATCACTACTCTAATAATACAAGGTTTGTAAAAAAAAATAAACAAAAAAAAAAAAAACCATTTTCAATTTGCAATATGCCAGTGAAATCAGACCTTAAAGCCAGAAAGGCTTTAAGACGGCCTGAGAAATGCCTTGGAAAACTAGAGCATGTGCTTTTTAAAGCAGGAGTCCTAGGTTTAATTCCTGTTAATGTCATCCCATGAGTCCTCCAAACCCCTTCGAAGAGCCCTCCCACCCTACCCACTGAAAAAGAAAAATGTACCTGAAATTTGAAAAACTGCTCCTAGGCTGGAGCTATAGCCCAACGGTAGGGTGTTTGCCTGGCATGCAACCGCCCCAGGACTAACCCTGGTTGTAATGGTCCCCCGAGTCTTCCAGGAGCAATTTCTGAGGGTAGAGCCAGGAGAACCCCCTGAGGGCAGCCGGGTGTGTCCCCAAAACACCAGGAAAATAACCTGCTCTATCCCATGCTCCTATAAATAAAACATAAGCAATTGAACTTAAGAAATTAGTACAGCAGGCAGAGTGTTTTCCTTTGCACATGGTCAATCTGTATTTGATCACTGCTGGCACTCTACTTGTTCCCCCAAGCCCCGCCAGGAATGATCCTAAGAACATGACCACTGCTAGCTGTAGCCTTTCACCTCCCAAAAAACGAGAAAGAAATGAAAGTCACTGGAGATTCTGAAAAAGTCTTTGCCAAGATCCTGCTTGTAGTCCCAGTTTCAGTAGAAGGATCCTTCAACTCTTATCTCAGCAAAAGGAACTTCTCAGATTGTGTGTGTGTGTGTGTGTGTGTGTGTGTGTGTGTGTGTGTGTGTGTGTGTGTGTGTGTGTTGGGGATACCATGTACTTTAGTGGTATGTGTTTTTTTTTCTGTTTTTTTTTAATTTATTTTTATTTTTTGGTTTTTGGGTCGCACCCGGCAGCGCTCAGGGGTTACTCCTGGTTCTACGTTCAGAAATCACTTCTGGCAGGCTCAGGGGACCATATGGGATTCTGAGATTCAAACCACCATCCTTCTGCATGAAAGGTAAACGCCTTACCTCCATGCTATCTCTCCGGCTCCAGTGGTATGCGTTTTTTTTAACAGATCTCTAGGTTGAAAATTCACCAACAAGCAAGCAGCTGAGTATTCTGAGTTTTTTAGCTTGACCTCTGACATTAGTTTACTACCAGGTTCTCCAATGATCCAATGTGTTCACTGATAAATTTCTATAATCTATCAAAGCATCTTCCAGAATCGCCTGCCATTGACCAGTAGCCCTACCCCCTACCCAATTCAAATTCTGACCATGATTCTTGCCTTGGAAATCCCTAAAATTGAGGGTTTTTTTTTTTTTTTTTTAAATAAAATCTCTCACATAGTTAAGATATAATGAACGTTGGGCTGGAGCAATAGCACAGTGGGCAGGGTATTTGCCTTGCATGTGCCTGACCCAGGGATCGATCCCCAGCATCCCATATGGTACCCTAAAACTTCAAAGTCTTTTTCTTTTTTTTTGGGTTTTGATTTTGGGGCCACACCCGGTGATGCTCAGGGAGGGGTTACTCCCTGCTATGCCCTCAGAAATCGCTCCTGGCTTGGGGAACCATATGGGACGCCAGGTGATTGAACAGCGGTCCGTCCTAGGTCAGCCCCTCACAAGGCAAACACCCTGCTGCTGCGCCATCACTCCGGCCCCTCAAAGAGTCATCTCTAAGCGCAGAGCCAGAAATAACCCCTGAGCAGCCTGGTGTAGCTAAAAACAAACAAATAAACAAAAAGAAATCATGAACTTCTTTGGTTGAATCGACTTAAGAAAAATCCACCTAGAAACAACTCCGGAAATTAAATGAGTTATCAAAACCCTGACCCTTCGATTTTAAAAAGGATTTTAATTTTCTCATTTTTGGTGAGAACTTTTGTATTTTATTCAGACTCATGAATAATGGATGCCATTTCTTTTCAGATGTCTCATTACATTTGCAGCATCCAAATACAGATTCCTGTCAAATGAAAACAGCCTCCTGTCAAATCATATGATTTCTATTTGTCTGGAGTTAATGTAATTGACTAAACACTGGATTTCTCTGATTATGCGTTCCCTTGTAAACCACTTACTTTATACGCATAAGCAGCTGTGTTTATGCTTCTGTGATTTTCGGATTTCATTATAAAGTTTTCAGCATGCTGTTCAAGAGCCATAAGCAGCCTAAGCACCCAGGCACCAGCTGCCTTTATCGCTTATCATAAAGGCAGTATTCTGTCAATACTTGTATCTGCTGTGTGAAATAGAACATGGATGCACAGGCACAAACTCTGCAACCACAATAATTATGAACAGAAAGAGGAAGAAACACTGTTAGCTTAACTTGAAGTCATTGATCATCAAAGATCAGAATTTATTGAAGAACATAAATATCTCCTCTCCTACCTCACTCAATGGGTAATTAAGAGTATTGTGTTGTTGTCGTCCACATCCATGGCACAAGAGTATTTTGTAACTGTCGTTAGCTATTATTAATAACCTTGTTTGTTTGTTTGTTTGTTTGGGATCATATTTATCTGTGTTCAGGGCTTATTCCTGGCTCTGTACTCAGGGAACATTTTTGGGACTACTCAAGGGACCATAAGTGGGGCCAGGGATTAAATCGGAGTCAACAGCAAAGGATTTAAAACTCTAGTACTATCTCTAGAATTGCCTTTTTAAAGTAGGAATTTAACATATGTAGTCAGAGGAGAATGGAGTTAGGAAAGACCAGCAGAGGTAAAGGGAGAAAGACTGACAGAAAATGTAGCCACTGAGAATATAACAAAGAAATTCATGCAGAGATGGAGCTGCTGAGGAGGAAGGGAATTGATTCCAGTACAGAAGCAGCTCAACAGTGAGGGACTGTAATTCAAGATTTTTCTTTTTCTTTATTTCTTTGAATTTTTGTTGTTGTTGTTGCTTTGTTTTTTGTTTGTTTGTTTTGCTTTTGGGGTCACTCCCAGTGACGCTCAGGAGTTACTCCTGGCTATGTGCTCAGAAATCTCTACTGGCTTAGGGGACCATATGGGAATTCAGGGGATAGAACTGCAATCCATCCTAGGCTAGGGCAGGCAAGGCAGGTAGATGTCTTACCACTTGCACCACTGCTATGGCCTCAAGATTTTCTGACATGTTATAGTTATTGACTTGTCCCACCTTATGAAAAAGACTGGAGAAAGAACTGGTTGTAAACCTGACTCTACCATTTATGATTTGCATAATCTTTGATCTTTTGACCATAATTACTTTACCTCTCACTGTTTTAGATTCCTCATCTAGTATGTGGATAGAACATGGCAAGGTTCAGGTGAGTAAAAGAAAGCAGTATTGGTAGTGTATGGTTAAGAAGGAGAACTTGTGTTCAGACTGTATAGATTTGAACTCTAACTTCTAGCAAGTTACTAAACTGGGTGTACCTTATTTCCCATCTTTAGAACAGAGAAAATAAAGATAATGCCTACAACATGTGGGTGTTATAAAAGTTGACTAGAAAAAAGTGCACGTAGCAAACCAGAGTGCCAGGCATTCAGTTAGTACTTCATAAACTATGACTCTTAGGAATGCAATAAGTGCATGAAGTTTGGAGTATGGTATTGATGATGTTTCTTCCCTGGAGAGCAAGCATTATTTTTACTTCTTTTGAAAATTCCTAGTAACAAAGCCGGGTAGACAGTGGATGTTTAGGCACATACTAGGCATTATATGGTTCCCTGAGCAACACCTGAAACAATACTGGTGCCTCCAAGAACCACCAGGGTTGTCTAAGAAATCCCTGGTATCTTAGGGCCTTTCATTGGACTGTAGGTTCAGCCATTTGGCTAAGATTAGCCAGGACCACCTGAGCACCACTTGGGAGAACCTCCCTCTCCACAAAAAAATAAATAAAATTTATGCTTCCCTGTAGGTCATTGTAAATACTCACTGAAAGTGTATTTCACTATCAGGAAAGAAAGATTTTCTTTTTATACCTTTGCTTTGTGCATGTTGTGTTAACTATACTTTATCTTGTATGATGTGACTCGGTGATTTTTCAGATTTTTAATTGTGTTTCACCTTGAAAAATCATTTTTAATTTCAAAAAATATATGAATATCTCATCTTGGTTATAGAAATAGCTAAATAAACAAAAATCTGCCTTTAATTTCAACTTCATACCGAGTTCTTATCCAAAGGGAATGATTTTAATTATTGACTACAAGTAGGAGGATATTCAGATTATAATGAGTATTTAAGACAAATTATTTATTTAGATTCCTTAAAAATTTTTATACATGATCTTAGCCAAAAGGCTGAGAAGCAATAGATTCCTTAAAATTTTTTAACTGCTACTACCACTGCAAATGATATGAATAACAGGATATTAAACAGACAATAAAATAACATTAAGTGTTCGATTGGAATGCATAGAAACTCATATCTATTTAATTCCAATAAATTTTAATATTAATTTGTAACTTTTATAAGCTTCAGATGTACTGAGTTATAAGTTGAAATATATATTAATATACCATGATCACCAACAGAGGTCTAGATCACCATACAAATGATCCCCATCACCATACTTTTCACCTTAAAAACCTTCCTAATATTTCTCTACTCTTAATTCTCTGAATCTTTCTGAAATCATTTAATAAATTTTATTTAATCTATTATTAAAATTTATCACATTGTGTATTTCATCTATTTCTAGAGACATTGCTTAGCATTTACCTTATAATGATTCTTTTCAATTGAGTTTGGCTTAACTTATTAATATTTGTTCTTTGCACTGTTCTTTCTTTTCTTTGATTCCCAATAAGGATTCTCTTGTATTTTGTGACATTTAGTCTTTGATTTTATTAATCTTTTTTTTTTTTTTTTTTTTTGCAAGTATGGGGCAATATACCTGGCTGTGCTCAAAGCTTACTCCTGCTTTCTCTTCAGAGATCACTCCTGGCTGGGTCAGGGAACTGTATGGGATCCTTTTGTTCGTTTCTTTGTTTGTTTTGGGCCACACCCGATGGTTTTTCCTGGCTCTGTACTAAGAAATTGCTCCTGGCTCAGGGGACCATATGGGATGTCAGGAATTGAACCTGTGTCTGTTTTGGGTCAGCTATGTGCAAGGCAAATGCCCTCCCGCTGGGCTACCACTCCAGCCCCTATGTGGGATCCTGAGTATTTGAACTCAGGTCTGCCACATGCAAAGAAAGTGCCTTACCTGCTGTATTGTCTCTCTGGCCCCACATTTAGCCCTTTCTTAAGGGCTTGGGGCTGGAGCTATAGTACAACAGACAGGGCGTTTGTCTTGCATAGGCCTACCCAGGTTCTATTCCCAGTATCCAGTATGGTCCCTCCAACACCACCAAGAGTAATTCCTGAGTGCAGAGTCATGAGTTGCACCTCAGCACTACCAGATGTGGTAAACAAAACAAAACTATTTTCTTCCCTGAATTCCAACATGGCTTCAACTTTGTTTTGCTTTGGAGGGCCCTAATATGTATGAATAAATGCCTTTGTTTAGGAATAGGTCTTTGTGAATATAAATAACTTAAAATGAGGTGAACCCTAGAGCTAGGAGCTGATATCCTTATTGAAAGAAATTTGGAGTCACAAAGGAAAAGAAAACCATATACTGACAGAGGCAGAGACTTCAGCAATACTCTGAGGATGATACTCAAAGGATGCCTAAGACTGCCAGCAGCAGAAAGAAACGAGGGAGGAATCTTCATAAGAACAGTCAGAAAAAGTAACTGTCCTGATACTTTGATCTCTGCTTAGAGCTTCCAACACTGTGAGAAAACAAATTTCTGTTGTTTTAAACCTCTGGTTTATTTGTGAGTTGTTTTGACATCCTATAAAATGAAGACATTTTGTATTCTACTTGATGTTCCAGGTCACTAATTTAATAAAATGAATTCATTTAATAAAATGACTAGTTACTAAATATACTGAATCAAGTAAAGAATTATGGTTTGTTTTTTTTTACTGTTTTTCAAAGCCAATGCATTTTATTGTATAGCCTTAAATCTCCCCTTGTGTCTTATCGATATTTTGTAACTCAGGGTTTAATCTATAGAATTTAGCTGTTTCATGTCACCAAGCATTTGGAATTATTTTACCCACTAAATTTATATTTTGGGATGTTAGATTTCTTTAGATGTCTTTTTCTACCCAATAATAGCATTGCTGTTGAATAAATAACAGCATTATTATTGTATCCATAGTCCTTAAGTTACTTCTAAATTTTGCCATCAATATAGAGTACTATAATATATACATATATATTTATAATAAATAACTTGGCATTCTAAAGCTAAAATTTATTTAATTTATTTTATTTTTAAAATGTAATAAATTGCTTTATTTAAAGACCATGATTTACATACTTTCTCATAATACATTTGTTTCTGCCTAACACGAATCCCACCTCCAATATAAAATTCTCCCCATTATTGTCCCTGAATTCCCACCTATTTCCATGCCTGTTCCTCTGGGAGACACTAAATTGTATATTTTATGTTGCTCTGTTTACAGGTAAGTATTAATGAAATTATTTTTTAAAGTATAGAAAAATGTGAAATGTATTGCATACTCAATAAGGTTATTAAGTCATTGCCAGATTTATTAAGGTATTTGTTTCTAGTTGTTCTTTCTGTTGTTTGTTTCATTTCTGAACATTAGGTTGCTTCAAATCCACATTGATGTCTAAATTGGTGTGTTTCTATTGGGGTGACAGTATTGAAAAATCTGGAGTTGTGTGGTCTAGTAATTCAAACTAGAATTGAAATCCTTTAACTTGGAGCAAGAATTGGGAAATAGGCTGCAAAATAACAACACAGATCTAACCATAGAGAACTTAGGAAAATGCATGAATATTTGTCTACACAATAGTCTAGTAAACTTACTATTGTTCTAATCCTTCTGTCTTTTTTTTTAAATATGGAATGCTTCGCAAATTTGCATGTCATCCTTGCGCAGGGGCCATGCTAATCTCTGTAGTGTTCCAATTTTAGTATATGTGCTGCCGAAGTGAGCACATACTTCTGTCTTATAAACAAATTTTCCTTTTATTTTTTTAACACCTTAATTCTATTTAAAGTAGTAGTCCTTTAAGGGTAATTAAATTTACCATGAATCTCAAAGCTTTAATAACTGTGGTCTTTACAACTGGGGTATATTATTTTTCAGAACATATATTTTTAGGCTGGAGAGACAAATCATTTTGAGTGCCTACTATACACACTGAGGCCTTGGCCTTCTCCCCTCGTATTGTATGTTCCCTCAAGCACAGTGATCCTCAAGAACCACTAGTTATAGCCTTCCACACACAAAAAGAAGATATGTGGATAAAATAGTTTTAAATAAGTATCTAGGAACTTAAATATGTGTATGATGATAACTTAATGCTCAGTATAAGTAAAAGAACTTACACTATGATTGTTTTTTGTATTTTTGTTTTGTTTTGTTTTGTTTTTTGTTTGGGGGCCACATCTGCTGATATTCAGGTGTTACTTCTTATCTGAACTCAGAAACCACTCCTGGCAGACTCGGGGACTATATGGGATGCCTGGGATTGAACCTGGTTTAGTTGCATGCAAGGCAAACACCCTACCAGCTGTGGTCTGGCCCCTTACTGTGGTTGTTCTTTGTTTTTCCACTTCTAGCTGTACCAAGAGGGCAAATTCCTATCTCTTTTGAATTTTAAGTAAAAATATAATACATTAGTAGCACGAGAAAACAATGAAACAAAGATATTGATAAATATTTGAAAATCAAAGCAAGTGGGACCAGATCTCTGGGGAAAATATACAAAATGATAGTTCCAAACAAGTTCCACACAGAAGATTGCTATTTCTATTGCTTTAGTTTCAAGTTCAGGAACAAAGAACCAAAGGATGAAAGGCAGTTACCAGACAAATTCATGGTTTCCACAGTGGGCAGTGATAGTTGAATATCTATTACTATTACTGCTTGCATATATCAAAAAGTATCTTCTAATTGTAGGACTCTATTTTGCTTTGCTATTTTGATGATGGGTAGAGGGCAACTAACAAATACTTTGTGGGCAATAGTATAGCAAATAAGGCCTTATCTTGCAGTTGACCAATCCTCAGCATCCTATATGTCCCCCAAACCCCACCAGGTTAGTCCATGAGTACAGAATCAGGAACAAGAACTGAGCTCCACTGAATGCCCAGTCTCCTTTGTCCCCCACCCTAAAAAAAAAAGAGAGAGAGAGAGAAATAACTATTCCTTTAGTATTGGTTATGAGAAAGTATCCATGTGAATTCTTTTTTTTTATCCATGTGAATTCTATATTTCTAGTTTTACTGCAAACAATTTCTCCAGAAAATAAATCCCTCACCCAGAAAGTAAATCTTGGCACACCCTTTTCAGAGAGGCTTGCCTTTCTCCCACAGTTAACAGTAAGATGTTATATAGAAAAGCAAGATTGTCAGATGGAACTATGTGAAGAGTTTGCATTTAATCACTCTTCTTAGGGTTCTATGAAAATCTGTGCTGACTAATATGCTTAGCTTCTTCCATATCAAATCACCCACACACTATTGCCTTGGCTTACTATATTGACTTCAAATCTGTTCAATAATTATGAATTTAGTATTAATAGCATACCCATAAAACTTTTCAAACAGAACAAACAGTATCAATATAAACTAGTTGCTACCTCATAAAGATGTTTTTGGTACTGTTTTATAAGCTGTGCTAAATTGAGTATTTCTTTCTATAAAACAAGTTTGTTCATCACGGCTATATGACACCTTTAAATTTCAGTACTGACACCTTAAGGAATACACCAAATTAGATGTGCAAATATCATAGAAGCCACTTAAGCTCAACAAACAAAACCAATAACACAAAATGCTCAAGTAGCAACAAACAGCTTAGTAAACCTTTAGATTATGACTTAATCCATTGTAAAATGAAATTATTTTTACAAATTTTATTTTAGTAAAGTTCTTTTTGGTAATTCCATTAGTATTTAGTTGTAATAAGCAATATAAATGATTTTGTGCCTTTCAAGGGGGCAGTCTTTGGCAGGTAAATATAGGGCAATGGTGGAGGAATGTTATACTGGTAGTAGAATTGATGTTTAAACATTAAATTCTAGAAAGAACATCATTATAAACAACTTTGTAAACCACCATGTTTAAATAAACTAATATTTTTTAAAAAGATTTAAACAAAATCAGTTTGTTTTTCTACATTGCTCCCAGTATTTTTACCCTTATCCAACGAACATTTCAGTTGTCTGTTACCATATATGTGTGTATATATATGTATATTTGAAGAGAATGTTCTTATTTCTTTTCTGCAGGAAGTGAAATTGAATGAAAGATTTCATTATATATAGGACCCAACAGTCAAGAAGGCTCAAGTTTCTTTGGGGACACAAATCTTTACTAGGAATTTGTCTGACCAAAGGGTCTTTTCTTTCCTCTGAGAGTGATTAACCAACCAAGAGAGTTAGTCATGCACATTAAATATTTAAGGGCCAGGGATGTGGTTTGATGATGTAAAGTATTTGACTTGTATGCCATTAACCTACAAAAAAGAAGGTAGGCACATGAAGTAGAGCAAAAAAAGTTTCTTCAACAAATGGAGCTGGAAAAACTGGTTAGCCACATTAGAAAGTTTTTTAACCTGAAGCCCTAACTCACACTATATACAAAGTTTAATTCAAATAGATTAAAGACCTTGATTTTAGACCCAAATCTATAAAATATATTGAGGAAACTATAGGTAGTTTTTTTTCTATGATATTAATTTCAGAGACATTTCCAATGATTTGATGCCATTTGGATAAGGAAACAGAAGCAAATATAAGTAAATAGAACATATCAAACTAAAACATTTCTACCCTCTGAAGGAAACAATGACTGAACTAGACACCCCAGTGAGTGTGAAACAATATTCATTTACCACACATAAGGCAAAGGATTAATATAAAAAATTATAAAGCACTCAGAAAACTTAACAACGACAAATAAACTTCATTTAAAAATAGAAAGAAGGGGCCGGGCGGTGGCGCTAAAGGTAAAGTGCCTGCCTTGCGTGCGCTAGCCTTGGACGGACCGCGGTTCGATCCCCCGGTGTCCCATATGGTCCCCCAAGCCAGGAGCAACTTCTGAGCACATAGCCAGGAGTAACCCCTGAGCGTTACGGGGTGTGGCCCAAAAACCAAAAAAAAAAAAAAAAATAGAAAGAAGTGCTGGAGAGATATGACAGTGGTAGGGCATTTGCCTTGCAAGCAGCTGACCCAGGACCAACAGTGGTTCAAATCCCAGCATCCCATATTGTCCTATGCCTGCCAGGAGTGATTTCTGAGAACAGAGCCAGGAGTAAGCCCTGAGTGCTGCAGGTGTGGCCCAGAAGCCAAAAAAGAAAGAAAAAAGAAAATGGAGAGAAATAGCAAGCACACACTTACTCAATGAAGACCTATAGATGGCCAATAGTTTGTGAAAAAGTGCTCAGTGACTTACCAGAGAAATGCACATCAAAACAACAGTCAGATATTACATCTCACAGGGAAAATGTCACACATCAAAAAGATTTGAAGCAATCAGAACTGATGGGAGATGTGATGGCAAAAGGAACATTCATTCTCTGTTGGTGAGAATGCCTTTTAGCCAATGTATAAAAAACACTGTGGAGTTTCTTGGGGAAGAAAAATAGAAAACTTCTATATGATCCAGTAATTCCACTTCTTGACAATTCTGCTCGGCATCAACCTTAAGAATAAAAATAAAATAAAAACGGGGCTGGAGCTATAGCACAGAAGAGAGGGCATTTGCTTTGCATGCCTGTGGTTGCTGGTTGCCTGCGGCCAACTCAAGTTTGATACCTTGCATCCCAGGTGGTCCCCCAAGTCTCCTAGGAGTGATTTCTGAGTGAAGAGCCAGGAGTACCCCTGAGCACCTCAGGATGTGACCCCCAAATCAAAACAAATAAAAAGAATAAAAATAGATATGGGGTTTCTCTGACCTTGGAGCATACTGTCATGGGATCAACTCTAGACTTTGCACATGATCAGGATCCTTTACTTTCCCAATGGTGTTTTTTTTTTGTTTGTTTTTGGTTTTTTTTTTTTTTTTTGGTGTGTGGGAGACTTCTGCTCTATGTTTAGAGGTCTCAGTATCTGCACAGATCCTGAGGTGGGACTTATGATGAAGTCAGTCTTTGTGGTTCTAGAGGTTCTGTTACCTCAGTGTCATTTTAATCCATCTTCTGTGGTTGGTGATCTTGGTCTTTGCACTGAACCTAGGGTGGCTCCAAGGACAGAGAAACCCCATATCTCTTAGGCCAAGTGAATTCCTTTTCGAATGACCCCAATATTTACTGTGCCAGGGCAGGAGGGAAAAAACAAATACAAAAAGCACAAAATCTTGGTTATTTTTTATATAAATATATATATTACCTTTATTTATTATTGTTATTATTTTTGATTTATTTATCTATTTTGGTCGATTTTTCTGTTTGGGTGCGATTATTGAAAGTGTTGTCTCCAATTATATTTATTTTTTTTTCTTTCTTCCTTTCTTCTCTTTCGTTATGTGCTATACCATGTTTCTTAATTCAAGACCATGGAGTGATTTTTGTTTGTTTGTTTTAGTTTTTGTTTTTGTTTTTGGTTTTGTTTTTGTTTTTTTGTTTTTTTTTTTTTGGTTTGTTTGTTTTGTCTGTTCTTTGAGGTGCTTATCGATATAGCTGGAGCCCTCAATTCATGGGAGGACTGCCCTGGTTTGTCTCTAAGGAGGCGAGATTGGGGAACAGGTGACTGGGCTGCTAGAGCAGTTCACATGATCTGTGGTGGTTATTCATTGAAAATGTACCTCATTATATCTGCTTTTGCTTTTCTTGGGTAGCCCTGTCAGCCAACCCATCAGCTGTTAAGCAGTTTACAAGTAAATGCAATATTTTTTTGTTGTGGGGTTTTGGTTTTTTTTATATTTTATATTACATTTTGTTTAAAGTCCTATGAATGTATATGTGTGATTAAAATGGCTTTTTCTGTCTGAAAAAAAAATAAATAAAAACCATTACAAAAAAAAGAATAAAAATATTAATTTGTAAAAGATATTTGCATTAATATGTTCATTATAGTACTATAGCCAAGTTTTGGAAACAGTTTCCAAAACAAATAAGTATATAAATTAATTATGGTGTAAATGCATAATATATTGTTTACTTGGCGATAAGAAACGATAGAATTCTGCAGTTCACTGTAACGTGGGTTGAACTGGAGGATATCACACTGAGTGAAGTGATTCAAAGACAGGACAAATACCAAATGATCTCATGTGGACTATAAAGAAACAGTAAAGGGATAAACAATGGCAAATGACGACAGACTCTAGGAATTTGCCTATACAATAGACATAAAAAGCAGAACTGTTGTTCAGTAAGAAACTTACCACTGGAATGGGGATGTTAGGGAATAAGTTAAGGAAGAGAACAGAGGATAATGGTAAAGAGAGAGCGTGTTGGTGCTAAAGGCAGGCAGAGGGGTGGGAGAGGGAAACTGGTGACATTGGTGGAAGGAGGTGGATACTGGTGAAAGCATAGGTGTGGGAACATTGTATTCCTAAAACTTAATATTAAATAACTGTAATACTATAATTCGTGGTGACTAAAACGATGTGAAATAAATTTAACTTTTTAAAGAGAATTAAAATTTCAAAGTAAGGGAGTAGGAACAGAAGACCTAGAGACAGACAGTGATGTAGAGGAATGCAGATATGAAGGCAGCTTGTATGATATAATAGCATGGTATTCTTGAAAAATTAACATGGTTAATGACTGTAAATAAAAACTAAAAACAATAGAAGCACCACACATTTTTTGCTTGTTAATGCTTTAAATTCTATTTTTTTAAGCAGAATATCAGTTTCTTTTTTGTTCTGTTCATATGTCTGCCTTTATTTAGAACGTGTTGTCCTGAAGGCTGTTTTGCTCTGCTGACTTCTCTAGAGAGCAGCTTTGATTTTAAGAATTTACTCAGCCTGAAGGGGCAATTCCATGCTTGCCACTGAAGTGGATTCTCTATGCTCCTGTAATTGTGGTCCTTGATGTCAGAAGCAATATCCAAAGGTCTTCAGGATGCAAACAACTTTCCCCAGAAGATACTTACATGAGTTGGTGAGATTTGTCACACAAAGTACCTCCATTTGAGAGGTTTAGACAACATAAATTAACTCTCACAATTTTGTTTGTTTTTGATTTTTGGATCACACCCATTGACTGCACTCAGGGGTTACTCCTGGCAGGCTCAGGAGACCATTTGGAATGCCAGGGTTTAAACCCGGGTCAGCTGCTTGCAAAGCAAATGCCCTGTCTGCTGTGCTATCACTCCAACTCCAGTTCTCACAGTTTTTGATACTAGAAACTAAATTCATGGTATTGGGTTTGTTTCTTCAGAAAGTTTCCCACCTTGGCTTATAGAAGGCAAAGTTTTCCATATATCTTCACGGAATTTCCTCCATGTGTATGTCTGTGTCTCTATGTCCTCCTATTATAAGAACAGTAGTCTATGGCATGGCAGCTGACACACAGGATTTTGTTTTATGTTAGTCACTTTTATAAAGGCTAAATATTTCAGGGAAGACACAGATCAGCAAATAACAATAATCTTCTTCCTAGTTGATGGCATCTAAAATGGTAAAATCTGCTTCGTATTTCAGAATTTTCCCAAGAGTCAAAAAGGCAATTTACTGACCAATGGAAAATTTTAGCAGAGTTGAAGTTTGAACCAACAATCTACCTCGATATTAATTCTAAAGAATAATGGGTTATTGATAGGCTCCCAGCCTTCCCCTCTTCTGCCCCCGGCCTCCAGGCCTTCTGGGGTGGCAGCCCAGGCGGCCAGATAAGGTGGGTGTCGGGGGGTCCCTCCTGGATGGGGTCCCAAGATTTCCCCGCCTTTCCCTCAACTCTAGGAAGGGAAGGGCAGAGGGTGTAGGGAGGGCAAATCCTGGCTTCCGGCTCTCTCTCAATCCTCTCTTGAGCTGGAGGCTAGCTCTAGCCGGCATAGGGTTGGGGGAGACCCCATATGGAAGGCCTTCTCCCTAACTTGGGTGTGCTGGGAGCCTTGATAGGCCCCCAGCCTTCCCCTCTTCTGCCCCCGGCCTCCAGGCCTTCTGGGGTGGCAGCCCAGGCGGCCAGAAATGGTTGGTCCTAAATTGGGGTGTGCTGAGATTTGCTTGGTTGTGCTAAGTGTGTCACTGGCAATTTCTGACCACTCTGCATATGGAAAAACCGCGCGGGGGCTAGTGCCCCCGCGCGCACTGCTTGTATTAAGAGTATTCCTTATCTTTATGTTATATTTTGCATATCCAGAATGTCCATTTTGTATTCTGCCCTTTTCCACACCCCTTCAAAGCTCATTTTTACTCCTTAACTCTCACCCAAACATCACTAACCCACATTACTCTTTTTAACTTCAGTATTGCACAGTCCTAATCACAGACCTAAGCTTGTGTGTAACAACCCTGAAGTGTTTCAAAAGACATAAAATGGACATAAAATGTCTTTAGAATATTTTGTTTTTCCCTGACAACTATAAGTCTTACTAAATAGTCTCTTATACAATGACGATTCTAACCACTTTTTATCTTCTCTTTATGAGCTGTTCAACAAGGAATTTTGGTGAAAGAGTCCCCCAGTTTAATGCTTATGATTGAACCATGTATTGGGGATTATTGGACTTGTTCTTTTGTCCCCCATATGCACCAATAACGCCACGTGGCATTGCTCCTTTTTTGCATAGGCACATTAAAATGAGAAAATACTATACATACAAATAAGATCCTATCTAATAGAGATTGGAATACACAAATCTTGTAGTGCAAAGGGACCTTACACCCTGAACATTGACATAATGACCTGGCACAGGCCTCAGAAGAAAGGGCATTTTTCATTCAGCCCTGAACCAGGGAAGCCATCCATGAAACATCCAGGTTAGTCTATAACATCACCTGGAAGCAATCCTCTACCACAGAAGACCCTACCACTGCTCAGACATCGACCTGCTCAAAAGAGACTTCCCTTAACACTGAGAAGACTTAACAACAACGACCTGCTTACAGGACAGGGCTTCCTGCATTGCCCTTTAATGGTGAGGTGAAACGAGAAGACGCTCCACATCATGACTTCAATGTAGGATATGCAGATTCCAGGATCTTTAATACAGAAACATGATACCAACAACAGAGACTGTGTGATAAGTGTGTTGGCACTACGGACAATGTCTTGGATTGAACAATCTAACTTGCCTGGAGCCTAGAGTTGGTCTTATGCCAGGAAACTTCAGGGGTAGGGTCTCTTTGTATTTAGGCCAAGGTTATTCTTTTCCATGCCCCTCATATTTTGGTGGGCCTATGCAAACAACAATTGCCACTCTAACACCATTTTTACTGTGCTCCTTTGACTCTAATCCTTAAAAAAACCCACTTAAAATTTGAAGGTTAACAAGCTAATATGCATGTACATGGAAATGTAAAAAATATTATGCCTCTAATGTTTAAGGAGTTATGTAACTTTTATGGCTTTAGATTGCCTTGTGTGCTGTTAAGAAATATTATAATGTGTTACAACCTGGGGACTTGAGGGACAAAGTAATTGTACATGGATTCTGTGTTATTTATCTTAATGTTCTTTGGCTGAAAGTTCAAAGTTAAGATATCAGCAAGGGGACTTTTTCTGAGAATTATGTTATGGGTGATTGTCCTTCCACTGTAACTTTACCTTGTCCTCTTTCTTTGCATCTTTGTTCTCATAATTCAAAATTAAAAAATGTAAAAAAAAAAGAATAATGGGTTAAAAACAAAGTACCAACACAGAGTTTTACTATCTAGCAATGATTAACTTTAATTGTATGGTTACAAATAAAGAACTGTGTTTAAAAAAAAAAAAAGAACTGTGTTAGTAGTAATTGAAACTAGGTATTGTTCTTTATGTCTCTAGCCTTAGCCTCACTTTCTTAGTTTCAGTCTCTAAGGAGATAAAGTATCCTATATGATACTCTATGTATCAAATTCCCTTCAATCTCATTCCAAATATTCTTTTTTCATCGTGTCTCCTCTCTCTATCAGAGGCTGAAGAATTCTCTTTCTCCCCAAGGCATCTCCCTTACATGTGCTTATGGTCAATCATAAACTCCAAAATGCCTTTCCCTGACTGATTCTTATATCCAAAGTCTCTTTCACCAGAGAGAGATCACATCTGTTATCTCTCTTTTTTCATCTTCACTTGAATCACCATAAGAGGTTTAGAGCTTATTAATTTTGCCAATCAAATTATAATTCAAGCAAATTAAAATGCAATCCCCTCAAATTGCATACCCTCCCTTCTCTCTACTGCCAAAGCTCCCAGGGTAGATCTAGGGATATGGCTCTAAGAGTAGAGCACCTACCTTGTGTGTGTGAGGCTTTGGGTCCAAAACCTGGAACTGCAAGATACCATTCCCAGCATCACTAGCTATGGACTTCACAACTAACAGCTACAAAATATTTTCTATAAAGTTCTTAAGATATCTATATACCCGAATTCAGTGGCAGTTTATTTCCTTTAGTCTTAAGAGAACAAACACCAGCACTGATATTTTCCTAAAACAGTTCCTTCCCTTTGTTTCTTCTGACCCTGAATACTATTGCCCATATAGATCACTCTTGATTTGTTTCTCTTCTTGCTCTATGACCTCTTAAAAAATTATTCTATCTACATCAATGAACCCAGCATAAACCAAGGCTTGATATTTACCAAGTCAATATCATTAAATTTAGCCTCAGTTCCTGATTTGCATTGCCAACCATTTCCTGATCGGCTCTTCCTATGTGACTTTTCAGAGAGCATACAACAGTAACAACACCAACTGGATCATGGCATCCTAATAGTCACACAATTTTTCCAAATGGAATTTCTTGAAGTTAAACTAAAATAAAATTAAATTAAAAATTTATTGCAAATAAGGAAATTATCAACAAATATATGTTAGGAAGATAAACAGTAAATTATATAAATAAGGTCATGGGAACATGCAGAAGAGTAAGCAATGCTGATAGACTACACAGACACAAGCCAGACACAAGTCCTAATTTATGGTAGTGAAAAACTGTTGGCCAGAAAGGTGGCATAGCAGATAGGATGCTTGTAAATCCTTGTAAATCAGGATTTGGTTGCCAGAACCACATATGGTTTCCTGAGCCCCACCGAGAATGATCCCTAAGCACAAAGCCAGTAGTAAGCCCTGAATAGTGTCAGGTGTGGCTCCTCAGCAAACAAAGAATACACTTCACTAGAGTTTTATGACATCTTGCAAGGTCTCATGCTTTATTATAACCAGAAGGAAAAGCTCAGGTCAGTGTTAGAGAGTGAACTCTAGCCCATTGTATGATAATTGTAACACTAACATACCAAAAGTATGTCCACAGTAACCCAGGCTGTTTATAGTCTCCATAGAAATTTAAAAACTGGACCCAGAGAGATAGCACAGTGGCAGTGTTTGCCTTGCAAGCAGCTGATTCAGGACCAAAGGTGGTTGGTTCAAATCCCGGTGTCCCATATGGTCCCCCGTGCCTGGCAGGAGCTATTTCTGAGCAGACAGCCAGGAGTAATCCCTGAGCAACGCCGGGTGTGGCCCAAAAACCAAAAAAAAAAAAAAAAAAAAAGAAATTAAAAAATTGGCAAATATGGTTGGAACCTCAGACCCCAGCTAAACCGTCTATTGGAGGAGGTGACAGGGAGTGCACAGAAAAGGTAAGTCTGAAACCATAAAATTCTTTCTGGGGAGAAACAAGAATCAAGGGCCTAGAGGGACTGTGCATTGTGGTCCCCTCCCCCTTTTGTGCTTTGACACATGAGGACAAAAATAAATCTTTAACACTATTAAAACATTTGACCCAAATATATAAATAATAATAATTATATTCATATATTTATAATTATAAAAATAATTATATTCCAATACCAAGAAGGATTTTCCCAGGAATGCAAAATGATTCAACATACACAAATTAATGCAATTTATCACATTAAAACAACTAAAAAAGACAAGTATCAGCAAATTTTTGAAAAATGATAAAATTGGACATTGCTATTCAAATGACACAATAACAATGGAATTTTTTTAAATGGGGGCTTAATTGGCATGAGAACAATTTCAGTGTCCATTGACTTGGGCTGCAGAACAGCTTTAAAGAGAGGAAGTAGGAATCTGGTTTTATGTCAGAGAAAGAGAGAGAAGATAAAGAGAGAGAATAAGAACTTATACACATTCAAGCAGATTTTCAAGAAACAAGGAAGAATATTGTACAGGCACAGCTGAAGAGCATAAAAAATCAAACATAATATATGGCATAAAAAGAAATGGCAGAGAAAGCCAATATGGGATGTGTTTATAGTCGACAATAAAGAAAAAGGTGACCAGAGCTTAAGAAGGACTCTAATTTGCAGTGCCCACTAGCCAGTACTGTCTGGTCATGAGCCTGAACTTCTTATTGGTAGAAAAGAATTCCTAAAGTTTTGCCATTCTAGTCAGTCAAGAGAACATAATAGAGCAGTTTCTCCCAGAGAAAGGTTGCCACATTCTCCAGACTCCAGGCCTTAGGATGGTCTATTTTAGTTTTTTTCAACCAGAGTAATTACATCTAAATTGGAAAAAGGAGAGATGAGGCAGAGAAGGGGCCAACTTGCAAAGAGTTTTGATAATATTCATTTATGAGAAATCAAACAATTATCAGAGTACTGGGGGATCCAAGAACTCATTTGACAGCCGATAAGGACTATGTGCAAAACAGCCAACAGTTAGCATCATACTTAGTGATAAGAAATATAAAGCTTCCCACTGAGATTAGATACAAAGCAAGATGTCTGTCCTCTCACCAGCTTTCACAACATCTTAATAAAAGACCTTGTTTAATCAGTAACAACACAAAAGAAATAAAAGTCATACAGATTTTGAAGAAATACATAAAACTATCTTTTTTAAATAAATGATGTTTCTATGCAAAAAATCCCAAAGACTTGACTGAAATACTTGGAATCAATAATTGGCAAGAAAATATAATAGAAACTTTCTTTTTTCCTTAAATTTTCTTTGATTATTATAAATATGCAATGAACTTCATGTACTTTTATTTAATACAAAAAAATTCAATGTTATTCATAATAGGAATAAACATGAAGATGAAGGCCAGAGATGATACAGGAGGTAAGACACATGCAACTCTGGTCATGGTGCTAGTTGGATTGCCTGGCACACATATGATTGCTTAAGCATTGCTAGGGGTCATTCCTGAGTACATTCCTGGGAGTACCCCAAGGACATTGCCAATGTATGTATGATCTCCTTTATACCCCAGAAAAACTCTATCCTAGGCTTTAGCCTAGGACTTGTACAAAAATCAAATTTTCTAATTATAAAGATCTGACTTTGACAATGGAGACTGAGCAGAACTTTTGGAACCATAATGAAGACTCTATCCTAGACCTGAGCAAAAATTAAGAACATTTATTACATAACACTGGATACAACAACAGTGATGGAACAGAACTCCGAAAACCTTAAAGAAAAACTATCTCCTAGCCTTCGCCCTATGACCTATGCAAATAACAAGATATCCAGCTACAGAGGCAGGATGTCATCATCTACATCTGAGCAGCAAGTTTTCTGGCACCACAAAAAGACCTTGGGGTGTGTAAATGAGTGAGTATAGAGTCAGTAGCTGTTCCCATGACAGTATGCTTTAAGGACTGAGAAACCCTGAATCTCTTAAGCCAAGGGAATTCCCTTTCTTAGTTCCCCAATACTTACTGTGCTAGCAAAAACAAAAACAAAAACACCAGCACTCTTCTTGTTTTTCTTTTAACTTTTTCTTGTTTTCTTCTTTTCCTTTCTTTTCTTCCTTTTCCACTCTTGTGGTTATTATTTGGTGATTTTTTGACAGATACTGTTTTTTTAAACTGTTGAAGTTTGTTGTTGTTGTTGTTGATATGTTTTTATTTTTGTTTCTGATTTGTTTTTGTCTTCTTCCAGCAGAACCACACAACTTGAACCATCTTCTTCTGCCTCATGAATTGGGGGGGGGGGGGAATAAAAATGAATGGTACCAGGCCCAAACTGCTGTATAAACATTGAGTAGAATTAAAATTGACCAGAATTAAACACCAAAACCAAAGTCAACAACAGAATCAATATCCTGTATACAGCAAGCTACACACAGAGGGGAACAGTTACACTAGCACTCTGGGGGAGGGGGGCAAAGGAGAGAAATATGGGATACATGCTGGGAAAAGTGGGGGATGGAGGACAACCCTTGTGGTTGGAATGGCCCTGATTCATTGTCACTATGTACCTTCAATATTACTGTGAAATATTTGTTACTCACTTTTTGGTCACAATAAAAATTATTATTAAAAAAAGAAAAAATAGGAATCATCAAACACAAGTTAATATTATAGTAAAAAGGATCATGGTATTAATAAACACTGGGAGGCATTCAGGTTCTTACCAAGAACACTGTATTTGGTACCACCTAAGACCCATCAATACATTTCTTTACTTGATTTTAGATTATACAGGCTTTTATTTATTTGTGTGTGTGTGTGTGTGTGTGTGTGTGTGTGTGTGTGTGTATCTCTGTGTGTGTGTGTGTGTGTGTGTGTGTGTGAGATTTTGGGGCCACAGTCAGCAGCACTCAGTAGTTATTACTGGGTCTGTGCTCAGAAATTGCTCCTGTTCAGGAGCAATTGTTCAGGGGACCATATGGGATGCTGGGGATCGAACCCGGGTCCATCTCAGGTTAGCCGCATGCAAGGCAAATGCCCTCCTGCCATGCTATCTCTCAGCCCCTATCCAGACCTTTTAAATCTGAGTCTGGCTAGATTATTTTTTCACTTTTTCAGTAACATTATCCTTTTCTATATTTATTTTGTTTCTCTCTAGGCCTTTTGAACCAATTTAGAACAAAATGTGTTATACTATGGTGAGTCAAGGGTATAATCATTGTTAAATGAGTTATCAGGACAAAATTTTTAATGTTTATAATATTCTCTTTATTATATTGTGGTAGTTTTGTAAAAACGTTAATGAGATTTTAAAGCTAAATGACCCCTTGTGGGGAAAAACAAAATAAATGTTTGATAGGAACAAGTATATAAACTAAACACAAGCTTTTCTGGACTTCAGAAAAGCTTTATAGAAATTACTGAATTATGAATATTTCCCTTAGGAAAGTCAAATTCTAACTTAATGTTAAGACATTACTTAATTTAATGTAGTTTTATTTGCTTATCTTTGCTTCTAGATTGAATGTTCTGAAGGGTTCTGCTTATGTTTTCTTCTGGATTGAATGCTATAAAGTGTTTTGCTTATGTTTTCTTCCAGATTATTTATGGATTCAGGGCTGATATTGATGTTTTTAATTAATTTTGAATTAACTTTTGTGCATGGGATCTCATAGGGATCTGAGTTCATTTTTTACTTGTGATTGACTGATTTTCCCAACAGCATTTCTCAAAGAAAGTTTTCTTGTTTCATTTCATTATCTTAGCTACTTTGTCAAATATTACCTGACTGTATACCTGAGGATATTTCTCTGGACTTTCAATTGTACTCCATTGATCTAAAAATTTGTATTTATTCCAGTTACAAACTGTCTTGATTACTATAACTTTATAATAAAATTATAGTTGTGAAAAGAGAGGCCTACCATCTTCTTTTTTTCCTAAGATTGCTTTGGTTATTAAAAGTATTTTATTACTCATATGAATTTAAACAGTATTTGGTCTATTTCATTTAAAATTTTCAAAGAAATCCAAATATTCCTGGAAACAAATAAGAATCAAGACACAAATTACCAGAAAATAATGTGTGGTACAACAATTAGACAAGAAAGAGGCATTAAGGACACCCTTAATGGGAAAAAAAATCAAATGATCACTATTTGCAGATGGCATGATAATGTACTTAGAAAAACTATAAACTTTATCAACTCATGCAAACAATAAACACATGCAAAATAAAAAAAACACAGTAAAATGGCAGTCTATGAAATTAACAGGCAGGAATCCATGGCATTCCTCTGTGTACATAAAGAAATAGAAGGACAGAATAATTTTTTAATCCCATTCATGGGAGCCAGAGTGACAGCACAGTGGTAGGGCATTTGCCTTGCACATGGCTGACCCAGGATGGACCTGGGTTCCATTCCCAGCATCTTATATGGTTCCCCAAGCCTGCAAGGAGTTATTTCTGAACACAGAACTAGGTGTAACCCCTGAGTACCGCCAGTGTGGCCCCAAAACAAAACAATAAAAAAATTCCCATTTATAATTTAACCTCAAAAATATCAAATTCTTGGGAATCAACTTAACAAAATTAAGTGAAAGATGTGTATAAAGAAAACTATAAATCACTACTGAAGAAATAAAAGAAGATGCAAGGAAATGGAAATCCATTCCCAGTTTATGGATTGAAGATTGACAATGTTAAAGAAGTAGTCATACCCAGAACACTATGCAGATAGATTCAATGCACTTTCTATTAGAATTTCTATGACATTTTAAGGCATATATTTAAGTTAGTCCATGGATATAGAGTCACCAACTATTCTAGAGATTTGGGAAAATAAAATAATAAAATAAAAATATAAAATCAAGACCTAAGATTCTAAGGTCTTGGGTACTGACAACTGACAGAAACAAATGTATTGTGAGCAACTATACAAAATATAGTCTTTAAATAAAGTAATTGATAATAAAAATAAAGAAGTATGCCAGATTCTCTAAATTAAGACTAGTCAGACTCGTCACCATGGTCCAAAACAAAGTCAGTTCTAACTCCTGTTTTTATGCCACCCATAAATTAGGGATCTTTTTTACGTTTTTAAGTTGTTAAAAAGGTATCTAGTAAAGAAAAATTATGATACATGAAAAGTATATGAAGTACAAATTCCATGTCCACAAATAAGATTTTATTAGAACATAGCCCACCTTTTGTGTATGGTTGCTTTCATGTGCAACAGCAAACTTGAATAGTTGTAACCAAGTCATTTTTTTGTATAAAGCCAAAATTACTAACCTCTGCTACATATAAGATTCTTTTAGTTCATTTCCCAAAAAACATGTAACACTTTATCCTCTTCATACAGATGGGTAATAATATTATCTACCATGATATTCATCTGCTTTACCAGTACAAAGAATGGATAATCCTACTCATTTGCAGGCAAGTTCAATATTACCAAGTTACACTTGTGCTTCACCCCTCCTCCCCACTCCCTGTAGAGAATTCTGAAGGAATTTAAATGATAATTTCTCCCTTCCAGGAGCTTAACAGTCTAACCTTAGAGAAATTAACTTTCTGTTCTGCATTGAATCAAATGTGAAACAAACCTATTTTTGTGGTTTCTATCAGGTCACACTCCTTTGAGGCTGTGAGTAGAGATAAAAATAAAGTAAAGTTTAGGAGAAAAAGAAATATCACAGATTAGAAAACAGGGGCCGGGTAGGTGGCGCTGGAGGTAAGATGTCTGCGTTGCAAGCGCTAGCGTAGGACAGACTGCGGTTCGATCCCCCGGCGTCCCATATGGTCCCCCAAGCCAGGGGCGATTTATGAGCACATAGCCAGGAGTAACCCCTGAGCGTCAAACGGGTGTGCCCCCCCCCCAAAAAAAAGAAAAGAATTTTAAATTGAATGATGAACCTCCCACACTTCTTTTTTGTTTGTTTGTTTTTGGTTTTGGATCACACCCGGCAGCACTCAGGGATTACACCTGGTTCTACACTCAGAAATCGCTCCTGGCACTCTTATCCACTGCTGGTGGGAATGCTGTCTAGTTCAACCTTTATGGAAAGCGATATGGAGATTCCTCCAAAAACTGGAAATCGAGCTCCCATACGATCCAGCTATACCACTCCTAGGAATATACCCTAGGAACACAAAAATACAATACAAAAACCCCTTCCTTACACCTATATTCATTGCAGCTCTATTTACCATAGCAAGACTCTGGAAACAACCAAGATGCCCTTCAACAGACGAATGGCTAAAGAAACTGTGGTACATATACACAATGGAATATTATGCAGCTGTCAGGAGAGATGAAGTCATGAAATTTTCCTATACATGGATGTACATGGAATCTATTATGCTGAGTGAAATAAGTCAGAGAGAGAGAGAAAAACGCAGAATGGTCTCACTCATTTATGGGTTTTAAGAAAAATGAAAGACACCCTTGTAATAATAATTTTCAGACACAAAAGAGAAAAGAGCTGGAAGTTCCAGCTCACCTCAGGAAGCTCACCACAAAGAGTGATGAGTTTAGTTAGAGAAATAACTACATTTTGAACTGTCCTAATATTGAGAATGTATGAGGGAAATGTAGAGCCTGTTTAGGGTACAGGCGGGGGTTGGGTGGGGAGGAGGGAGATTTGGGACTTGGGTGATGGGAATGTTGCACTGGTGATGGGTGGTGTTCCTTTTATGACTGAAACCCAAACACAATCATGTATGTAATCAAGGTGTTTAAATAAAAAAAAATTATGCATTAAAAAAAAAAAAAAAAAGAAATCGCTCCTGGCAGGCTCCGGGACCGACCATATGCTGGAATTCGAACCACCCTTTTTCTGCATGCAAGGCAAACGCCTTACCTCCATGCTATCTCCCCAGCCCCAGTCTCCCACACTTCTATTTATAAATGGTGGCAATACTGACAAATATACTGCTTCTTTATACTTCTGTTAAAAAAAAAATCACAATCTGGGGCCGGAGAGATAGCATGGAGGTAGGACATTTGCCTTGCATGCAGAAGGACGGTGGTTCGAATCCTGGCATCCCTTATGGTCCCCTGAGCTTGCCAGGAGCGATTTCTGAACATAGAACCAGGAGTAACCCCTGAGTGCTGCCGGGTGTGACATCCCCCCCCCAAATCACAATCTTCTTATAGCAAACATATATACATACATGGAAAAATACATAGAAAATGAAAGGAAACCAAGTGTGATATACTTCATTGTATTTCTTAAGCTCTTCATTTCTGTTCAGTTGAAATACTTGCGTTTTAACCATGTATAACAATTTCTCAGAAGAGCTAGCTTGATCATATCTATTGAGTAACATACTAGATATGGTCTCTGTTGTGGTTTCTACACTGAGACAGAAAATGCATTCCATATAGTCATTATATGAAATACAAACAAAGGTTGATATTGCTCTTGGTACTGCTTCAAACTGCTATAAATTAGGCAAGATGGTGAGTTGTGATTATTAATTAATTTGTCAATAAAATAACTAAGTTTGAAGATCAGAATTCTAAGGCGAACTGATGCTTGCATTACAAAGTTCATATGCAGCAGATACTTAAGTGAACCATGGGTGCCATAGGCACATTCTCTAAGCAATGTAAACAGAATTAGTTTTCTTCTCTAATAAAACTAACATCTTTACATATATATGCATAGGTAGTATTTGTATATACCTCTGTGTGTCAATGTGATATACACACATGGCAGCCCGAGTGAGTATTAAACTGTAAAGAAGTAACAAGTTTAGGAACAAGCAAAGAATTTTGCGTATCAGATTAAATTCGAGCTCTGGAGAATCATAAATAATTAAACAGGCCTTCTGGAACTTTTTCACATATTAAAGAGCAAAGACACCTCAGAATTTTTCAGTTTTCAAAATTTGTATTGCTTCCTTGTTGCCCCCTATATTTTGTCAAGCCTCTTTCTTCTGGTTCCTCTAGTCTGCTGTGATCTTATAGGATAAACAAACAGTTCAATTTTCTCTTCTTTAGTCACTTCCTACTCTTTTTTATTGCCTGCCAGGGATAATATGTGTTACTTAAATCCATAAACGATTTCTTTCTTTGACATGCATTTTAGGGTAATGTCATAATTATTAAGTTTTGATGGAATAGGCAGATTTCTTGCTCATTTTTAGCACATCATATTCATAGGCTCTCTCAGTGTTCTCTTATTCATACTTTCTAATGTCTATAAAATGAAAAATACTTTCCTATTCTAGAAGCTTTCAAATACCACAAATACTCTTTTGGGGGAGGGCAACAACTGGCAGCACACAGGGGTTACTCCTGGCTCTGGGCTTAGAAATTACTTCTGAAGGCTCAGGGGACCATATAGAATCTAGAGATCAAACCTGGGTCAGCCACATATAAGGCAAATGCCCTACCCACTGTACTATGGCTCAGGTCCCATGATTATTCTTGAGTCATGTCTCTCTTCTATTTCTCAAACTGATGACTTCTCTGTCTTACTTTCCCTTTTCAATGCATTCTATGATGGGTTATTTTAATAAAAAACAATCACTAGATCACTAGCTAAATTAGTAGAAATGTAGAGATTGGATTTAAGAACAATGCATATTAAAATATTAATGTTGGGACCGGAGAGATAGCATGAAGGTAAGGCGTTTGCCTTGAATGCAGAAGGATGTTGGTTTGAATCCTGGCATCCCATATGGTCCCTTGAGCCTGCCAGGAGCGCTGCCCAGTGTGACCCAAAGACAAAAAAAAAAAAAAAAGTAAAATATTAATGTTGAATTGAATTTTGAATAATGTGAATTTTGTATAACATAATGACTATGACTGAATTTTTTTTGGTGGGGGGCCACACCCGGCAGTGCTCAGGGGTTACTCCTGGCTATCTGCTCAGAAATAGCTCCTGGCAGGCACGGGAGACCATATGGGAAGCCGGAATTCAAACCAACCACCTTAGGTCCTGGGTCGGCTGCTTGCAAGGCAAACACCGCTGTGCTATCTCTCCGGCCCCATGACTGATTTTTTTAAATTTTATTTTATTGAAACAATTGTGATCAATAGAATCTTTCATTGTTGAGTTTGAAATATACAATGAGTCAAGGTCCTTCCCACCACCAGTGTCAACCTCCCTCCACCAATGGCCCCAGAGTGCACCCTATACCACCATCCTTCGTATGACTGGATTTTTTTAAAATATTTTTAATCCCTGAGCACTACTGTGAAACAGAAACAAAAATAAATAATTTAATAATTGTAGATTCCTTGAAATACCAGTATTTGTATTTTTTCCATTGTCAGATTAGAAGCGAAGAAGGACTAAGAATCTTGCCTAAGACCTCCTGTGCAATCTCTCCAACCCCAAATCTGAATTTTGAATGTGCTTGAATCCTCTAAAGTACTTGAGTAAATAAATCCTGAAGTGTAAATGACATTGGTTGTTTTTTCTGGTGGCAGTGGAAGTTTTCAACACACAAAAGAAGTCTAAATAATAGCTATGTATGTAGAAAGTAATTAGTTTCATTGTGTTAAGAAATATAGTGGCTGGAATAATAGCATAGCATTTAGGGAGTTTGCCTTTTATGGCATCCCATGAGCCTGCCAAGAGTGATTTTTTGAGCAGAGCCAGGAGTAACCCCTGAGTGCCACTGAGTGTGGACTAAAAACCAAAAATATTAATAATTTTCAGACATGTTTTAGCATTGCCTACACAGTTGAGAATATTTTCCTATGACACAGCAATCCATTTCTAGACATAATTTAGTAGTTATTTATACAAAGATGTTAATAGAAGATATGTTTATGATCATCAAAACTTGATAAAAATCAAATGTTTGTCAATAGTGAAATAAGTGAATTATTTTTATTCTATAATGAGCCACAGAAAAGAAAAATTGCTACACTTTTTAACAACATAGATGAATTTCTAAAATACTGTATAAAGCCAAAAATTTAGAGAGAAAGTGAAGTGTGTTATTGGCTTTATGTAAACTTTGAAAATAAAATAAAACTAGCTCATTACAATAAATAGTTATTATCCTTTAGGAAAGACCATTCATTGAGTTATCTTTTATGAATTTTTAAGTAAGCATATGAAATTTCAGTTTGAAATAATTAGCGATCACAATTATAAAACAATTAGATTTTTTAGAAAATGTTCAACAGTTAATTGACTAGAAGGCAGATAAAACACTTTTATATAAGGTGAAAATACAAAATAATGAAGGCATTTGGTACATAAATGTTATAAAGATTTTGCTTCAGTACCAAGGATCATACTGGGATCAGATGCACATAAGACATTCACATTAAGCCTTTACTTTTTCTTTAAATCCTATGAATTTAGAATATAAATTATTAGTTAATTCTCTTCAAATTTAACATTGGTTGAACATGAAATCTGATTATCATTCAATTTTAAATTTGTTGTCAGACAAAGCTTCACAATTTTGTTCTATTGTTTAAATAAACCATAGTGGCCAAATACTCAAAGTTAGTACCTCTTTATAAAAAAATAAAACACATTTCCAATTTTAAGACATTAAATTCTTCAATCCTGGAGGAAAATACTTTTAAATTTGTTTACTATTTGACTTAAAATTTTGTTTTCAAGAGAATGAATGTTGAAAGGTGAGTTTTAATTATCAATGTGCATATAGTTTATCTCAACTTCTAATAATAACACATCTTGAATATGTAGCTCTACTGTTCAGATTCTGGATAAGATAGTTTAGCAATGCCTAGTGTAATTAAAAACTCAATAAGCAGGCGAAAGACACTTCATTATGAAGTTACGCAAAGACAAAGGAAACAAAACAAATTTTCATTAAAAAAAGTAATGAATAGGGCCGGGCGGTGGCGCTGGAGGTAAGGTGCCTGCCTTGCCTGCGCTAGCCTAGGACGGACCGCGGTTCGATCCCCCGGCGTCCCATATGGTCCCCCAAGAAGCCAGGAGCAACTTCTGAGCGCATAGCCAGGAGTAACCCCTGAGCGTCACAGGGTGTGGCCCAAAAACCAAAAAAAAAAAAAAAAAAAAAAAAAAAAAAAAGTAATGAATAACAACTTCACTGTCCATGCTCATAAGTTTGATTTCCTTATTAGAAAAACTCGACAGTGTTTCATTGGAAAACTTGTGATCATCCTTTTTATATAACACAAAGAGTCATTACCATTTAATTAAAACTATTCCACGAAATAGCTGACCTTTCATTTCATGAGATTTGACGCTGTTTTATTTCGATTCCAGCAGAAAAGCTGAAGGCAGAGGTATATTTATGAGCCTCAGATTCAGAGAGCTGGATCTAAACCAATTTTCTATGAATCAAGTTTCTTTGCCTAAGTCAGTACTCAGGCTCCCTGGGTTGAATCATGCAAGTCACAAATTTGACTGAGAATGTGAAATCCCATTATTACAAAGTCACCTAAGAAATATTTGAAATTATTAATTAAAGTTTTAATGCAGTAGAACTATAATTTAGGAAGGGATTCTCAAAGGAGAGTTGAAGGTTAGATGGATTTATACCAAAGATGTATATTTAAGGGGCCAAAGAAATAGCAGAGTGTAAGGCACTTGCTTTGCATGCAACCAACTTGGGTTAGATCCCTGGCATCTCATATGGTCCCTAGAGCAACACCAAAAGTGGTTCCGAAGTGCAGAGCCAAGTGTACACACACACACACACACACACACACCACACATCTGCTGCCACCAAAAAAGTGCAAATTTAATTAGTAACAAAGTTTTTAAATTGTTTTAATTTATTTTTGGTTTGGGTGCCATATCAGGCAATGCTTAGGGCTTACATCTGATTCTGTACTCAGGGATTGCTTCTGGCATTCCTTGGGGGTCATATGACATGTCAAAGATCAAAACATGTCAGCTACCTTCAAGACAAAAGCCCTCCTCTGTGGCCAGTATTTTTAAATACTTTTAAATATTTTTAATTTAATTTTAATTTTTTTTAAATTAAAATTTTTTAATTAAGTATTTTAAATATTTTTAAATACTGGTCACACATCATAAGAGCCCTCCCTATTCCTCCAGTGGTGTTCAACACAGAGGCCTGTGTAGCTTAAGGTCATCAGGGCCACAGCTCTCTGCTGCCATGAGGTTGAGATTACTGATTCAATGGGTATGATCACTTTTATAACTATTACTACACACTGCCAGGCTACCTTCCCCCAAAAGAGAAGTAGTAATTGTTTTTCATATGCTAGATTATAGTTTATCTCAACGCCAGTATCCAAGGAGTCAAAGTTGCTTAGGCCATCTCAGCAGTGCCATGACAACATGTGGTGCTTGAGACCCAACCACACCATAAGGCTGTACTGTCTCCCTGGCCCAGTTTTGCTTTTGTCATTTAAATTACATTTACAACATAAAGATGAAGCCACTGCCATCCTACATTCTTGTCTTCCTCTCCCAAACACTGAACACTCAGTCTCCTATAGAGAAGCTGATGAGAGATGCTGGCAAGATCCTAAGAATGCCTTGATGTCTGGGATTTCTAAAATGTGGGGGCTGAATTCTTCTCTTTAAAATGTCATTGATCCTGTACAACAGCCAACAACTTCTTATTGATAGACCCAAGCCTTCACATTTAAGATACTGCCACGAATTTATAAGCTTTTTCCTTTTTACCTAGACTGAATCTTGAGTTGAAAACTATTTAATAAAGTAAATACACAAACTGATTTTTATAGTCTCTAGAAGAACTCCTCCCATTTTCTGCTTGTTTGAATTTTGCCCCCCCTTTTTCCTTTTCCTTTTTCTTTTTTTTTTTTTTTTCTTACCTTCAAACAGAACCACATAACTTGAACCATCTTGTTCTGCCTCACAAGTTGAGGGGGAAATAATGGAGGGCACCAAGACCAAACAGTCAGATAAACATTGAGTAGAAATAAAAAATGATCAGACTTAAACACCAAATCCAAAGCCAACTACAACAGAATCTATATCCAATCTACAACAAGCTAGATACAGAGGGGACCACTTATACTAGCAGCCTGGGAGGCAAAGGAGGGTCAACATAAGATGCATGCTGAGAACAGGGGTGGAGGGAGGACAGCATTGGTGGTGGAAATGCCTCTAATTTAATGTCACTATGTACCTAAAATACTACTGTGAATGAATTGTAATCCACTTTGGTCAAAATAAAAATTATTAATAAAAAAACTATAGTGTAATGTTATTTAATATATATTTTTTAAATAATAAAAGTTAAAATCCAAGACAACAAAGAGCGAACAAAAGTGGTGATGAGATTACTTTGATGATCTAAAGAAGACAACCAGAGCAAAGTTGTGTTCTCCAAGAAAAAAAAAAAAAACTGTAGGTAACATTCTGTGCAGCAGTAAAACATTTGCCTTGCATGTGGCCGACCCAGGAGGGACCAGATTTGATTCCTGGCACTCTTATGGCCCCCCAGCCTGCCAGGGGTGATTTCTGATTGCAGAGCCAGAAGTAACTCCTGACCACCCTGGGTGTGGCCCAACATCCAATCAATCAATTAATCAATAAGAAATTAAAAAAAATTCTGGGGCCAGAGAGATAGCACAGTGGTAGGACATTCCCCTTGCATGCAGCTGATTCAGTACAGTTGGTAGTTCGAATCCCAGCATCCCGTATGGTCCCTTGTGCCTGCCAGGAGTGACTTCTGAGCACAGAGCCAGGAGTAACCCTGAGTGCCGCTGGATGTGTTCCCCCCCAAAAAAACCAAAAAAACCCCAACCATTCTATGCATCTTCTTCAGCTAGAGATTGTACATAATCCATAGTATTTGTCCCAGTAACATAGTGATTTTGGATTATTATTTCTCCTTTCTCACAGAAAGCACTGAGTGCTGCCATCCACAAATGAATCTTCTCTAGTGGTACTCTTTAACAAAGGAAGATGGTGAGAAAAAGCTTATAATAAATTTTTGTTTCCTAATTGCATTAATACTTTTTTTGGGGGGAAAACACCTGGTGATTCTCAGGGGTTACTCTTGGCTATGAGCTCAGAAATCACTGCTGGCTCAGGGGACCATAGGGGAGGCCGGGGATCAAATTCAGGTCTGTCCTGGGTCAGTTGCATGCAAGGCAAAAGCCTTACAGCTGTGCTATCGTTCCAGCCCCTAACTGTATTAATTCTAAATCATACGTATAAAAACATGAATGCATGGCTAGTAGAGCTATATTAACAATAACCAAGATTTGGAGACAATCCAAGGCCCATAATCACACTATGTGCAAAAGAAGATGCAGTATGTGTATACAATGGGACCTGATAAGTTATTTTTAATAAGATAAAATATCTGCCACTTCTAACACATAGATGAAATTGAAGGTATAATGTTGAATCAAGTCAAAGAAATACAAACATCACACTATAATTTTCCTCATGTGTGATATATAAAAAAAGCAAAACTAATTCATAAATTAAATAAATCTAGCATAAACTTTAGCTTCTTTTTTATTTGCTTGTTTTTGGATCACAATCAGCAGACAATGGTGCTCAGGACTTACTTACCCTTGGCTCCACATTTAGATATCTTCTGACAAGATTCAGGAGACCGAGGATAAAATGCAAGGCAAGTACCCTACCCACTTTACTATTGCTTGGATCCCATAAACTTTAAAACTCTTAAGATCACCTTAATGGTTTCCTGAAGAGTAGAGGTAATATGGCAAGACCAGGTAAGTTAAAGAAATCAACTATAAGGTGAAGGATAGTAATAGATTTTAGTGAGGGAATTAATGCAGTGTATACAAATGTTGATTTATAATGCTGCACTGCACAATGCTATACTGCAGTAATTTTCAATTTGAAATTTTAATTAAAATCAACAACAGGGCCCGGAGAGATAGCACAGCGGTGTTTGCCTTGCAAGCAGCCAATCCAGGACCTAAAGTGGTTGGTTCGAATCCCGGTGTCCCATATGGTCCCCCGTGCCTACCAGGAGCTATTTCTGAGCAGACAGCCAGGAGTAAACCCTGAGCACCACCAGGTGTGGCCCAAAAACCAAACCAAACCAAAGCAAACCAAAACAACAAAACAACAACAACAACAACAACACATAGGTGCAATGCCAGGGAAATGACTCAAAGTGATAGGGAAGAAGAGGAATGGGTGGGAAGAGTTTATAAAGAATTGCCTTAAAGAAAGGAATAACCTGTATTTAAAGATGGAATGTCACACGGATGGACCCATGATGGACCTGATCATTTATTTTGGTTTGTTGTTGATGTTGTTGTTTTGAGGGGCTTGACTGACTCCTGACTCAAGAATCAGGGATCACCCCTAATGTGGATTGGAGGGTCGTATGTAATCTCAGGGATCAAACCATTGTCTTGCCACATGCAAGACAAGCACCTTGATTCCAGTGTCTGATAACCTGGATGATCAGACCACCAAGCAGATAATTATCTCAACATCCTGTCCCCTGTTTTCTCAGTCTCCCTTTTTAACCTCAACTAAACCTTATATTGTTCTTAGAAAGAAATAGGAGGAAAGGATCAATCTCTCTCTAGAATCCCATTTTGGAAACCCCTTCCATGTATAGGAGTTTTGTTGTCCTTTCTCCCTTCTCTTCAATAAAATCACTCCTGAATCCAGCCATTTCCTGTTCTTTCTTGCTTCTAATTTTGGCTGCATGAAAGAAGACATGATCAAGTGTGCATTGTATCAAAGGGGCTAATACACATGCTTTGCAAGTGGAAACCTTGGTTTTAGTCCTGGCACCACAACCCACCAAGTACAACTAGCAGCATCCCCATAGTACTGCATTAGGAGGAACTTCAGGGTACTGTCAGGTATGGCCACGAGACAAAATGACAGCAACAATAATGAAAGAAGATGACTCTAAGCCAACTGAGGAGAACAAAGACTATCAAACTGGAAACAACCATCTTTGTTTTTCATAGAAAGTGGGCTTTGTAGCTTATTGGAACATGGAAGAAAGTACAAATATATTGGGAAAAATTGTTTTCAAAACAACTGTTAATTTAGTTTCAGTTTGATGGGGTAGAAAGGCAGGTAACCTCTCTGAAGGGAAACCCTACTGCTCAGCTTGGTACATGCTTGTAGACATTTTAAAATAAAGCTTTGCTTTGCTTTGTTTCAATTGTGTGACCTCTTCCTTTGATTTCGAACACTAAAAATTACCTTTCTTCATAGAACATCTTGGGTAAAATGCATTGTAACAATTCCAGACTGCCATTTATGCCCACATCTTGCCAATGTGCCTCTCAATTTGCATATAGCAATTGTTTTGTAAGAGCAAAGCAGAGAATTAGCAAGTAACTAAAAGCAGAAGAGACAGTTTTGAATTCAGTGAGAGTTTTCCATTTGAATATTTGATATGAATTTTTAAGTGCTAAAAGGGTATATTAAAGATTGTGCCACATAGTAATAGACATTTAGGTTGTCAAATATTTGTGCTTTGTTACTTTAAGGCTCAGAAATTTTATGGAAAAATATTTGAATTTTAGACAAAATTCGAAAGTATTTAGCTTCATATAAAACACACACAATCACAAATATGCTCCTCCTCCAATCTATAGAATAATCATAAAGGTATGTCTAGACTTTTATGACTTCAGTCACTAATCACTGAATCCTGCAGGTTGTTTCATCCAATTTATCAATCCAAGTTTCAAAGCTGTATAATTGCTATTTACTTTCTTCTTTCACTGACCATTAGCCCTCTGAGGGCAGAGATACTTTTTTGTTATGATTGTATCCTGCTAGAAAAAGCAGGCCACACAGCAGGCAAGCAGTGAAACTCTATAGATAATATTATAAAAGGTTTGTAGTAGTTAGCATATAGAATTCATTTCTGTCAAAGTTCCTAAAATGGATGTCAATCCTTACATTCCTTGCTAAACTGAAAATTGAAGGTGTCCAGGAAAGAGACTAGATGAACTGGCAAGCCCATGTGTTGGAAAGGGGGACTGTTTACCTGAATGAAGATTTGTAGTTGTGATGGAAACACTCACTACTCTAGCTGAGTCACACCGCTCTTGTATACATTTATTTTAGATATTTATGGGATACCAGATATAACAGGGATGTTAATATACTCCCTAATGCTATTATGAAAGAATCATTCCTTATTCAAAATTAGTCTGGCACTCTCTCCAAAGTGGATTATTAAACATGTTCTCTACTCTTGGGGAAAGTTAAAGTAACCAGTCCCAAAGAAATTAAGGGCTGGATTCAAAAGATAAAAATCCACAGTCTTCTCTGCAAGTTGCTATTGACCCTTAGGGTTCAACTGTAGTGTTCTCATCTTTCTCTACTGTAGGCTTTTCCTGGAGGGTCAAGATGATGAAAGCATTTGTTTCAGTCTCTGGTTAATTGCTAATAAAGCTCTTCCTTTGTCAACTTGTCTTTCACTTGGTTGGTCCCCTGAAGCAGTAGAGAAGCAGACTTCTCTGAGGTTACAGTAATTGGTAGTTTGGTCCAGACTAAGATCAGTTCCCCAGTCAAATGAAAAAAAAAAAAAAAAACCACCAAAAAAGAAAATAACAAACATCACTATCAAGAAAATAAACAATGGGCCCGGAGAGATAGCACAGCGGTGTTTGCCTTGCAAGCAGCCAATCCAGGACCAAAGGTGGTTGGTTCAAATCCCGGTGTCCCATATGGTCCCCCGTGCCTGCCAGGAGCTATTTCTGAGCAGACAGCCAGGAGTAACCCCTGAGCATTGCCGGGTGTGACCCAAAAACCAAAAAAAAAAAAAGAAAAAAAGAAAAGAAACAATCCAAAACTAAACCACATATTTTGGAGAATATGTTTTTGTTTTTATTTTTGTTTTGAGCCCACACCTGGCAGTGCTCAAGGGTTGCTCCTAACTCTAAATTCAGGAATTACTTTTGGAGGGCTTGGGGGAACCATATGCAACTTGGATAGAATTGGAGGATCATGGTAAGTAAAGTTAGTCAGAAAAAAAGACAAATACCAAATCTATTGATGTGTGGTATATTTAAAAACAGGGCAGGAAATACAAGGGCTAAGTGGGAACACCTTGCTTCTTCCGGTCCCTAGATTATAGAATTAAGAAGGGCAGGAAAGGAAAGAAATTGTGGGAGGAAGGTATAAAGAGGTAGACAAGGAGGTAACAGGGGTCTTGAATATATTGTCAGTGTTGAGGTGTAGCATATGTGTGTATAAGAGCCACAGAACCAACAGAACTGAAAGTATGAAATTCAGACTTCAACAGCCAAACTTTAAAATATGCCTATCAAGAACGGAAAATGGGAGGTAGGAGGGAAACTGGGGGCATCAGTTGACAGTGATGGTGGGATTTGTGCTGGAATAATATATGCCTTAAACTCAAATATGGGTTTGTAAATTACTATGGCTTAATACAAAAAATTAAATAATTTAAAAAATCTTTGAGACTAAAGATATAGTATACCAGATAGGGTCTTTGCTTGCCTTGAATGTGGCCAAGCCATGTTGAATCCTTGGTATTCCATATAGTTCCCTGAGCACTGCCAGAAGTAATTACTGAATGTAGAGCTAGGAATAACCCCTGAGCACTGCCAGGTGTGACCCCAAAAGAGACAAACCAAAAAATCTGATTAAGTATAGTTCAGGAGATTGAAAGTAAAGCAAACAATATTCTATGAAGAAAATGTCTCTATAACAAATGGTTAGACTCAGATGAAAAAAAGCAGTTAGATTCTGCTTTTAAAATTTTGTTCGCAGAAGAGGAAAGGTAAAATAGATAGAGGAAAATGTGTTTTAAGGAAAATATTACTGATAAAACACATGCACTTGACCAGATAGAGAAAGAAAAATGAATGTGAGGGAAAGAATGAGGTCAAGGAAACAAGTGCATCTGATTAGAATGAGAACAAGACCTTCAGAAATAGGAACATCATGTTAGGAATGGCCTTTACAAGGGTTTGGGATGTAATTTCAACCTAAAGAGCACAGTGCTGACCTGTTTGAACATTTGTTTTAGGACTAGTGGAATCTTTAAATCTTTAAAATGTGCTCTATTAGTAGGGAACATTTTTAAAATCTATTATAGAAGAAAAAGATGACTCCACAACTATGTTAACACAAATTGCTTACACTTCATTAATGACACTTAAATTCAAATGTTAACAGACTTAACAAAAGGGTGAGAAACTTTCATCTTAAAATCATTAGTATACTATCTGTTTATAGTGGCTAATTATCTATTTATTATCATACAAGGTCTATATTTCTATGGTGCAAAACATACAAAAAGCTAAAAATGAATCAAAATAGTTGAATGGTAATATAAGCATTCAGTGATAGGTTTGTTTTATGAGGTTCATTGCTCCATTATAGTAAGAAACATAGTATACAGAAATAAAATAGACAACACATTTTTTAGGCCCATAATAAATAACTTTTTTCAGAAAATAGCAGGTTGATGGTTTCTTTCTATAACTCAATAAAAGCAAAATATGCTACTTTATTTACTTAATTAAAGCAAAGATTTCAGAAGCCAGGGTTTATGGCTAGATTGTTTTAAAAAAAAAAACTACCCCATTCAACTGCAGTGACAGAGCATTTCTTTTAATTCTATTATTTCTGAGTGCATCAGTCCTACACAGAAGAACATTTTTTTCTTGTTTTCCACATTGTTCTTTTCTAGAGATTAAGGAGGAAAGTATTGTTGATTGTCTGACACCCTTAGTTCTTTGGTGAGGTACTTAGGGCCACCAGAGTTGTAGTGGTACTCAGGAGGCTATGTGAAGCCAGGGATCAAACTCAGAGCCTTGTGCCCACTTCGGCAGCACATATACTAAAATTGGAATGATACGGAGATTAGAATGGCCCCTGTGCAAAGATGACATGCAAACTCAGGGCCTTATTCACGTCAGACAATACTCAATACTCAAAGGCAATATTTTGAGCTATATTCCTGGTACTAAAATTCTCAATTCTTATTCGCCAATGTAAATCGATACAATATAGAAAGCAGTATGAAATTCCATAAAAATTAAAAATAGAAATTCCCAATTATCCAGATACCCAACTTATAGGGATTGACCTGAAACACACTAATTCTAGGACATATATGTACTTCTATATTTATTTCAACATTATTTACAATGGCTATGAACTGGAAGCAACTCAAGTGCCCATTGACTGATGAACGTACAAAAATCTGGTATATATACACAATAGAATACTATTCAGCAGTATTGAAATCCTGTCATATAAACATAGGTATACCTGAAGAATATCATACTAAGTACATAAGCCAAATAGAGAAAACCAAACTTCCTATGATATGATTGATGTAGTGTATAGAGAAATAAACAGATGACCCTTTCATAATAAGACAGTAGGCAGAGTCTAGAGAAATTTTTAAGTATCATGGTAGAGAAAGCCTAAACTGTTTCAAATGGGTTGTGTTTGAAAGCTAAACTTTAAGAACTCTATTAGAGGAGCAAGGACTATATTGCTGGAACATATAAAAGGGGAGATATTTTGTATGCTTGTCAAAAAAGAAGCAAAATTATTTCTGGCATCTATATGGAAAGCAGAACTTTGGCTGAAGATACTTTCCAAGCAAAGTGTTGAAGGCATGGATAGAAAAATGTGAGATAAGACATATGTTGAGGAAAGAACTATTAAGCAAAAAGGAAGCATAAATTGATAGTTTTGAAAATTATTGTCTCTCTGGGAACTTAAAACCAATTAACATATTGAGAGCTAGAGAAGAAGCAGATATAGTATGATAGTAGTAACCTTGTCCTCTTATACAACTGATAAACATCTGCAACTATCAGCACCGTGTTACACAGTCACTCTATTGCTCCTACAGAGGGATATCTGACAAAGCTGGGAGGGCAAAAACCCAGGTGTATTAGTATCCAGACAAGACTATCTCTAGACTAATAACCTTTGATATCAACAGCCAGGCCCAGAGGGAAGGTAACTCTATTAAGCTCAGACACAGTACAAATCAGGCCACTAGAGATGCCCTCCACAGAAGGCAATGCTTAAAAAAAAACCCAGATCAAACATTCACTCACTGGGGTCCTGAAAACAAAAATGGATCTTGAGATCAAGAACTGTTGTGTGGTATTTCCTAGTGGGGAAAAAGAACCACCAAAAATAAATTTAAAAAACAAAACCCATTGTTAGAATAAATGAGAAACAGGTATCTTCAGAAATCAATGTTATTTTTGATTTGATCCATGGGTTCAGATTCTGGCTTCAGACTTCATGGGCTTGGTTTGACTTTCTCCTCCTTATCTTTATAAAACCTGTCAAAGTTTATCTTCTAGTTCAAGTCTGACTTGAGTCCATAGATAGTCTCGCTCTCAGTTTCTCTCTTCCCAGTTTCCCACCTACGTTAACCAGTCATCTCTTTGGATGATATCACATAATTTTTTCCATAGTCTTCCTAATAGGAATTGTCAGCTTAATTGCTCACCAAACCAATGTATTCCAAGTCCTATCCTCTATTAGCTGCTTATTATACAGTGATGAATGGAACCTGGTTTCTGTCCTAAGTAGCTAACCATCTAGTAAAAGAGATATATGTGAGCAGCTGATAACTAAAATATAGATCCATGTCTGGACACTTCCTCACAAGAGGAAAAGCTGCATTAATATTTGAGCTCAAGCTAATGCACCGTTCTCAGCTTAGTCCACAAAGTGCATTCCATTCCAAGATGACTTTCAGGAAATCTAAGAGGTATAAGATAGAAATAAAGTTATATTTATTCATCTTTCAAGATATTATAAACCTTGATTTTAAGTAGTTCTCTCCTGGCATCATATACTGCATAGTTTTCCAAAGTGGTTAAAACGAAATAAAGAATAAAACCCTTTTTCGCTCATCATAGTAGTTTGGCATTGGAACCTTTAGATCTAAGAGTCTCACAGCATTTGCAGATGTTGTCCAAATGGAGTTTAAGATCTCAGAATTTTAATCAGGTTGATTGCTTATGAATTATGAATATATGAAAACATCTTAATATATAAAGCTCTTGGCATTTTGAAATAATGGTATTTTATTAACTGCTGCTTATACAGAGAATGGTCTGTAGTATATCCATTATTTCAAAGACAAAGAGGGTTTGTTGGCTCAAAACTTAATATAAACCCAATTCAGAGAGAAACACTGGCATGTACATGCTTCATATTTACAGTTAACATTATAATTATTCTGTAAATAGGGAAGAACATCATAATAACAAATGTAAATTTTTATTAGTTAGGTATTATGGCAATATTGTGTAATACTGAAAAATATGTAAGTGCACTTCCTCAAATATTACAAATCATTTTATATATTTCTTTGCAGTCCTCTAAAAACTATGCTTGATTATAATAATAGGCTGCATTCTCTTTCATGTACGTACATATAATTTAAGATCCAATAATGCATAGCTAATATGTGTTGATTATTATCATTTAGATTAGCTGCACAACCTTCAGCCAAGTACATTCACTTTAATTATCTAAAATTATTTTATAGCTAGCTTTTATTCAATATTTTCTGTTAAAATAAATAATAGAACAATGAGCATCATTTTCAGTAAGAGAACTTTCCCTTCTTGTTTTAGTTTTCGTTTTTAAATTGTTTACATTGTTATTTTATTAAACAATTTTTACATGATTTCCAAAATTATTCATAGTTGGGTTTAGACATACTATGTTCCGGTAGTGATCCCATCACCAGTGTCTTCTTTTATTTTAATTATCTTTATTTAAACACCGTGATTACAAATATGATTGTAGTTGTATGATTTTAGTCATATAAAGAACACCCCCCTTCACCAGTGCAACATTCCCACCACCAATGTCCCAAATCTCCCTCCTCCCACCTCCACCAGTGTCTTCTTTGCTCCACAAGGGTTTCCAGGTTCCCTCACACACCACCACAAAGACACACACACATACCCATTGCTTCCGGTCTATCTCTTTCTCCTCTGACTTTTTTCCTTCTCTATCTTTCATCTCCCTATATTCTGGGTCCAAGGGTTAGTTTTCTTTTAAAAATAAAAGCTGAAGTTGATTTAGTGGTTAAGATACTATGAATCATTTTCTTCTTTTCTTCCTCCCTTCCCTGCAGTCCCTCCCTCAATCACTCATTTTCTCCCTTGCTTCCTTCCTTCTTTATTTTCTCTTTCTTCCCTACTTCCCTTCTTTGCTCTTTTCCTTACTTCGTTCCTCTTTCTCTCTTCCTTTCATCTTTCCCCTCCCTCCCTTTTCCCCTGCCTCCATTCTTTCCTTCTTTTCTCTTCCCTTCTTTATTCCTCCTTCTTTTCTGCTCTCCTTACTCCCCCTTCTTCCACCCTTCTTCCCTTTATTCCTTTTCCTTCCTTTCTTCTTTTCCTCCCTTCTTCCATCCTTCTTCATTTCTTCTTTTCTTCCGACTTTCCTCCCTTTGTTCCTTTCTTCCTTCTTTGCTTCTTTATTTCCTGCTCAAGGCTCCAACATGAAAAGCTTATATTCCAGCCCTTTGAACTAAAAATCAATGGCTTTATGGCTTTTTAATTTATATCACTATATTCCTTTTCAAGAATGTATCAATATGTGTTACAATATATAGAATAACCATTTTCATGGCATCTTCTCAATTACAGTTTTTAACTAATTTATTTTTTTATTTTAATTAACATTCTGTAATGACTAACAACCATAAACATTTTTAAGATTTTTTTATTGATATATAAGACTAAAAATGTTTATAAGTTGTAAGGGTACAATATTAACACAGTGCACCAACCATCAATTACTAATATCCCTCCACAAAAGGCTTTTGCACAATTTCAAAGTGCCCCACCTCCCACTACTTTTTTGCAATCTCTATAGCCACCCTTTTCTCTAATAATTTAATAAAATTTTATTTACATGTTTTTACTATGGTTAATTATTTGTAGCACTCTGGAGTACTACCTGCTTCCTTATAACTGAATATATTCTTTATGTTTTATTGTTAGCTCAGATATATGTGTGTGAATAATATATAATATATATCTTGCCACAGCATGCAAAAACATCTCCATTTTAGGGGAACTCAGTACATCAGATGTGTCCCTGGATTTCCCTTGTGTGGAGAGCTGAGGTGTTCCCCACAGGGTTCCTCAAAGGGCCCTCTGTGGACGCCTTTTCCCCTGAGTGGAAAGTTGAGAAATTCCCGAAGAAATAAATTCATGCTTGGTATTACATTTTCTGTCATTATTTGGCAATGGCTCCTTTATAAAAATCTCAGGCAAAAATATGGCCTCAATCAAATTCTTTTCAGAAATTCCAGCACCAAAGATTACTAAAAGAACCCCTTTTCTGGATAATATTTAGTAAGAAAATCAAAAGACAATATTTTTCTCTTATGTCCTTGCAGCCTCCCTGTCTGGTAAACAAGGGCATAGTCAGAATGCAGATCCTGGACTCTTGACTCTTCTCAGAAAATGGGAGCTGCACTTTAGGAGGTTTGGCCCCTTTCTTGACCTCTAAAACAATAGAGTTCACCTTGGTTGGGACTACATTCCTAGATTATTTTCTACTTCTTAGTTTCCTTTGTTTTGCATTTGAGGTTGGTTGTTAAAAGTGCCCTGAATGTGACCTTTTCTTATGCAACTCAGAATTAACTTTGCTTTGTGATTGTAAACATCCTTCTCTGCATCTGTGACTGACTTACCCCTATAAAACCCTCTGTTTGGAAAAAATTAAACCTGTCCCACTCCTGCCAGAAGATGTGTTGGCCCAACATACTTGTATGGTTTCATTATTTCATATTTCATATTCGTCCGCTTATGTACCTTCTTACCTCTCATGAAGGATTTCATCCCCACTAGAGATGCTGAGACGCAAGACGCCTGCAGCAATATCTGTAATTCTTTTAGTGGTGAAATTTTTCAGAATGACTTAGTAATAAACTAGAATTGCTAAATATAAGATCCCTTACAAAAATTATAATATTTTAACATCATAGTAACAGTGAGATGATTGGTTATATATTTTTCTTAATAGTTTGTTATTTTGGCTCAGGGTTTATTCCTGGCTCTGCACTCAAGGGCCATTTCTGACTGGGTTCAGAGGACGTAAGGGGTTTTGGGCTTCAAGCACATGTCCAACAAATCTAAAGCAAATGCCTACTATACTATCATTCTGGTCCAAAATAATGTTTTGGGTTTTTGTTTTTTTTTTTTTTTTGGAGTGAGGGAACACCTTGTGACGCGCAGGAGCTACTCCTGGCTATAAGCTCAGAAATTGCTTCTGGCTTGGGGGACCATATGGGATGCCGGGGATCGAAACCAGGTCCATCCGGGGTAGGCCTAGTGCAAAGCAAATGCCTTACTTCTGTGCTATTGCTCTGACCCCACAAAAGGATTTTTTTGTATACTTAGTTGGTTTTTGGTGGTTCTTTATTTTTTGTGATTCTAAGATCAAACCTATGGACTCATATAAAAAAGGCACAGAGCCACACAGAAAGATTCAAATCTTTCTATATTTGAAATCATCACCCTTTTTAAATCTTATCAGGACTCTGCCCAACGAAGACTCTACTCTAATTTCTGAATTTGTACTATTCCTTTAACACTGACTTATGCAATCAGTCCAAATTCTTTGTAATTGCACTCCATTTTAAAAGCAAGGAAATAAAGAGTCCATAACAAAAGCTAAAACATTCACTATACATTAGCACAAATGAATTAACATTTGTAGAGAGTCTATTTTTAAGATATTGGGGCAGAAGACTAGAGAGATATAGTACAGTGGGTAAGGCACTTGCCTTGCACACAAATAACCCAGGTTCAATTCCTGATATTGCACATGGTTTTCTAACCCCTCCAGGAGTGATTCCTTAAAACAAAGCCACAAGGAAACCCTGAGCACTGCTAGGTGTAGTCAAAAACAAACAAACAAACAAAATAACAAAAAAACTCCAACAATTCAGCATACAAAATTATAATTAACCAAAATTTATATTTACTAGGCAATACAATATACTTTTAAAATATAAATGTATAAGAGAAAAATTGTGGAAATAAAAAATAGATAATTATGTTCATTTCCTTTAAATATTATCATCAATATTCAAATAAAAATTAGTATCAGAAAAAAATTTAGTATCAGAAATTTAATATTCAATGTCAAAACCACTTCAAATATCACCGTCAATATTATTATCACAGCTGGATGACAAAATGGGAAGACTGCATAAATAGAGAACTTGAATTCATGTCTTGGTTTTGCCATTTATACATATACATACATACATACATATATATATGAGGAAACCAATTGAAGTGAGTCAAACTTGTTAATCCACATGAATTTTTAATTTTTTGTTTGTTTGTTGTTTGTTTTTGGGTCACACCGGTGGAGCTCAGGGGTCACTCCTTGCTCTGCGCTCAGAAATCACTCCTGTCAGGCTCAAGAGACCATATGGGATGCCAGAATTCGAACCACGGTCCGTCCTGGATCAGCTGCTTGCAAGGCAAATGCCCTATCACTGTGCTATCTCTACGGCCAATGAGATTTTTATCTATATAATATAGTAGCTTATTATTATCATGAATAATAACCATTGTAAGTAAGTTGAACCACAAACCAGAAGGATGATTTCTCCCCTAAATTGTTATAATAGCAATCTAATGGAAAAAAATATTATTTTCTTCCCAAAACCCTTTTTAGTTTACATATTAGAAAGCAATAACATAGCTAATATCACATTAGGAAGCAATATCATAATATATCATAAGTGCAAAAGCCACTATTGTGGTGAGATATGTCCTTTTATTCATTTTTTAAATTCTTAATTCAAAGAACATAGGAGCTCCACAACCAGAAAAAATATATTAAGGGGGCCGGGCGGTGGCGCTGGAGGTAAGGTGCCTGCCTTACCTGCGCTAGCCTAGGAGACGGACCGCGGTTCGATCCCCCGGTGTCCCATATGGTCCCCCAAGCCAGGAGCGACTTCTGAGCGCATAGCCAGGAGTAACACCTGAGCGTTACCGGGTGTGGCCCAAAAACCAAAAAAAAAAAAAAAAAAAGAAAAAATATATTAAGGAGAAAAAATGTGTAATAGCATGAAATATTTAAATATTTAAAGAAAAGGCTTAGAGTAGTAACTGATATGTATGAACCAAGTTGTGTTACACTTCCTACACTGAGATATATATGTATTTACTGCTGATGTGAACACTTGGATATGAATCATCTTCAAATATGTATACTGAGGTGGGCAGGGAGAGAGTTCAAAGGCTGTGCTTTGCATGCAGAAGGCCTGGATTCTTTCTCTGCCACCATGTGGTCCCTTGGGCCCTGCGTGGAGCAACAGCAAACACCAAACAAGAAGTAGCTCCTGAGCATGCCAAGTATGTTCTCAGACCAAAATAAATAAAATTTGCACTGTTAGAAACAGAACATAATAAAACTATAAGAAGCTTTTTGAGAATTCTAAGCATCAGCTCCAGGTCTTCCTTTGGCCAGAGAACCCTCCTTATAGTTCTTTACTCACAGTAAAGATTGCTTGCGGGGAGTCAGGTTTTAGAGAGCTACTATTAAAGAAAATGACTCCTGGAACTGAAAGATAAGAATGGTGTTAAATTATATTTGTGGGAAATTGGTTTGTTTTACTTTGATTTTTTTTTAAGTTTCAAGCTTAGGGCTAAATTTAAACTCTGAAACATGTTTTTCCTGCCACTTTACTAATGTCATCCATAAAGTCAAATTAACTTGCCTGTTTTCATTGACCTCATATGAATGGAAGTATTCAAAGATCCTTAAGCTGGAGCAAGCAACAATTCTATAATCACACTGAAAATAGATTCCTTTGCAACTCTGCTCTCACTAGTCAAGGGGATTTGTAGCTTGAAATGGCTGAGACAGTCTTCTATGGTGCCAACTAGTTACAGATTCTTCTAGAAACAATGAAACACACTTCTTATAAGTTTCTAGATACTATGAAGAAATTTTATAGTCTTAATATAAGAGCAATGCTCCCTGCCTCTAAGTGAAAAAAGGATGTATTGATAGCAAAAAAGGCAGTTGGTCATAGACCTGACTCCACAGCCTAGTCTATGGTAGTGTGCAAACTACACAAAGTCATACAGAAATTTATTCATTAAAAACTCAAGCAGTTATTTTTAACACTTTTCAAAATTACAAGAATGTGTCACAATTGTTCACAGCTGGGGTTAGAGGGACTTTCTTAGCAATGTTCAGATCCCAAGACCCCAGAGTTACTCAGTATGGTATTTCCTTGAGCCAGCAATAAAGTACTGTTTAGACTCTGCAGTAGTTGGGAACCACCAGAATCACACCCTGTGTTGGAAGCTGGTGTGGAGAGGGAGGAGTTGTGGATCTGAGGCAAACATGGAACTCCTGGACCTCTTACATGCAAGCAGGAGCTCAAGTCCTTTGAGCTTTCTTCCTTGCTCCAAAGTATTACAATATACAAGTTCTTTTAAATGATAATCATTTCCAGAAAAATTATGTATTTAATTTTGACACTATTGATTCTGCTTTAATTATTTTTTATAAAGATTGAACTAAGAAGATGGTGAAAAGAACTAGAATTCTATCTTTGCATGTGAAGGCCAGGTTCAATCTCAAACACCTCACTGTTCCAAGTACCTCACGGAGCAAACAAATCCATGAAGACCAAGCCAAGCACTGTCTGATGTGATTCTAAAATAAATAAAAACAAAAGAAATTTTGAGGACCCATATCATCTAATCAAACACACCAAATAGATATAGAACTTAAGACCAGAGCAATTCTACAGAGGTAGAACACTTGCTTTGCATTCAGCCAACCCAGGTTTGATCTCAGCACCCGGTATAATTACCGCAAGTGCACTAAGAATGATTCTTTGATAAAGAGCCAGGAGTAATCCCTGAATATTGCTGAGTATGACCCAAAAACAAACAAAACACCACACACACACACACACACACACACACACACAAGCTTTCTCTCAAAGGTTCTTGACATATGATCCTGCCTACCAAGTCCTCTTTCTCCAAGAGACTATTTGTTCCACGGTACTATGCAATACTACCTCTAGACCTGCTCAATTTTTTCTTCAAATTGACGATTGATAGTCGGGACTACAAATCTACATTTTTTTAAAGTTAGGGTCATATATATTTTTTAATAAAAATCTTTACTTAAGCACCATGATTACAATCGTGATCGTAGTTGGGTTTCAGTCATAAATAGAACCCCCTTCACCAGGGCAACATTCCCACCACCATTGCCCCCTCTCTCCTTCCCCACCCCTGCCTGTATTTTTTACAGTTGCTTTATTAGATGTGAGCATGCATAAGTATATTAAATTTTTATACATACAGATATACATGAATTCATACAAGTTGTGAGAATAATAGAGCATGAACATGATCTCATTTGGGATCATATCTAGGTATTGACATATGTAGGTCATCTACTCTACAAATTGAACCACATCCCTAGCCTCCTCCTCCTTTTTTCTTGTCTTCTTTATTTTCTTCCTCCTCTTCTTCTTCCTCCTCTTCTTTTTATTCTTTCTCTTCTTCACTTTCATCTTCTTACTCTTCTTACCTTATTCTTCTTACTCTTTTTCTTCCTTCTCTTCCTCTTCTCACTCTTCCTCCAATTCCTCTTATTATTATTCTCTTCCTGGGTGTCTGGGACTTCAATGATTCCTGTGTGGTTTCTGTTGAGTTTATCAAAGACTTCTATTTTTATCTGTTCACATTCTTCGAGTAGTTTATCCATTGTCTGATCATTTTCTTTAAGGTTCTCTTACAGTCTCTTCTGCTGTATGGAGTTATTCTGCATCTCATCCTCTGGCTCACTGAAACTGTTTGCAGACACCATTACTCCAGTGGAGAGGCTTTCCATTGAGATTTTCAATTCATAAACCGAGCTTTTCAGATCTTTTATTTCAGTATGAAGTTTTCTAATTTTAATCTACATATCCTCTTGATTCATATTTGTGGTCCATTCAAGTCTATCTGTGCTTTCTTTGAGCTCCATGAACATCCTCCATAATTTGTCTCTAAACACATTATCTGAAAGGATACCTAGTTCTTTGGTACTTTTCGGTTGATCAGAGCAGCCATCTTCATTCTCTACACGTGGGATTGCCCTGCATTGTTTCCCAGTTGTGATGCTTGTAGTGTGGTTTTTACTATGTGCAGAGGTGGGGTTCGCTGAGCAGCCATGCTCTTCTGGCTCCACCCAAAAAGCAGGTAGGGAGCAGGACAGCAGTTCTTTAAACTGACTCTCTGGTGCCCAAACACATGGCAGGAATCAGCCTCCATGCTTTTTGGGTGGGGACATCTTACCAGGTTTGGGTCCTGGAGAGATTATGTTCGTTGGTGTCATATATTAAAGGCTCTTCTCAAGGGTTAAAAGAATTAAATACATTGGCACAGTGATAAAATCCATCTTTATTTTCCAAAACTAACTGACCATTGACATGACCTTGGGTTCCTTAATAACTTCTCATCTTGGGCATATTTCAGAGTGTCTGGCCATGAAAACTTCTATCAGCTCTCTTCAGTGAGTCGAATGCACATACCTGATATGGGGAAAAAATATTCTGGAGAACTGGTATCTTAATTCCAAAGGGTGAATTTTTTTTTATCATATGGTTTAATTGTACAATCCATCAGTGTAGATGGATTTGCTTTTTCCCTTCACAATTTTTATTTTTTGTTTATTTGTTTGTTTGTGGGGTATACCCTATGGTATTCAGGATTTATTCCTGGCTCTTTGGTCAGGGATTACTTAGGACAGGAGACCATATGTGGTGCTGGGGATCAAATCCAGGTCAGCTACATGCAAGACAAGATCTTACCAGTTGTACTATCTCTCTGACTTTTCTACTTTTATTTCTATTTTGTTCTGTTCTTTGCAAAGGTGAACACTTCAGAATGATACTACAATGATAATAAAGGATGGCCTACTACTGGCAGTTGTTTTTAATCCTGACCAACTGTTTTTATTTTTTCCTGAGCTACTAGCAAAAGAATTTCACTTTGTAGCCACCAGAGGATATTTCTTAGGATAGTAATAACTTCAAACCAGTGAAATGAAAATTATAACATATACATTGCAGTTGTGGTCCCAGAAATCCAGTTCTATTTTCAAGACTCACCTCATCACTACTCAAAATAAGTTTCTTTGACAAGAAAAATTGAAATGAACTTGGTGTAAATAAATGAAAGAGATGTCTAGCATATGTCCAATTTATTTGGAATTTCTAGACCTTGGTATAATATTTAGCTACCTAAAATTGAAGAGATAGGAAACAACTCATTGTCTAGTTTATTTATATTAATTTCTTTTTTTTATTTTTTTATTTTTTATTTTTATTATTTTTTTTATCATGACAATTTTAATGAAAAGTAGAATGCCTGGCTCGAATACAGGCAGGGGTGGAGAAGATAAAGGGGGGCGGGCATTTCTAAATTGAAGGTGTTTCTCGAAGTAACTGAATAGACTCCACGGGTTTTTTTTGTATATATTTTTGGAAGGGACAGTGGAGAGAAACTAACTTTATCTCCTCCATGGTTCATACACAGATGAGTTTATCCTCAAAAAATTATAGAACAGTTTCCTAAGTTCATTGGTATCTGTCTCAGAGTTATGACATTCTTAAGAGGAGATAATGCAAGAATGAGTCCAAACACGAGGAACCTATGGATTCTCAAAGACACAACCAGAGAAGACACACAGATGAATCACGGTCTACATCAACACAACACAGACCCTGGCTGCATCCTTCTCTCTCGAGGGAAGTGAATAGACTGAGAAGGAGTAACTGGTTCTAAATAGGACACAGGAAAAGAAGATTGAGGAATTATGAAGAGGTTCTGAGGAGAAGTGTTGTCTTACTATAAATTAATGAGTCCCTAAGGTGGTTTGGGAATGGTGAGGCCTTTCTGGGCTTGACCCGGCTCCTGCAGCCCTACAGCCTGGCAGGGCTGAGGGTTGCAGGGTGAGGGTGAAGAGATTCATATAGAAGTTAGATGAAGTTCCAGGAGTCAGCCAGCTTTATTTCCCAGTCCCTACCACCATGTAAACCTCCTCACATCACCTCCTATCCTAAGCATTTTCCTAGAAGCTACTTCTCTACTCCTTCTGGCTCTCTCTGCCTGTCTCCCTTTCAGCTGTTCTACCCAGGCTTCCTAAGCGAATTCCGGGCTGCCTAACGCCCTTTGCTGATGCAACTGCTGCTGAATGGGTTGCTGAATTGCTGATAGAAAAATCTCTCTGTTGAATCTCGCAGTTGATTCTCACTGTGCCTGTTCTTGCTTCTGCCATTCATCTCTCTCACGCTTTTCAAACTCTCCTACTTATTCCAATCTCTCCCTCCATCCCATCTCTCACACCCAGTCCAGGTGTGGGCAGTTCTCATCATTCAGGTGGGGGAGGGCATGCCCACGAGGAGGAGGCCCAGGTCTGGGGACCAGGAGGTGGCCTCACATCATGAGGTCATAGAACTTGGAACCCTGGTCGCTAGGTCTCCATTTTTAAACGGCTGTTTGTTGACTTGGAGCAGAAGAGGAGTAGAGGCATGTTGTGCTGTTTCCCTCGGACCCCTGGCCGTGGCCGAAAGAGCCAGAAGGGGGGAATCATGCCAAGACTCATGAAATGGGCGAGGAGTTGTGGCAGACCTGCCCAGCCTCTGCCCAGGCGGTTGTGCAGGGTAAGACAAAGCAGCACAGGCAGGTCAAAACACAGATACCTCCCCCAGTTTGCCTGTGTGTGTGTGTGTGTGTGTGTGTGTGTGTGTGTGTGTGTGTGTGTGTGTGTGTTTCAGGGTGTGAGTGTGTGCTTGTGGTTCTTGGGCTACGGAAAGGGCCGACATTTGGCAATAGAGAAGTCAAAGTGCCACCACAGACCCATGCCTATATCTGAATCAGGGAGTGACCAGCGAGTTAAGACTTAACTTACTATTGAAGTACATCCTCCACATTCCTGGCACCCCTGACCAGGTCTGCAGGAATCTGGGATTCAAAGAGACCTAGCACTTGGAATAAAAGTGCACAGAGAACGAGTCCTGACCTTCTGCCGGCCTTGTCTCCTTAGCGCCACAGATATGCAGATGTGGAAGAGGAGTCCTTCCTGGAAGACATCTGCTCCCTGCCAGGTCATGGCAGTGTGGCTTTGCCCAGCACGGAGGTGGTCCACTGGTGTCACACCATTTATGTGGAACAACTAAGTGACAGCAGTGACGACGAACGGATGGAGGAGGAAAGGGCAGTGAAGAGAATGTACCCACTCCATAACACTTTGCTCATCCATCGGGTACAAGAACCCGAGGCTCTCCAAGAGAAAGGTGAGAGAGCCAGATGATGTGCCTGAGCATATGCACAGGAGAAGGGGGGAGGCCACAACTAGATTGTCCCAGGAACGGGTGTTCTAGTGGGTCAAGAATGACCTTCAGTCCCATTCTGGGAAAGTACAGTGGGCAAGACATGTACTGGTGGTCCAGGTTCGCACCTCTCTGCAGATGTTAGCCTGGGACCTGACCTAAGAAAAGCATTGGGGTGAGGGGCCAGAAACATGGGTGATCTTTTTTTCTCTCTCTTCGGATTTAGAAGTGGCTCCTCCTCCATCGTCTTTCCCAGTCGAAGACCCCGGTGCACATGGAGAAGCCCAAAGGGCTCCTGAGCCTGCTGCACATGTGCTACCCCCAAGAGTGGCTGAGAACCACGAAGAAGCATCAGGCTCAGCCTCGCTTAAAGACACCTCGGAACTGGAGGAGGAGGAGGAGGAGGAAGAGGAGGAGGAGAAGGAGGAAGAGGAGGAGGAGGAGGAGGAAGAGGAGGAGGAGGAGGAAGAGGAGGAGGAGGAGGAAGAGGAGGAGGAGGAGGAGGAAGAGGAGGAGGAAGAGGAAGAGGAGGAGTTGGATGCAGCTGAGCTGCTCTTGGATGAAGCCCAGATACCAACAGCAGAGGAGAGAGAGCACTGCTATGCAGTCTCCCGGGGGAGAAAGTGGGCTGGCTACATCGATGTCAAAATCCTTTGCCTTCTGATGCTGGTGTTTGTGTTTTAGTTTTTTTTCTTATTGTTTTCTTTATTAATTAAACTTGCTCTTTATTGTCAATGGTTTACTCCCTGGGTATAATAGGTAATACTGGCTCTGCTTTATCTATCTGTAGAAAAGCTTTGTCTTCCTAGAATACCAGTTCGTTTGTAATTCTCCCCCATCTTTTGCCCCAGCCCCTAAACTTAAATCTGCTTTCATTCATTCCCTTTCCCCTTACGTGGTCATCATACCTCCTGCAACTGGTATCAGGGAATTGGGGTCTCACACGGCTAAGGCTCGAACCGATAGATTTGCCTCTGTGAATTTCTTTGAAAGAGGAATCAAAGGATGAAAAACTAGTTGGAGCAGTTGGGTGTAATGGTGTGGTGTGGCTCTTGATGGAAGAAACTCAGAGTGTTGGCAAGACTCAGAAAACCTTGGCTCATATGTAGGCCAATAAAAAGAGAAAGAAAAGCAACTGAAAGGGTAAAGCACAACAGAAGATATTTCTCATAACAATGGTCCAGAGAATGGTTCCTTCTCTCTCCTCAACTTTTAGGAAATCATTTGAGAAATAGTCTACAGGGTCCAACATATCTCTGTAGACTAAAGGGGGGACCTTATCTTTTATTGGAGACATGACTTGACAGGGCTCATGGGGCCCAAAGTCCCTTCTGTTCTGCTGCTTTCAATTAGACATTTAGGCAGTCACTGGAATTGTTCAACCTAGTGTGTGTGTGTGTGTGTGTGTGTGTGTGTGTGTGTGTGTGTGTGTGTGTGTGTGTGTGTAAAACAGTAAGTGTAGGCATCCTCATTTTCTCTGTGATCAAAGGGAATATATGGAAGGAACTAAAAACAGTTAAACATCTGAAACTAAATGTTTAGCAAAGAAACATTCCCAGAGGACTTTCCAGAGAGGGAGGTCAGTCCCAGTCTCTAGTCTACCCCTCCATGTCTGGCGATAGACAGATAATCACCCACTGCACCACCACTCTGGCCCCTGAAATAGTCTTTTCTGGCACTGACATGTTTTTGGTCATTGCTTATAGAGAGAAACAGTACTAAAATAGAAACAAATTACACACAAGTATAAATATGTATCTCAATTCACAGTGCTCACAACTCTTTCAAAACAAAGGAAGTGTAGTTTCTGGTGTGGACTTTTGTTTGATTTTTTGTTTCAATTTGGTTTTTGTCTATTTGGTTGTTAGTTTTTGTATGTTGTGTGTTTTATTGCTTTTTGGTTATGATTGTCTTCTTTTTGTTGCCTTTCTGCTTTCTAGATTGCTATCTTTTTTTTTTTTTTTTTGGTGTGTGGAAAACTTCTGCTCTATGTTTAGAGGTCTCAGTATCTGCACAGATCCTGAGGTGGGACTTATGATGAAGTCAGTCTTTGTGGTTCTAGAGGTTCTGTTACCTCAGTGTCATTTTAATCCATCTTCTGTGGTTGGTGATCTTGGTCTTTGCACTGAACCTAGGGTGGCACCTAGGATAGCGTCTTTCTTTGTGCTTCCAAAAGCCCCATTCCGTTACAATTGTCTCTGCTGGACCTTTGGGACTGGGGATCATGATTATTCTGCAGGTCATAGCTCAAGCCCTAAACTAGGGCTTTTTTATTGGTCCCAAGATGTATACAGTCTGGTCGTGGTTCTTGCAGCCAGTCATCTGCAAATCCCGATCTTGGTTTTTGGACTTACCAAAGGGTACCAAGACTTCTGGTTTTGTCTTGTCGTTAGTTGGTAAGGTAGGCTAATCTGCTCTAAGGTCAAGATGTTCGCATTTTCCTCGTTGTCAGGATAACATGTTAGAGCTGGGCCTTGTTGTTAGTCCCGCCGTATCAAGGCTGTCCCGGATAAAGTTTGTTTCCTGCAGCTGTTGTGAAGAGCTGTGCCGTTTCTATGTCAGGGATCAAGGGTTCAAGGCTGAATGAATGGTATCTAATCACCTGAGGTCTAAGTTGATTCCACATGACATATTTTCAAGGCAGGAGATATCCCCATATTATAAACAACTATGAGTCCCTATCTCTAGTAGATAGGAGCTCTTTTTTTTTTTTTATATGTAAGATTTCCCCTTTACTTAGTGTGCCTTTGCAGGGGGAAGTGGTGCTACATTATAATGTCTGTATATTTGTGGGTGGATTGATGGGATAACCGAAACAGGTCACATACCCAAAAACGAGGAAAAAAAAAAGGGATTTAAAAATGTATGTGCTCACCAATATATATATGTAGGACAATCATTTAAAAAAGATAAATAAATTAATTAAAAACAAAACAAAACAAAAAAAAAAGAAAAAAAGAAAAAGAAATAAATAAAATAAGTTAGCGAAGTTTTTAAGGAACCAAAGTGGTGCAGAGGACTACCTTACATTTGGGGGAGAGCAGGTAAAGAGGTGGTGTATTACAGGTTTTATGCCTATGTTGGAAGTACAGTTTTTCCCATTGTCTTTTGGGTTTATCTTGTGGTGTGTGGGTTCCCAGGCAGCTTCCTAACACATCCCCTGACCTTCAGATTGGTAAAAGTTTGCGGCAGGGAGGTCTTGGAAGAGTTCTTGCATTGGGGATACTTTTGGACCTAGGCCCAGTTTCAAGAAACAGTCCGAGTTAGGGAGAGTTAGTAGGGAGGGCCTCGCAGCATGAGTCCACAGGGGAGTTGACTGTCTTTTCTTTTAGGAGACGAGGTGTGGGTTTATCTGGGTGTCCCCTCGCCTGGATGCAGGGTACTGGTTCGTTGGGTAGGAGGTCGATCTTGATGCCTAGTAGAATAAGGACTGAGGGTGAAGAGTTTTAATATGATGGGAGATCTGGATGGGATTGAGGGGTAAAGGGATAGTTGGATTTCCAGAGGGGAGAAAGGGGAAGGTATATGGGAAGGGTATGAAGGAAGAGAAAAGAGAAAATACCTTAGAGAGAAAAGGGGAAGAGAAAGGGAAAAAAGTAATGAGCAGAATAGAGAAAAAAAAAAGTAGTGAGAAGAGAGGAGAGAATAGCAAGGGAATGCTGGTTTGATTAAAAGTGTTCAAAGAATAGAGCCTGTGGTTTAAGTCTGTACGTCTCAGGTACTGCTTCAATGGTCTAACTGATCACGTGCTTCAATTCCTAAATGGAGGTATTACCTAGAGATAAAGTGTATGTTAAAGAGTTTTCTCCTGGCCATCTCGTAGTGCATGCAAGGTATGGTATCCCGTGTGGTATCACGAGTTGCCACCTTAGTTTGTCCGCCCTTTGTATCCAAGGGCGCCTGTGGACAGAAAAGCTGAGAGGTTATTTAAAATATAGTAAGATAAAGGCATTAAAAGGTAGTGTTATGGGTATGTTGCCATTGCAGTCCGTGATTTCCCTTGGTGTTCTATACTTGTGTTCCTGTATACGAACTCCAAGGGATTATTGTGGGCCTTTGTTGTAGAAGTCTGATTACATACCTGTTCTCTCTATGCTGCCATTTCTGTTGTTATCATTATCTTTATGGTATATTGTGTAATCAAAAATTTGCATTATTCCTTTTTCATGTATTTTGGACACTGCTCCCACGTATATGTTGACTATTACAGTGTTCGGAGTTTCTACCATGTTAAACCCTGTTATTTGATTGTTAAGTATTAGTTGTGTATAAAATATGTGTTCTAGGTGTTTCAGAATAGTGCTACCATTCTGTGTTTTTCTTTTGTCTTCTGACTTACTTCGTTTAACATAACATGATCTAGGTCCATCCACGTTGCTGCAAAGTCTGTGATTGTATCATTTCTAACTGCCATGTAATATTCCATTGTATATATGTACCACATCTTAATGATCCATTCATCTGTTGTTGGACATCGAGGTTGGTTCCAAGATTTGGCTATTATACTGAGTGCTGCAATAAATAGTGGGGTGCATATGTATTTTGGAATGAATGTCCTTCCATCTTGGGGGTATATGCCTAGGAGAGCAATTGCTGGGTCAAATGGCAGCTCAATTCTGAGTTCTTTGAGCACTCTCCAGACTTTTCTCCATAGATGTTGGACAAGGGGGCATTCCCACCAGCAGTGGATGAGAGTTCCTTTCATACCGCATCCTCGCCAACAAAGGTTGTTTCCATTATTTTTGATGTGAGCCAACCTCACTGGTGTGAGGTGGTATCTCATTGTTGTCTTGATTTGGACCTCCCTGATGATGAGTGAAGGTGAGCATGTTTTCATGTGTTTGTTGGCCATCCTTCTGTCTTCCTCAGAGAAGTGTCTATTCATTTCATCTCCCCATTTTTTATGGCTTTATTTGGTTTTGAGGAGCTCAGCTTTTTGAGTGCTTTGTATGTTCTAGATATCAGCCCTTTATCTGATATATCAAGTGAAAAGATTTTTTCCCATTCTGTTAGCTGTCTTCTTGCGTTAAGTAGGGTTTCTTTTGCCATGCAGAAGCTTTTTAGTTTGATGTAGTCCCATTTGTTTATATTTGATGCTAACGTTCTTGACATTGGTGCTCCATTCTCAAAGACCCTTTTGATATAAAGGTCTTCGAGTGTTCTGCCTATTTTATTCTCAATAAACTTTATAGATTCAGGTCTGATTTCCAGGTCTTTGATCCATTTTGAGTTGACTTTTGTATAAGGAGTGAGATATGGGTCGATTTTCACTTTCGTACATGTGAGTTTCCAGTTGTACCAACACCATTTGTTGAATAGGCTTTCTTTGTTCCATTTCATATTCTTGCCTCTTTTATCAAATATTAGTTGGCTGTATATCTGGGGGTTTATGTCTGGGAATTCTGTTCTGATCCACTGGTCTGAGGTCCTGTCTCTGTTCCAGTACCATGCTGTTTTAATTACTATGGCTTTATAGTATAGTTTCAAGTTAGGTAAGGAGATGCCTCCCAACTTCTCATTTTTCAGTATGTGTTTAGCTATCTGGGTCTTTTGTGGTTCCAGATGAATTTTTGTAATTGATTGTTCTATTTCTTTTAAAGAATTGTGTCTGGATTTGGATAGGGATTGCATTAAATCTATTATAGCAGTTTGGGTAAGATAGTCATTTTGACTATGTTAATTCTACCTATCCATGAGGATGGGATGTTCCTTCCATTTCTTTAGATCGTCTTCAATTTCTTTCTGAAGTGTTTTGAAGTTTCCCTGGTATAGGTCTTTCACTTCCTTGTAAGGTTGATTCCTAGATATTTGATATTTTTTGATACTATCTTAAATGGGATTGTATTCTTTAATCTCTCTCTCCTCAACTTCATTGTTTGTATATAAAAACGCTACTGTCTTTTTTGTATTGACTTTGTATCCAGCCACTTTGCTGTATTGGTTGATTGTTTTCTAGGAGTTTTTTCTGTGGACTCTTTAGGGTTTTTGATGTATATCATCATATCGTCAGCAGCTTGTGTTCCTCTTTCCCTACTTGAATTCCTTTGATTCCCTTCTCTTGTCGGATTGCTATTGCTAGGACTTCTAAGGTTATATTGAATAAGAGTGGAGAGAGTGGACAGCCTTGCCTAGTTCCTGACCTTTGTGGGAATGCTTCTAGTTTCTCTCGCCCATTAAGTATAATGGTTGGCTGTAGGCTTTTCATAAATAGCTGTAACTATCTTAAGGAAGGTGCCTTCTAACCCTATTTTGCTGAGTGTCCTTTAACATTAAAGGATGTTGGATTTTGTCAAACGCCTTCTCGGCATCGATTGATATGATCATGTGGTTTTTGTCTTTCATGTTGTTGATGTGATGTATCATGTTTATTGATTTGCGTATGTTGAACCAACCTTGTATTCCTGGTATGAATCCCACTTGATCGTGATGTATGATCTTTTTGATGAAGTGTTGGATTCGGTTTGCTAAGATTTTGTTGAGTATCTTTGCATCTATGTTCATTAGTGAGATTGGTCTGTAGTTTTCTTTTTTGGTGGTGTCTTTGCCTTCTTTGGGAATGAGTGTGATATTAGCCTCATAAAAGGAGTTGGGGAGGATTCCTGTTTTTTCTATGGTTTGGAAAAGCCTATGGAACAGTGGTAATAAGTCTTCTTGAAAAGTTTGATAGAATTCACCTGTAAATCCATCTGGGCCTGGGCATTTGTTCTTAGGGAGTTTTTTAATTACATCTTCGATTTCCTCTGAAGTGATTGGACTATTTAGACTTTCTAGATCTTCCTTTTCCAGTCTTGGAAGAGGGTGTTTGTCCAAGAATCTGTCGATTTCTAGTGGGTTCTCTAGCCTAGTTGAGTATAGTTGTTCATAATATGATCTCATGATATGTTGTATGTCTTGGGGTTCTGTTGTAATCTCTCCCCTTTCATTCGTGATCCTAGTGATTTGGGTGTTTTTCCCCTCTTTTTTTTTGGTGAGTTTTGCCAATGGTTTGTCTATCTTGTTTATTTTTTCGAAAAACCAACTCCTGGTCTCATTGATTTTTTGTATTGTTTTCTTAGTTTCTATGTTGTTTATTTCTGCTCTGGTTTTTATTATTTCTTTGCCTTCTGGTTGTGGTTGGATTTCTCTGTTGCTGTTGTTCCAATTCTTTGAGGTGATCTTTTAAATTGTTGGTTTTGTTATTTTCCTGTTTCTTGACATTGGCCTGTATTGCTATGAGTTTCCCCCTAATTACTGCTTTTGCTGTGTCCCATAAATTTTTGACATGTTGTCTCTTCATTGTCATTCGTCTCAAGGAATCTTTTTATTTCTTCCTTGAGTTGTTCTTTGATCCAGCTGTTGTTAAGCAGCATGTTGTTGAATCTCCAGGTATTAGTTTTCCTCCATTGCTTCTTCTTGACATCAATTATAAGCTCTGCTGCATAGTGATATGAAAGGGTACTTCTAATGATCCTTACCTTTGTGGTCTTATATAAGTTGGCTTTGTATCCTAAGACATGGTCTATTCTGGAGAAGGTTCCATGTGGGTTTGAGAAGAATGTGTATTCTACTTTCTGGGGATTGGAGGGCTCTATATAAGTCCTATTAGCCCTACATCTTCTAATTTTTCATTTAGAGCTCTTATTTCTTTGCTATTTTTCTGTTTGGAGGATCTGTCCAGTGGTGATTAGTGGAGTATTGAGGTCCCCTACTATTATCACAATTCCCTTCATGTGTTTCCTCCAGGTTTGCCAGTAGTTGCCTCACATATTTGGGTGACTCTACATTAGGGTGCATAGATGTTGACCAGGGTTAGTGTTTCTTGATCTAATGTTCCCCTTATCAGTAAGGTAGTGACCCTCTTTGTCTCTGATCACTTTCTGAGGTTGAATACAATTTGGTTCTGATATAAGAATGGCTGTCCCTGCTCTTTTTGGGTTTTCCATTGGCCTAATAATTACTTTCCATCCTTTTATTCTAAACCTGGTGCTTATCCTGTAACTGTAGGTGTGTTTCTTGTAGACAAGCAGAAGTCCGGTTTTATTTTTCCTACCCAGTTCTCTACAATGTGTCTTTTATATTGAGAGTTTAGTCCATTAACATTTAGGGGAAATTATTGATAGAGAGGACTGTTGTGCCAGTTTGTATTGTGTGGGAGTGGTTGATGTTACAATCGGGGGTTTGTATTGTGTAATTTTGTCTCTGATAAAGTCACTCAGGATCGGCTTAGTTTTGCACAAATAGTTCAAGTTCGTTCATATTTGTGAATGTTTTTAGTCTGCCCTCCCATATGAATGATAGTTTTGCTGGGTATTGGACCCTGGGTTGGAAATTTCTTTCATTAGTCGAGTCGTTTAAATATGTCTTTCCACTGTTCTTCTTGCTTGAATTATTTCAAATGGGAGATCTGGTTTGATTCTTATGTCCTTTCCTTGTACTTGAGTTTTTTTCCTCCCTTATTGCTTTCAGGAAGTTCCTCTTTCTCTTTGTTTTTTGCCATTTGGATTATTATGTGTCTTGGTGTGGGTTTAGTTAGGGTCTATTTTATTAGGGACTCTCTTGACTTCTTGGATTTGTCCTGAATTGTCTTTCCAGAGGGTGGGAAAGTCTCTGTATTATCTCCCTGACTACCTGTTCTTTCCCCCTTCCCTATTTCCTCCCCCTTCTGGTATAACCCCACAATTCTTAGATTGTTTTCTTTTGTCCTTGTTCATTAGATATTGGATTTTTCCTTCCAGTGCTTTGCCTTTTATTTCTTTGTTGGTTTCTTATCATTTTTTGATTGCAGTTTTCCTTCAAGTTCTTCGATGTGCTTCTCCAACTCTGTGTTTCTACTCGTAAGGGCTTGTTACTTTGTCTTTTAAATCCTTCACTTTCTTTTTGTATGGAATCTCTCATGTTCTTTTGACATTTCTTCTTTAATTTGGCTGATTCGTTCGGACCCATGAATTTCTTATACTCGTTTTGCTAGGGTTTCTTTCATTACTTTTAGTAATTTCTTGCATTCCTTCCTCATGACCACGCTTTTAGGTCTTCTTCCCATGGATCTGTGCGTTTTGGTGGACTTGGAAACGTGATAGGGGCTTGTCATGGTGTCTCCAGTTATAAGGGATCTCCTTTGATTTACGCATAATTCTTTGTATTTAATAGTGTGTTTTTGGAGTGCTGTGGCTTCTAATTTCGGGCCTTGCTTTGGGTCTCCTTCCTGAAGGGTGTTTCTAGAGGAGCCTGTTGGGTGAGGTTTGTTAATACCTACCCTTTCTCCTCCCCTTTGCTATCTAAGTTCAGCCTTCCTGCAGTGGGTCTTGTCCCTTTTCTGCCTCCTTATTTCTGTCAGCGGCGCAGTTCCACTCCTGGCCACAATTGTTACTGGCGCTGTTGAGCCTAGCTCTCAATCCAACCCTCCTTTCTCTGGGATTCAATGGAGCTCCGCGCCCCTCCAAGCCTCCCTTGAATGAGTTCCCTCGTTTCGACCCTGCAGGCTCTGTCCACGGCCCTTGGGGAGTCCTGGTCTGCTCCAGGGGTCCAGGGAGGTGGACTGTTTCTAGGTCACCTGCGAGTCCAGATGGTTGGCCCTATCTCCCCCCGTCTATTCAGTCGCTCAACTTGCCTTTCTAGGCGCCACCACTGGGGGGGAGGGGCCGGCCCAAACGCCGAGCCAAAGGACAGAACCTCACACAGGCCTCCCCAGGCCGGCCCGCAGGGGTCTCTGGGTGGGAGGGGGCAGGCCCAAACGCCAAGCCAAAGGACAGAAACACTCACTTCACGCCTGACCAGCCGGGGCCCCGCAGGGGGTCTCTGGGGGGAGGAGCAGCCCAAACGCCGAGCAAAAGGACAGAAACTCACTCAACCCTCCCCAGCCAGCACACAGGGGGTCTCTCTAAATTAATTTCTAAAACTGTTAATTTTTCATCCTGACAATGACCCTGGAAGAACCTTAAAGACCAATAAAATATCATTAAAGTCTCTTCAGAATAAGAATAATAGATATTTCCTGGGGCCCAGAGTGATAGCACAGCAGTAGGGGCTTTTGCTTTTGCACGCGCTGAACGGGACAGACCTGGGTTTCGATCCCCGAAGTCCCATAATGGTCCTCCAGCAAGGGTGATTTCTAAGCACATAGCCAGGAATAACTCCTGAGCATCACCAGGTGTGGCCAAAATAAACCAAAAAAGAAAAAGAAAAAGAAAAAAGAATCATTATTTCCTTATAGCCAAGTGGGACAAAAATCTAAGTAGAAAAACAGAAATTTTATGTTTTTGGCTACTAAATTAAAAATGTCTGAGACATCCAAGTAAAGGTGTCAGTCAGTAATCTGGACTATTTGAGGGAATTTTGAAAGTCCCTATAAAAGAAGACAACTGAAGATATGATCAAAATTAAGTGAATTTCAGAATGGGGAGAAACTATTCACCCAATACACGTCAGATAAGGGGCTAATATTTAAGGAACTTCACAAGAAGAAAAACATCTTAAACCCATCAAAATGGGGAGAAGAAATGAACAGAGACAATTCCTCAAAAGGAAGAAATATAAATGGGGGCTTTCGGAGAGATAGCACAGCGGTGTTTGCCTTGCAAGCAGCCGATCCCAGGGACCAAAGGGGGCTGGTTCTAATCCTCGGTGTTCCCATATGGTCCCCTGTGCCTGCCAGGAGCTATTTCTGAGCAGACAGCCAGGAGTAACCCCTGAGCATCACTGGGTGTGGCCCAAAAACCAAAAAAAGAAAGAAAAAAAGAAATAAATATAAATGGCCAAAAGGCACATGAAGAAATGTTCCACATAATTAATCATCAGGGAGATGCAAATAAAAATAACAATGAGGTACCATCTCATACCACAAAGAATGGCACACATCACAAAGAACAATAACAATCAGTGCTGGAGGGGATATGGAGAGAAAGAAACTCTCATTCACTGCTAGTGGGAATACCATTTAGACCAGCCTTTTAGAAAACAATATGGAGATTCCTCAAAAAACTGGAACTTGGGCCCAGAGAGATAGCACAGCAGCATTTGCCTTGCAAGCAGCCGATCCAGGACCAAAGGTGGTTGGTTCGAATCCCGGTGTCCCATATGGTCCCCCATGCCTGCCAGGAGCTATTTCTGAGCAGACAGCCAGAAGTAACCCCTGAGCATCACCAGGTGTGACCCAAAAACCAAAAAAAAAAAAAAAAAAAAAAAAAAAAACTGGAACTTGAGCTCCCATATGATCCAGCTATATCACTCCTATGAATATACCTAGGAACACAAAAACACAACACAAAAAGGCCTTCTGCACACATATTTATTGCAAGGCTAATTACAAAAGTCAGAATCTGGAAACAACCCAGATGCCCTACAACAGATGAGTGGCTAAAGAAATTGTGGTATATTTACACAATAGAATACTACACAGCCATCAGGAAAAATGAAGTCATGAAATTTTCCTATACATGGATAGACATGGAAACTATAATGCTGAGTGAAATAAGACAGAGGGAGGGGAGGAGAGAGAGAGAGAGAGAGAGAGAGAGAGAGAGAGAGAGAGAGAGAGAGAGAGAGAGAGAGAGAGAGAGAATAGTCTCATTCATCTGTGGGATTTAAGTAAAATAAAAGACAGTATTGTAATAATATCCAGAGACAATAGAGATGGAAGGATATATGAGGACATAAATGATATAAGATGATATAAGAGACAATATAAGATGGAAGGACAGGTCCATGATATGAAGCTTACCACAAAGAATGGTGAATGAATTTAAAGAAATAACTACATTAACAACTATAGTGACAATGGCAATGAGAAAAATAGAATGCCTATCTCGAATACAGGCAGTAGGTGGGAGAGGACTGGGATAGGGGGGCATTGGTGGTGGGAAGGTTGCAGTGGTGACAGATGGTGTTCTTTTCTATAACTGAAACTTAACTACAAACATATCTGTATTCATGGTGCTTAAATAAAGATATCACTATGAAAAAATTAAGTGAATTTGAGAAAGAATGAAGAATAAAAAAATGAAGAGAGCCAACAGCTACCAGAAGATAACAACTAAGCTATAATAAATACATTTTCTTCTTTTTCCTTTCCTACATGTCTACTTCAATGTTTATCCTCTCTCTCCTTATCTCTTATTTAAAACTGAAAAGTGAGGTCTAGGGCAAAAACACAAAGGGATGGAGCACATGCCTTATATAAGTGAGGCACCAAGTTTAATCTCCACGGCTGCATGGGCCCCTAAGCACCACCAGTGTGGCCCTTATGGCTCCTAAACATTATCAAAATTGTGAAGCACTGAGACACCAAGCTGAATATTACTGGGAGTAAACCCCCTAGGACCTCTAAGCATAAGTAGATATCTATTTTTTTAAAAGTGAAAAGAGGGGCCGGAGAGATAGCATGGAGGTAAGGCGTTTGCCTTTCATACAGGAGGTCATCGGTTCGAATCCCGGCATCCCATATGGTCCCCCATGCTTGCCAGGAGCAATTTCTGAGCCTGGAGCCAGAAATAACCCCTGAGCACTGCTGGGTGTGACCCAAAAACAAAAACAAAAACAAACAAAAAAAGTGAAAAGAAAAATATTACTGTGAAAGATTTTTATTTTTTATCTCTTTATTAATATCTTTATTTAAACACCTTGATTACAAATATGATTGTAGTTGGGTTTCAGTTATATAAAGAATACCCCCCTTCACCAGTGCAACATTCCCACCACCAATGTCCCAAATCCTCCCCACCCCATCCCCGCCTGTACTCTAGATAAGCTTTCCACTTTCCTCATTCATTGTGAAAGATTTTTAATCCACTGTGGTAAAAAATAAAAATAAAAATTTCTCAAAAAAAAGTGAAAAGAAACATAAGCAAAAGTGGAATTATTGGGTAAAGAGCATTTTAAGATTCATGGGTAAGACACTTGCCTCACATGCAACAAACCCTGGTTCAACCCCCAACATTGTATATGGTCCCCTAAATATTACCAGGAATGATTTCTGATCATAAAACCAAGAATAAGTTCTGAGTAACACTGGGTATGCCCAAACTTCCTCCTCTCCTACTCTGACTTCCAAAGACTCTTAGTCTATCTGACAAAAGGCTTTCTTTCTTTATCACCCCCAATAAATATAATCTTTGTTAATTTAATAGAAAGAAGCATCTGTTTGTATCTCCAGCATGAAATACTTTATATGGTAGAAGTGCAAATAGTGTTGCTATGTAACAAACCAGAGGGTGAATTCCTAAGAAATAAACTACCACACCTAGCAAATAGCTCAAATAGATGGGGTTGAGGAACGGAGATCAAGATTACTTCCTCCTGATTAGAAAGATAGGATGAAAGGCAGGTGACTTGCAGACTGCTAATCTGGGTTCAATTTCAGCTCCACATATGGTCCCAAGCCCTGAGAAGTAAGCTCTGAGTACCAATGGATGTGGTCCAAAAACAGCAATAACATAAAGAAGCTTCAGAAATTTATGCTAGGATTTAAGTTACAAAGAAGTGAATTGAGACTTTAAGTAATTCTTCTGCTTTTTCTTTTTTACAGGAAATGTATCTTCTCTCTAATTCTCCCAGACTGGAATATTCTCATAGGCACATTGATAGACCCACCTTCAAATATGACCCTCTCTTTTGTAGCCTAATTTTCCCTTTAACTGTTTATTTTAAAATGTATAACTTTTTGATAGTACATTTTGAAATTCTATAATTTCTGTTTACATGTCAACCATTTTATCTTAGTCTTACATAGCTTTTCATTATGCATCTGGCTGCATTTTTTTTTTTGGCTCTTTAACAAGAAACAGTACTTAGAGACCAAAAATAGTTATCCATTTTTAAAAAGCATTTATTTCTTCAGTATTAAAATGCCTTTAGTTTGAATCTAAAATAAAAATTGTTTTGCGATCTTAAACCAAATACATATCTAATTTGACCTAGAAGCATTGCACAATGCTTTTAAAGGAAGCTTTGATGCCATGATGCAGACTAGCTTAGGTCAAGCTAGTAGAATGAGGCTACTGTTAAACAGTATGTAAAGCCATCAATTTTACAGGGTGTATTGTGGTTTCAAATACCTTAAATCTGATGAGATATTCCTATTTTTAAATTGAGGTTTCTGACCTAAATCAAAATCCATCAAAATGCAATTTTATACTAAAGAGGAAATAGAAATATTCTACAGGAAACATTAAGCTATTCAATATTTTAGTTCTCTATGGCCTTCAGTTAAGGTAGAGTGGAACAGATGAAAAGGGAAAAAGGATAAAAAAGTTTATGTATATGAAATCCAATCTTTTTTCTTTTCTAAAAGAATAAAAGTCGAGCATATTTGCCAGTAATACAATGTCATCCTTAAACTCATTAAAAATCCTGCTGTTTTAGAAATTATTTTTATCTTACTAATACCAAAGGGAAAACCTTATTAAACCAATGGAAAAAACTGTACAAAGTTTGTGGCTCCTTAATAAAAACTAATTTTAATCATACTCTCTAAATAGTTTCTATTTGGGTCCCACACACAAAAACATGTCTAGTAAACTGAGTTGCAAAATTGTGATGCCATATTGATAGAGACAATAGTTACTTTCTAAATGTTATGGCATTTAAATACTGGCTATACTTTAGTATCAATGTTGGAACTCCAATATCTCTTTCTATAGTCTTATGTTCTTCTCAGAATTATTTCAGATAAAACATTTCCCCCTCAGACTCATAAGCATAATCTTATAGAAGTAAATTGTGACTCATTCATCCAAGAAAGCCATAAGGCAGCTAAAATTTACAAGCTGGAGCTACATGTATTTTCATAGATAAATCTTACATACATGCCAAGCAAAAATAATTTTCAAAAAATTACATATGGTATGATTCAATTATATAAGATTTTATTTCTTTTATGTTTTGAGCCACATCCAGTGATGTTCAGGAGTTATTCTGACTCTATACTCAGGAATTACAGCTGGCAGTGCTTGGGGACTATATGAGATGTGAGGGATTGAACCCACATTTACAAATCCACATTGCAAATCAAGTATCCTATTGGCTATATTATCCCTCTGTCCCTAAGATTTTAAAATTCTACAGTAATTCTATGTTTCTTTGAACATATGTAGATGTAGTAAATATGAAACCATGTTGCCTAGGTCATTTAGCGTAGTAGTTGCTCTGAAAAGAGATAAAGGACAAGCATTAATTTTATATTTCATATCCCAGACATAAAAACAATCTAATTGTTCACTGAAGAAAGAATAAAATATATGTTATACATATCCATATATAAATATAGAATGAATTGTTATTTATATAATGAGAATATATTACCATTTGTGACAAATTGTATAAACCTTGAAGGCATTATACTAAATGAAATATATCAGACAGAAAAATAACAAATATTGTATGATCTCACTTATAGGTAGAATCTAAATAAAAAGCTAAAACTTAGAAAATGAGAGCAGATGTGTGGTTACCAGAGATATAGGGTGGGAGAAAAGGAGATTTTAGGAAGATGGTTAAAAGTAAAAATTTCAGCTTCATGATAAATTACTGAGAATGCAAGGTACAACATCATGACTATAATTACTTCCACTGAGTGATCTTAATAGGAATTGTTAAGAAATCAATTCCTACAAGTTCTCACTACAATGAAAATAAAAACTTTTGTTTTATCTTTATTCTGTTGTATCTGTATAAGAATATGATTCTATTGGGGTCATCACTTCACAATATAAGATCATGAAGTGAAAGAATAAACTTTTAAAATACCCATGTCAAACTAACAAGCTAAAGCCTATTTTCTTACCCTGTGAGTCTTAACCCCATATGAAAACACAAAACTAGATGTGGGAATTGACAAAAAAAAATTGGCAACAGAAAAGGTTTCTAAACTTAAAATGACAAAAAATATTCACTCAAAATCAACCATGTATTAAATTGAAGTACTTCTACCAGTGCTTACTTAGGTTGTATCTCTTGGCAAAAAAAAAAAAAAAAAAAGAATTATAAGTGGAAAAAAAATTTAAGAAACCCTGTTCAAAGGCAACATTAAGACTTACTGAAATCCCTAGCAAAATTACAAAAATAGCAATGGAAATAAAAGAAAAATATATAAAATTTATTTTAAAATATGAGAACCCCAAATAGGAAAAAAAATTCTTAAAATGGGACAGGAAAAAAATTACTGGGTAAGAGGTATGCTTTATCTCCAGGACACACAAATGCCTCTCTGGGTATTCCCAGAGTTTCCCCAGGCACATCCACATGTGGCCTCAGTGGCCCTTAGCACTCCTCAATGGTCCTGGTGGTCCCTGGTAGTTCAGACTAAGAGTAGCACTGCATTTGTCCTCTAGTCCTAGCACTGAACCATTTAACTCAGTTTGGATGAGTATCAAAGAGAATTTTTTGGTCCTCCTGAACACTGCTTTCAAGGCCAACAAACAAGAAAACAAAATATTCATAATAAGCCAAAATAACTGCATTGTATATAGGAAGACTGGGTTTGATCCCAGGCCTTACATGATCCCCCAAGAATTGCCAAGGGTTGAATAGGTCTACACCTATTTAGACCTATTTAAATAGGTCTACTTCCCCCAACCTTACCCCCCAAAAATAGAGCCCAAATAGAGGTTTAATACTCCCCAATTGTTTTATTTTTTTTCTATATTCCCACAACAATGGTTACAGAAAGTTTTAAAAGGAAGTCTGAAATTAAGGTGTTGGCAGTAGTAAGTCCTTCTTGAATTTTCAAGGAAAAATCTAGTCCATGTCTCTTGCCTCCAGTGACTACTGTCAATCTTTGACATTCCTGACTTGTGACTGCTCTCCTATCTCTCTTTGTATTCAAATGGCCTTTGTTTTCTGTCTCTCCCCAGTACCTGTGGGCTTCTGGATCATTTTCATTGTTCTTTCTTATAAGAATATTTCTCATTAGGGTTAGGTGGTTCCCTAAATCTAAGCATCTTAATATCCTTAATAATGTATATTGCTATACTATTTTCAAATAAGATCACATTAAGAGATATCAGGACTTAGGCATGTCTTTAGATATGCCATAACCATGTCATTTATATCACTTATAATTTATGGACATCAAGATATGAAAGAATGAGAAGTTAAATGAGGGAAGTGGCACTTCAACTAGTTCTTGACTTACGTTCAAGAACTTGAAAGCTCAGGACTTTTACAGATGTAGGAAAATGAATAAATTGTTAACTCTAGGCAAAGAGTCAGGATATGCTATATTTCTTGGGATATTTTTTGATGCTCCATTAGTTTCTGAAAAAAAGTACCAAATAATATTTGAGAATAAAAATATACAGCAAAGTAACAGACTACAAAATTAATATACAAAAGAATATTAGTTTTCTATATGTGAATTCATGTTTATCATGAGGATTAAAGGAAGTGTATTGCATTCCAAAGGTTGTTTAAAAAAACTTACAACAATAAAATCGGAACTTGGGAATGACTCAGTGGCAAAAAATGCTTGATTATCATCAACATAAGGCTACAAGTTCAACACTCAGTGACACCCACAAGTTCTGGGAAGCTCTATTGTTTGGGACTCCTTGTGTCATAAGGAAGCACTGTGTATATATGAGCAGATATAAGGCCCATAAGAAACACCACAACCAAGTATCCAAACACCTTAACTCTGTGTGTGGGAAAGAGAGGTTGAGAGAGAAGAGAGAGAGCATGAAAAAGAAAGAGAGAAAGAAAGAGAGAGAAAAAGAGAGAGAAAGAGAGAGAGAGAGAGAGAGAGAGAGAGAGAGAGAGAGAGAGAGAGACTTCTGGTTATCAAAACAACAAATGGAAGAACTTGAGGAGAATGCTCAACAAATTATTGTCTCACTATTCTAGAAGTGAGAGGTTCAAAATTAAGGAGTTACTAGGCCTATACTCCCTCTGAAAAACTATAGGGGATATTTTTGCTTGTCTTTTCTTGTTTCCGGGGTTTATTTTCAATCCTTGACACTTCTTGGCTTATAGAAACCTCATTCCATTTTCTACCTCTGTCATTATTAACCATCTTCTCTCCATATTTTTCTCTACTCTTCTTGCAGATACACCAGATACAAACGGATTGTGGTCCTTGTCTATTCCAGTCTGACTAAATCTTAATTAGCAGTACCACATTTTACAGTCAAGTAAAGTACCAAATAAAGTCATCTTCTGAGGGGAGTATTTTGGCAAGTGTCACAATTCAGCTCATAAGAAATGTTACCTGAAAATCCATTGACAGTAAGTATTTAATACATATTTTTCGTTATCACAATGACAAAAGAAACCAACAGTTAAGTTCTAAACTGTCTTTTATTGGAGGGCACACCATTGGTGCTCAGAAGTTACTTCAGGGTCTATACTCAGGGATTACTCCCCATCAGTTTGGGGACCTCATGGGATGCTGGGAATCGAACCCATTGAAAGAAAGCATCCTACTTGCTGTATTATCTCTCCAGACTCAAGACTGACATTTTTATCTTGAAATTAGCAGGCAATAGTAAAGATTGTTTACATGATGGCTTAAAAATATATTCAGATATTTATTTTAGAAGCTTAGAAAAAAGCTCAGTACAGCCTACTGCCAAAATAGAAAATGTATCCTGGTATATAGAAAATATGCTCTCTACTATTCTATGGCACACTTTATAAAGCTTATAAAAATTTAAATAACATGAATAAACACACCATGTAAAGATAATATTTATAATTTTAAATACATGCATAATGTCACTAGACTCATTTAATATACTTTAAGAGCAAATATCTGACAATCTCATCGTTCTTGAGGTGAAATGAGGTTAATTTGTCCTTTTAGTGGCAGAATCCATCTGACCTATAAAAACTAATTTTTTGTTCATCTCCTAATTTTTTTTTTATTTTTATTGGAGTTATTGTGAATTACAAGTCCTTCATAGTTGGATTTCAGGCATAAAGTAACAGTGAATTAGGTCCATTCCCACCACCAGTGTTGACCTCCCTTCACCTAAGTTCACAGCATGCATTCTATACCACCACACTTAGCCCCCTGGCCTGCCAGTATAATCGGTCCATTTTAAGTTTAGGTTGTTATGGTCTGGGTCTCTTAATTCTATTGTTGTTGACTTTGGCTTGGTATTCAGTTCTGTCCTTTTTTATCTCCACCAATGCACCTGAGACCACTTGGCCCATGGCTCCCATTCTATTTTTTCCCCTCAGTTTTATAGAAATAAGAAGTAAAACAATTGGTAATGGGAATGTTGCACTGGTGAAAGGGGATGTTCTTTACATGACTGAAACCCAACTACAATCATGTTTGTTTTTAAGATGTTTAAATGAATATATTAATAAAAAAAGAAGTAAAACAAAGTAAGTCATGACCCAAGGTTTATGAAAAAGGTGGGAGCTCATATCTAGAAGATTAAAAATTAACTTTAGAAAAAGAGGGTGGCAGTTTTTGTTTGTTTTCTGGATTTTTTTTTTTGTGCCTTTTTCTTTTGGCTTAGGTGTGGCAAACTTTGGGGGAAATTAGAAAGAAAATACCCTTATCCTAAAAAACAAGGTGTCCCTACATAGAAAGCATCCTATCATAAGATCAACTACAGGCTCCGGACATACTAATCGTCCAACCCCAAGGTCTTTCTTCATGGTCCCATGAAAAGTTCTACTCAATTGCAGTTGTTACAGTCAGGTTTATGTAATTAGAGATCTCGGTTTTTGCACATATCTTATGTTGAAGCTGGGGTGTCACGGAATATTTTCTAATTTTTTCTCACTGTTAGGTGGTGAGGCAGGGAAACCTGCACTGAAAGCAAGTTGAAAAGCTGATTTTTTAATTGTCCATACAGGTTCTTTCATAATATATGCTTTACCCCATTTTGCTATAATACTTAGAATTGTTCATTTTCCATAGCTAAATTAAAATGGAGAAAAAAATTTTTCTTTGTAAACATTTTGATAGTGATTTTAATGTGATTGACAGGGTCAATTAAGTTGAATTAAAGTTGTATGATTTATCAAGATGAAAACCTTCCACTCAAATGATATAGGATTCTATAAACTGTTTTAAGTATAAAATCAGTTAAATTATCAGACTAGTAAATTTATATAAAGAAAAACTCATGTTGAAGTCTTACTATTTTTGACTATACTTTTAATCATTAAATCTATAAAAAGCCACAACTTTACATATCAAGTATTTTTTAAAAACCATCTATGGGATGTAACTTGAAGACATTATGTTAAATGAAGTAAGCCAGAAAAAGAAGTATAAATATCAGATGAGTTTACTTGCATGTGGTATTTAGAATAATTGCATGAAGAAATGCAATGGCTTAAATTGTTGTTGTTGAGAATTCTCTAGGTCCCAGAATATAGTAAGAAGAAGAAAAGAAACTGAGTGGAGAGAGAGGAAAAAGCAACATGAAATTGGGCTGGAATGATAGCGCAGCAGTAATTTGCCTAGCAAGCACCTGACCCAGGAAAGACCTGGGTTTGATACCCGACATCCCATCTGGTCCCCCAAGCCAGGAGCGATTTCTGAGTGCATAAATAGGAGTAACCCCTGAGCATCACCAGGGGTTCTAAACAAGAAACAAGGGCAAATGGGTCTCAGGTGCTCTGATGGTGTTAAGAAAGGACAGAACTTGGGGGGCCTCAATGATAGCACAGAAGTAGGGCATTTGTCTTGCAGATGGCTGACCCGAGATGGACAGATGGACCCAAGTTTGATCCCTGGAATCCCAGATGGTTCACCGAGCCTGCCAGGAGCAATTTTGAAAGGACAGAACTAAATATCCAAGCCAGATTCAACAGCAATGAAATCATGAGATTCAAATTTTAACCAAACTTAAAAAAGTGCCTGTTATGATGGCAGGCTGTGGGTAAGGGGTGGAGGCATGGGATGGACTCTGGAAATATTGGTGGAGAGACATTGACACTAGTGGTAGGATTGATCTAGAAACATTGTGTGTCTAAAACCCAACCATGAATAACTTTTAAATCAAAAAGGGAGGAAGGAAAAACCTATGCACATCAGAATAATGACTCCTACATGTAACAGAATTTCTGACTAGATTATAACAACATTTGAGACTTTCTTGGCAAGAAAATGCTTATTCTCATCCTGTGATTTACATAGGAACTAAAGAGCCTTTTAGGGGGAAAAACTCTAAGCCACAGATGTTTAGATTTCGAAGATACATGCAGGGTAAAATGAAAGAATCTAGAAGGGTCTCTGAAAGAGAATTTTTCCTTAAAGAAAGAAAAGTTGAGCTTGGGACCAAATTGAGATGGACAAGTTTGGTTTCAATGCAGCTGGCAACAGGATGCCATACCAAGAAGGCATCCTGGTAGTAAGGATATGGCCTCTGGACTCCCTAAATAGGGACATCTCAACAGTTCTGGTTTGACCTTGAAAATTGCTACAATTCTCCTGGTCTCATTGTCTATCTGTGAAATGAGGATGAGTAGGCCATGTACTAGAGGCTGTTGGTGAGTATAAATGGAGATACTGCATAGAAAAGACTTACAGTGTTTTCAACACATATGTTTTTTAACCCAGCAGCTCAAGTGTTTTTGAGAGAATACACAAGTTGTTTATGTAAATTGATAAATCTAGCAATAATTGTAATAACCACAATAATACCCTCAGTGCATAATGTATCATTCAGGAACCCAGTTAACTATAAGCAACTAATCCATTACAGTCCTGTATCTCTTACAAGGAAAACTCCTTTATTTTTCTCTTGAGAGAACAGCTTGGGTTTAGAACATTTTGCAATTTTTCATCTAGAGCTTGAAGTCTTCGATTAGAAAGCCACAGACCTCAAGCCTAAATTGAAGGGTGCATCATGCATCATCTAGGGTGCTCCTAGTTAAAAGAGATCAGATATGCCTGTGTGTAAAAGATGGAATACAGTGAAGAAACAGAAAGTGATATTTATTCTCCAGTCCCATCAGTAGAATAAGAAACAAATAAGAACAAGATTGATAAAAAAAAAAAGAAAAGAAAAGAAAAAGAAACAGCTTCCTAATGAACGAAAGTTACTGCCTGTCACCACCTAAAATAGATTGAAGAACTTGGGGATACTGAATAGAGTGGAAAGATGAGAACTATGACTATATGAGCTGTGTGTCACTGTCCAGAGACCAAGCCACAAGTCATGGATGTCACAGAGAAAAGCAAGCCTAGGATCAAAGACTAGTCTCATATGGGAGCCAGAGTGTTAGCACAGTGGCAGGGCATTTGCCTTGCATGGAACTGACCTGGAATGGACCCAGGTTCAATCTCCGGCATCCCCTATGGTTCCCTGAGCCTGCCAGGAGCAATTTCTGAATGCAGAGCCAGGAGTAACCCTTGAGTGCCACCGGGTGTGCCCCCCCCAAAAAAAACAACAATGGTCCCATATGATGGCCCCCTGGGATAGGCCCCAATATATAGGATAGGGTTAGTTTAGGATCAAAACATAAAAGGGAAGAAACTCTGGAGGTCACCTTTACTAAAATAGTCAAATTAGCAACTCATAAATTTATTCATTTCCTTATGTTATACATTTATATAAAAATAATACCAAATATAACCAAAAGCTGATGCTTTAGATTATTAAGAAATATCTTAAGGGCCCGGAGAGATAGCACAGCAGCGTTTGCCCTGCAAGCAGCCGATCCAGGACCTAAGGTGGTTGGTTCGAATCCTGGTGTCCCATATGGTTCCCCGTGCCTGCCAGGAGCTATTTCTGAGCAGACAGCCAGGAGTAACCCCTGAGCATCGCCGGGTGTGGCCCAAACCCCCCCCCCAAAAGAAATATCTTAAGTGAATTCTCAGGATTACCAAGTCATCCAGACATATGCGTATGTTCCTATCAAGTGTTAACTATAAAGTATTTAGCACTTGGTTCAGGGTGAAGATGTGGAACCATATGATTCACAATCACAAAAAAAGTTTTGTATGAAAAGATTCATCTTTGCATTTGAAGTGTCAAAATTATCTTTATTATTTCTAGGCTTACTCTGTATTTTTCATGATAATGAGTAAGACTGTATTCCTGGGAATTGAGACCTCCCTTTTTAAGTAGATGAAACATGCTTTTTGACTATGTTCCTGCTATATATGACTTTTCCATTAATATCCTGGCATTAGGATGATCCATGATGCACCTAAACTCTTTCCTTTGATTATTTTCAAGATGATTCAGCCACCTTGTCCTGTAAATAATATGGTTTTGACATTTACAGATTACTCCTGTCAACCAAAAAGTGTTTAAAGTGAAAATTACCTAGTCCAGGAAGACATTCATATGACCTAAGGTTTGGGGATTTTTCCTTAGGATTTATAACCTTGACAGTTAATTTTGCAGGCCTCTTTTAAAGTCTGTCATTTAATACAATTGGACACTTAAGCAGGTTTTTTGAAATTCCAGTATAAAAATGTATAAATAGCCCAGTTTTTTCCTACTAATATCACCTATTATTTATTGTCATAGTCAGAGAAGTGAATCATCATTTTTTCCCATTCAACATTTCTTAGGAGCTGGAGGCAGTGGAAAAGATATATAATTGCAGTCAATTTCATTTTATTCTTTAAAAAGAAAAAAAAGTTATTTAAATGAACGTTAAATTTTTTGTATAAGAAATGGCACCACAAAACAATAATAAGCATCAATTTGTTGTGATACATTGCACCACAAAAAATTATTCTAAGCAACATGTAAATACATCAAATCCCTAACAATGTATATACTATTTATAAGATTCATGCATTTATATTAAGTATATAAATAGAATGTATTTCTATTATATACATATAAGTAAATATTTATATATTGTATAGAATAAAAGCAAATTATTGAAGAAAGATAATGTAATCCACAGAAAAATGGAAAGAAATTGAAGCAGCAATATATAAAAACATAGGAGTGGGCATTCTCTGGCCTGGAGATTCCCTATGTTTCAACCTGAAATGTGTACTCTCAGTTTTTTTTTCTAGAGAAGCTAATGTTCTTTCTTCAAATTTCTTTCTGTCTCACCCTCATTTTTCTCTAAGTAAACTTCTCTATAAAACTATTTTTAATTTATTAAAAATAAAGAAGGTTGAGAAGAATCATATAAAAAGTTCAATCTTACTAATAATCAAAGAAAGTCAAATTTATACAATAGTATGCTATTTCATTCTCATAAAATCACAAAACCATGAAAATCTAGAAAAGAAGTTCATACTTTTGACTATTTCTCTCAGTTATCAAGTTCTTTGACCCACTTCCAATCCAAAGGTCATAACATCCTTCAGCCAAATGGTTTCTAAGCTGAAGAATGGAACCAACTAGGGCTTCAGCTAACCTGTAGAATTGAAATGAACTAAATAAAAACCTGGGGACCTGAAGGTCTGGATAAAAGAGCGGACCAATAGCTGAGAACTCTGAAAAAAATTGGGCTGTGAGAACCCTGACCTTCTGAGTAAAACTGCATTTTTTTTCTGTTCTCATTTTGAGTGATTTTTATTTTTATTTCTTTGAGGATTACATTTAATCTACTTTTTCAATTCTAAGAATATACAGTATATGTTAATCTGAGAGGAAGTGCATTTATTATAAAGGGAGACAGAGCCTTCAGTCACTTCCATATAGAATCCAACTCCTCAGGGGAAAAAACAAATAAGGTACTGGTAGATAAGAAAGAATGAAATAGAAAGGAACTCATTACATGTAGTTCAAACTGTTTATTATCCTGTGCCTTGATCTTGTCTTCCAAGCTGAGGACTCCTATGCTCACTTCTTCAAGAACATCATGAATTTAAAAAATGTCTCCTTTAACTGGAAGTGCTTGGGTGAAAAATATAGCTATGAGGTTTGTCTGAATCCAAGCTATTACTTACTCAGTATCTCAAGTCCAGAAAGATGAATTAATTTTTGATAGAAACAACTCCTACTTAAGCTTGAATTTAATAACTTCCATCAAAAGAGTCATAATAGCTACAAACAAGGATATCACAAAGCTTTGGAATGGTATCTGTCTCTGATAAAGAAACAATTCAGTAGACAGATGAGCAACATCTGGGAGTTGCCCAGTTACAGTAAGAATGAGATACTAAATAATACTTAAGGCCTATTTGTGATATTTAAAGAATGCAATGGAAATGAATTCATCTATTGAAAAACAGATGTGAGGGTAAAATAAAGACATCCTGAAACATTAAAAAGCCATTTTTCTAAGTAATTCTTGGGTTCAAAAAGAAATCACGTCCAAGATTACTGATGAAATGAACATCAGCAAAAATAGCATAGTTCCCATCTATGGCATGCAGCCAAAGCAATACTCAGCAGAAATGTACAGTCATGTGTGCATTTATTAGAAAAGGAGACAGAAAATAAATGCATTAAGCTTTCAATTCATGATGATAGTAAAGAAGCAAACCATGAAATTAGGAAGGATTTTAAAAGATGAAAATAGAAACACTAAATGGGAAATAACTACCCAAAAGGCACTCTAGATTTATTAAAATAAAGCTAGTTCTTAGAAATTCCCAATAGAATATACAAGCATATATATGCATATATTTGTGTATATATATATGTAATACCAAATCACTCAGAAGAAAAATACAGAAAAAAGCATTAAAGCAAAGTCAAAATTAAAAGATGATTATGTTTAATACTTATGCCAATAAATTTACATTTTTACATAAAGTAATTCTATTACTTATTTTGTATACTTTGATACAAAATATCAAAATAATATCAGAGGGGATGTAGCTCTGTGCTAGAGCACGTGTGAGGTTCTAGATTCAGTAATCCCCAGCACTGCAAAATCAACTAAAAGAAAAATAAATCTAATAAGATTTGTGATTATTTTATCCTTGGCTTGGTTAGAGTTTTGTGGTTCCTGACTAGTAAAGGAAAAGTTAACTTTCAAATACTGGCTTTCCTGGAAATAATCAGGCTTCGTGATTAGATTATTTGGTAATTTTAGGTCACTTAATAGATTAACCCGGCAGTAGCAGTAGCACCTAAGTATCATTGGATATGGACCCCCCCAAAAATTAAAAGCAAAGAAATAAAAACTAAAAGATAGCAGAAAGAATGTGGCTTTCTTTAACTTTAAAAATTAGCAATTGGGACAGGAAGGATAACACAGTGGGTAGGGTGCTTGTCTTATATGTGGCCCACTTGGGTTTTATCCCTGGGATCCCATATGGCCCTCCCAAGCATGACAGGAATCATTCCTGAGTGCAGAACCAGCAATAACCCCTGAGCACTGCTGACCATGGTCCAAAAACAAAACAAACAAAACAAACAAAACAAAACAAACAACAACAAAAAAAAGAGCAGCTGACAGTGAACTCAGCTCCACAGATAACCTGAAACTGCAGCTATAAAGGAGGAACTTGAAGAGTTGGAGGTGACTGTGTGAAGTGGCAGTCATCTGGCTGGCTCTGGTGATGGGGATCTGAGGCTCAGAGAAAATGTGATGTAAAGTAGAATTTAAGACAGAGGTGGCCGAAGAGATAGCACAACCGTAGGGTGTTTACCTTGCACTCAGCCAATTCAGAGAGACGGTGGTTCGAATTCCGGCATCCCATATGGTCCTGAGCCTGCCATGAGTAACCCCTGAGTGCAGGCGGGTATGACCCAAAAACCAAAAAAAAAAAAAAAAAAAAAAAAAAAAAAAAAAAATTTAAGACAGAAGAAACACTGCTATTGGCTTCAAAAGATATAAATAATAATATTATTCAATAGAGGATGACTAAGTAAAAATATTGTTTTTATTATAAACAAAACAGCCCTACAAGTCATTCCATTGCTATTACTTCTTAGTATTCAGTGGGAAAAGCTCCAAGGTCAGTCTTCATATTGATAAAGCATACCACCTCTGATTTGTTATGACTTAGAAAACAAAATATTTTCTCAAGCAACATCCAACCATATGCCTTTTGATTAAAAGCCAACTACAAAAGTATCAGTTTTCCTTGCTTAAGTTAAACATTTCTTCAAGTATTTAGTTAAACATTTAGATCCCTCCATCTTGAAGGAATAACCTCCATTATATAATTGTCAATAATCTGATTCAATCATCATCTGGTCATCATAACCATTACTTCTGAGATGAGATGTCCAGGCAGTAGACACAGTACAGCTCTAGTGTGTCATGGACAAGTATGAGGCCATAAGGAAGTGGGTCATAAGTCACTGAAAGGAAATTTCCACTTCTTGCCCTTTTTAAAAACTTGAATTCTAGGTAAGCTCGATACCTTTGATACTTTTCTAAGGCTTCAAATTCTCAGCTGTTGATGGCTCATATGTTTATGGGGTTTCAAAATGCTTGACAGTTTGAGAATGAAGTAGGTAGAGAGAAAAATATGAAATGCACATTCGTCCGTGTATGGGAGATAAGCATTCTGGCCAACTTTACTCATTACTCATATTAGTTCCAATCAAAAGACCATCCAGAGTCTAGGATGAAATCAGGGGAGTCATTTGTCTGGTACGTAAATATTATCTTCGGGTGACAGCTTATTTTATTCTTACAAATGAAAAGGTTGATTAAGATATAGCAAATATTAATGGATGTTCAAAGTCTTGAAATACCTCTGTGGAAAGTGAACTATGGTGAGAAGATGAGAACTAAATTTCAGTAATATACAAAACATATTTTGTTTTCGAGATTTTGTTTTCTCCAACTGAAATATTCCTATACAGGGAAAGAATTCCTTGGGTTTTATTACAGAACCAACTTAAGTGGTTAATTAATAACCTGGACAGGGACTTTAAACCACTTCCCCTGCTGCCTAATGAAGAATAAGATGTCTCAGTATTTTCTTTCTATTCCTGGCAGTAGAGTTGCCTAAGAGATAAAGAACCCAAGCTGCTAACATAAATCACCCTGGAAGAGATAAACTGCCTGACCTTTGGTAAAATCATTTGCACTTGTATGACACTGAAACCCAAGGAGCTGCAAATTCTTTGGGGAGGTTATTGTGCAGATTCATTTTAAAGTATTTAATCTTCCCCTCCTTAAGAAAAGAAAGACACAAAAGAGTTATGTATATACTTTCTTGAACAGCAGGACTAGATCAAAGAGAGCCCTAATCTCATATCCTACTTTGTGTTCATTTTCTTATATATAAGTAAAGTTGTTGTTGGCTGTGGTGCTCTTGGGAAGCATTTCTTCATTTTTGATTCCGATACCTTGGCACATAAATTCTCTTTCTATGAAAAATGTCCACTTCTCATCACCCTCCACTGCTACCTGCCACCAACATCTTTCACCTGGACCTGGGAAGAAAAACAGTATCTTATACCTGACTGGTCCTTCTCTTGCTTCTGCAGTCTGCTCAATACAAGACAATCTAAATCATAAAATAGCATTTCAGGGACAGAGCAATAATAGTAGAGTGGTTAGGATGTTTAGCCTGCGTGTAGCTGACTTGGGTTCAATCTTTGGCATGTCAGATGGTCGCCTGACCCTTTCAAGAGTGATTCCTAAGTACAGAGCCCAAATACCACTGGGTGTGGTCCAAATACAAAAATTAAAATTAATATAATTCCAGTTTCATGCTTCAAATCTTCCCACAACTGCTGAGTCAAATTAAAATAATCTCAAATTTTAATCATGTTTCAGAGCCTTTGTTTTTCCATCTTTATTCTGACCGACTTGTTTCCAATCATCCCCATTAACTCCTAAATTTGGTGAACATAACAAGTTCATTCATTAACTTCTAGGAGTCTTTTTCTGGAAAGTTTATTCTCCAGATCTTTGCTCAGCAGACATCTTATCTTCTAAATCTTGGCATACATCTTAACTCCTCACAGAAAAAAATTTCTGGAACGTTCTCCACTTCTCAATTAGGCCATTTCATCAACTAATTTATTAAAATGTTAGACTATGAGTTCCATGAAAGCAGGGAATTTGTAGACTCACTCCTTAATTCCTAGAGTCCAAACAAGTGCCAAACACATAGCAGTGTTTGATAAATAGTGATTAAACAAATAGAGAAGTGAATAAAATATTCTAACTAAGCTGGCTCTCTGGATGCCTTATCATATAAAATTTTCCAGAGAAAACAGAAAGATCTATGGACAGAGGTGGAGAAATATTGGCAATTTATTGGTGGGTGTCGGTAATAATATTGAATGTCAGAGCATAAGTATGAATATTTTTGTAAGTTGTATTGCTTCAATAAAAATAATAAATTTAAATTAGTATGCCAGTTCTTTGCTACCTAAATAGAAGCTCCACTTTGGGTATAAAGATGCCACTGCTGGCACGGATATTACTAGTGAGGGTCCCAATGGCACCACAATCTTTGGGGAAATCTACGGGGATGCTGAAGGAACTTGCAGTGTCAAAGGAGCCCAGAGCACTGAACATGAAAACTGTACCACTTGCACTACATCTCTAGCCCAAAATAATCTAATATTACTTACAAATAGCAAGTTATAATATATTGTCTTTCCTGTGGTGACTCAAGAGCATCCTTCAAAAATGCAAGAGTAAGAAGAACACAATCTAAATCTACTAATTATAGCACCCTATAACTTGGAGCAAGTAATTTTATATGTTTATATAGTTGTTATTTGTACCCATTCTATAAATATAATAATATAAAAACTTAGGCTGAAGTGATAGCACAGAGATTAGGGCATTTGTCTTGCACACAGAAGACCCAGGTTCTATCCCTAGCATTCCCAAGCCTGTCAGGAGTAATTTCTGAGCACAAAGACAGGAATAACCCCTGAGCACCATTAGATGTAGACCAAAATCCAAGAGTTTTATATATAAAAACAGTTCTATCAATTTCAGAGGTAGAGTCATCAATGAAATATTGTCATTCACTACGCTCTGCATTCTGAATATGGATATGGCTCAAAATAATAAATACATACTTGTTCACACACAGAGAAAGGAACCAATCAAACTTGAAATATTTTCTAAATCACATGATGATGAACAATTAATTGATGTTTAATGTAAATGATGATTCAGTTAAAATAAGCATTGTATTTTCCTATCACATTTATTTGCCATCCATTTCTCCAACTAAGTCTCATGTCCAGCCTCCCTTATTGGGATCTATCCTTACTTCTGAGTCCTCTATGAAAGAAGAGATCATCTTCAGGAAGTTGGAAAGGGCCTTCATTAGACATGTCAACTTCCTAAAGAGAAGCTCCACTCGAAACCCAGATCCACCTTCAATTATGACTACTAAGTTTCCCCATATTATTCTGATTTTGAAATTTGAAACTAAACTTTACCTTTGATAAGAGCAGTCAGGGAGTATTACTGACATGTTGCATCCCTTTTGTGAGTACAACAGACAGAAAGGACTATCTGATGGAACAGTCTGAAGATCATTCTTAGTCTCTCTGGATGCTGTGGAAATACTAATAACCTATGAATTTCTTAACCCAGATGTTTTTTCTAACTACAGATTTGATAAAAAGGAATTCTGAGGAGGAAATGGATCTTAGAACTCTCAGATGAGTGACTTCTTGTCAAATATTCCTAGATAAAACCCAAATAATATTTTAAAAGTTTTTCTCATGACTACTTTGCCTTGAAGGCAAAATATGCCATTAGTGGGCCCCGAGAGATAGCACAGTGGCGTTTGCCTTGCAAGCAGCCACTCCAGGACCTAAGGTGGTTGGTTCGAATCCCGGTGTCCCATATGGTCCCCCGTGCCTGCCAGGAGCTATTTCTGAGCAGACAGCCAGGAGTCACCCCTGAGCACCGCCGGGTGTGGCCCAAAAACCAAAAAAAAAAAAAAAAAAAAAAAAAAAAAAAAAAATATGCCATTAGTCCTGTCTTTTCAGTTCAAAGTCCAATTATTGGGTACCTGTTTCATTCAACAATTTCTTTTATTATTTTTTTATTGAAACCATTTTGACTTACAAAGTCCTTCATAGTTGGGTTTCAGACATAAAGTGGATCAGGGCTATTCCCACCATCAATTCATTCAACAATTTCTTGAGGCTCTAACTCAATTATTTAAATGCCCAAGAATAAAATCTAAATAAATTTATATAAACTTTCCACTTAAAAGGTAAGCTTTCAATAATTTGTTCAGATGTACATTCTTACAAATTATATTATGTATTTAAAATGTATAAGTAAAATGTGAATAAGGAAAGGAAAAAATGTAAAGGAGTATGGGCTTGAGTGACCATATAATATCTTGAGATTCTACTCTTGGACCCACCTTCTTCTTCTTTATACTTACTCCTTTAAGACCTGGCTTCTGGATTTTCAATGACTAGTGTGTTTAAGGAGAATCTCAGTCAAAGAGGAGGACAATTTCAGAATCAAAGTATTGCCTGCTACTGATTGCTACCTCATTGTAAAAAAAATTAACAAACAAAAATGAGAGTGATAACAACCTGAATAAAACCAAAGTATTGATGCCAAATTGTATTTCTTTACTTGGCTTCAAAGTATTACCTTGATTTCTGGGTTTCTATCTGTGTTAGGTGGCTATTGATCTAGACATTGGACAGAGTTTCAATCCATAAATGAATCAGAATAAAATCTAAAAGTGTCTGATGGTTTTTGTTTTGTTTTGTTTTTGTTTTTTTTTGTTTTTGGGTCACACCAGACAGCGCTCAGGGCTTACTCCTGGCTCTACTCTCAGAAATCGCTTCTGGCAGACTCGGGGGACCATATGGGATGCCGGGATTCAAACCACTGTCCTTCTGCTAGCAAGGCAAATGCCTTAGTCCCATGCTATCTCTCCAGCCCCTGTAAAAACTATTTTATCTCACCTATTTTTAAATAGACTCCCCACACAATGCCATTGAAAAATGAAATTCTGGGGGCCGGAGAGATAGCATGGAGGTAAGGCATTTGCCTTTCATGCAGGAGGTCATCGGTTCAAATCCCGGCATCCCATATGGTCCCCTGTGCCTGCCAGGAGCAATTTCTGAGCCTGGAGCCAGGAATAACCCCTGAGCACTGCCGGGTGTGACCCAAAAACCACAAAAAAAAAAAAAAAAAAAAAAAAAAAAATGAAATTCTATATAGTAAAGAACTATAGTACTTGTTACTTAAAGGCTAATGTGTCTATAGGATTAGTCAGTAAGACTTTGCACTAAATGTGGTTTTAAACAAAATATAAATCAATCAGGACAGTGATTTTATACTAGTAATCTTCATACACAAATAAATTCGTAGCACATGGTGACAGACTTAAGAAAGAATGAATTTCAGATCTCTCTTACTCAAAGGTAACAGAAATACCTAGTAGATTTTAGCTCTGGAGTGAATATTTATGTGATATGAAAGACCTTGCCTGTAGAGATGTGGTATTTTGTTAAAAAAAAAAAAAAAACAACACTGAAGTAGCCAAAACTTTAAATTGTAGTTTACAGACAATGTACAAACAATATTATATATGGCCACAATTAATATTTTTCTGAAGATAGCATCTAAATTGCTATTCAACTAAAATTGAATGATATATATTTAAATGTGTATAGATTATAGGTAGTTTATATCATAATAATTTTTCTTTGGTTCTTGAGTTTTGGGCCATGCCCTGCAGCAAGGGTTACTCCTAGCTCTGCTCAGAAATCACTTTTGGCAGGCATATGGGATGCCAGAAAATCAAATCTGAGTCCATCCCAGGTTGGCCAGGTGCAAGATAAATGCCCTACTGCTGTTCTATAGCCCCAGCTCCTAAATCATAATACTTTTCTTATGTTAAAGAGCCATACTCAGCAGTATTTAAGGGTATGTAGTGGCAGTGATTGATCAAACCAGACTTTGGAGCCATTTCCCCAGTCCTTGCCTGGATATATTAAATAATGTCCCTATCTTTTTTAGCAGAATTCTAGGATGGACTTCCAAAATTCCTGCCTCCTGGTTGCTCAAACACTCATTTAAGAATTGCTATACAATAGCATTATAGGATAAACAACCCAAAATCCATTTTTCTTAAGTTACAGAAGATATATATGGGTGGTTTTGACCAAAGCATGACAGCAGAAGGCGAGATCAGAGAGAGTAGAAGTGTCAGATGAATGAAGTGTTTGGTCTTAGCTTTGGAGATGAAGGTGGCATAATACATCCTAACCTCTAGCCAGCAGTCATCCCAAGAAATGGCAGCTTCAGTTCACAACTACAAGGAGGTCTATTCTCCCAACAATGAGTGAGCATAGAAATAGAATCTTTCCCCAAACCAAAAAGATGTGAATTCCTCTCTCTTTTGAGGTCAGCACCTTTTTGAGACTAAGCAGAGAATCCAGTGGTGCCTAGTCAAATTTATTTTTTTTTATGGAACTGTGAGTTATCAAATGTGTTTAAGTTAAGTCACTAACTTCATGGTAATTTCTCCCACAGCAATTGAAAGCTAATTTACTTTTCTCAGAATTGATGTTCTTATCCTACTGTGTCTAATATTTTTGTGCAACTTTATGCAAAGAATCAAAAGCTGATTCCCCTGGGAACACAGTGAGGCCTCCGGTGACCTTTGGTGGATGAGGGCTGCTGACCGTTATGATTCTCCTAAGTTGAATAAAGATGAGCTTTTAGAGGAAATGACTCACCAGTCTTTATTAACAAGTCAAGAAGAACAACCAAAAAACCAGCCTGTTAAAATAGCTCAAACATTTTCTAGATTGGGATAAATTTAGAATTAAAAAAAAAAAATGGAACGCTTCACGAATTTGCGTGTCATTCTTGTGTAGGGGCCATGCTAATCTTCTCTGTATCATTCCAATTTTAGTATATGTGCTGTTGAAATGAGCACTGAATTTAGAAATTTTTAACAGACACTAGCCTTACATACTTGATTTCAGAACAAGAAATTTTTCAATAAAACAACTGATTCTGAAAACACTTGAAGAACTATATTGGATAAATCCATGAAAACTATGGAATGGGCATGTACAGAGGTTTTAACTTTCTAACAACCAACCAACCCATCTCAACATTGCTCATTTGTACTTACCTTTCTCCAACTTTATCCTTCCCTCTACTGAATCACTATAATTGGAGGAGGAGGAAATTGCTGGTCCACAGAGACCACTGAGTAAGTGCATTAATCAGAATCCCATGGGGAATGCAGAACTGTGTTGCTTCTACTCACAGTCTGGAAATAGCTCAGCATGATCCTCCGATTAAAAATTAATCAAGTGAATAAGACCTTGCAATACAAAACAGCAAAAGAAAATTAAACATCTCCCTAGGGGAAAGCCTACAAGTCATAAAAAATTAAAACATAAAACTGTATTTACAAATATCATTTACAAACTTAAGGTTGTTGATGACTCATGCCTATGGCAAGATCACAAGTCAAGTCTTTCCAGGGGTTGAGCAAAACTGCTCCTGATTGAATGCCCATCAGAACCACCACCTATGGTGTCAGGTTATCAATTTAGAACTGGCGTATGTTGGCGTCAGAGCAGCATTATGAATGCCCTGGAGGGGATTTGGTTCTTGGAGCTGTTGTGGAGAACTCTGTCGTTTCTATGTCTGGGATCCAGGAATCAAGGCTGGACGGTCGGTGCCTATTTCCCTGAAGTCTAGCTTGGTTCCTGACATACGTTCAGGGTGGGAGATGTCCCTGCAATATAGTATTATTAATGAGCAAACATAACGCAATATGAGCCGTGACCAAAATAATCTTCCCTCCTCGTTACCAGGAGAAATCCCTAATTCTCCTTTTACTAATTCTAGGACATACTCTATCTTATGATGCTACCAATTTAAATTCCATTTCTATCAGTATATTACACTATTTTTATCTGCATTATATCTGTGGATACTACAAATTTTGAAGGTATTTCAAAAATTAATAAAGTGATTTATGACCTGGGCCAGATTGTAAAAGAACAGGAGGTCAGCAACGCTCTCCAACTCTTAGCTCAGGAACATGTGAAAATTGTTAAGTTTCCCTATTGGTGTCACCATAGTAGAAAAAATAGAGTGTTTTATTCTAGACATCCACGGCTTTCTCTTTGGGATTCTCCTTCTCTGCTTAAGCTTTTTTGGTTTTGGTTTTTGGGTCAACGCCTGGCTCTGCACTCAGAAATCACTCCTGGCGGACTCAGGGGACAATATGAGATGCCAGGGATCAAATCCATGTCGACCACATGCAAGGCAAACTCCGTACCTGCTGTGTTTTACTGCTCCAGCCCCTATGCTTATGCTTTTTAAATCTCTTCTTTTCAATAAATTTACTGCTATAAATTTAAATCTAGAATAAATATTTTCAGAATTTTTATTCTTTTGGGGGGGGCCACACTCATTTGACGCTCAGGGGTTACTCCTGGCTATGTGCTCAGAAATCGCCCCTGGTTTGGGGGGACCATATGGGACGCCAGGGGATGGAACCGCGGTCTGTCCTACGCTAGCGCTTTCAAGGCAGACACCTTACCTCTAGCGCCACCTTCCCGGTCCCAAGAATTTTTATTCTTGAACTAGAAATAATCAACAAGAGCAGAGACTCATCATTCATGCATTTATAGCACAGAAAAAAAAAAAACACAGATCAAAGTCATCCTGACAAGGGGGACAACATATGCAAAATCTAGAGTTAGGAAGAAAATTTAAAGAAGAAGAAGAAGAAGAAGAAGAAGAAGAAGAAGAAGAAGAAGAAGAAGAAGAAGAAGAAGAAGAAGAAGAAGAAGAAGAAGAAGAAGAAGAGGAACAATTAAATATGAACTTGAGGATCTCATCTTGGTAAAATATAAAGTTTCTTAGTGCCATCATCTATTCAATGATTTTATTTATACAAAATAAAGATATTAAACGTATATGCAAGGTATGTTTTAAAAATTCCAAAACTGTCTAGCATTTAAGTTTAATATTTTCTGCAATTATTGTATGAATTTAGAAAGTTATGTGGGGGCAAGGAAATAGTTCTAAAGGCTAGTCTACATGCTTTACATGAGGACCCGTGAATTTGATTCTCAGCATCACATAGTCCACTAAATACTGCTGGGAATAATTCCTAAACTAATTCCTAACTAATTCCTAAATTCCTAAAATAATTCCTAACTCAAAATTGTCTCCTACCACTGCCAAAAGCAAAAACAAATGAAGAAAGTAAACTATAAGACTTACATGCCTCTTCTTTTTACTACTTACCTTTACGTTTTTAGAACAGATTGATACAGTAGTTAGTGGTTCATAAGAATGACTTTTGTGTACTTGGTATACCACTAATACTGTCAGATTTCAAACTCACAATTTTAATAGACTTTCAAATTTGTGATCTGCTGAAATCCAAGATAATTCTCCTTAAAATTTTACCTACTGTCTTAAGGAAAAATATGTGATAGCTCTCATATCCTTCTGAGCAGATTGCTTCAAATTTTAAAAGCCACAGTCATTTGGTTCAGTATAAAGCTTCCCTGAATTAGAATTGAAATTTAAATTGTGGTTGTAGACATAAGATGGGGCGAAAAGTAGAGAGAATATAGAGTATGCTCAACAGACAGTACAGAAAGTACAACAATTTTTTAATATTGATCTGGGGAGGTAATACACAGGGGTTAGAGCACATTTTTGCATGATTAGGTTAGCATTGTTAGGTGTAACCCTTAAAAACCTAAAGCATCTCTCAATGTGGTCCTAGTGATCCCCAGCACCATCAGGTCTGAGCAGCAAGCTTCATCAGGCATTAAACCAGCCTACCTATTTGCCCCCCCCACCCCCACCCCTGGGCCAACTAGTTGTCCAAGAACTGCCTGGAGTGGCCACCGAGTACCACATGAAAGACCACCCAAATAGTTTTATTTTATTTGTCAAAAAGAAATTAATTGGAAGCATTCAAAGAAAGATTGAGGCTGATATTTAAGCTAATTAAAAATATTAATTATAAATGACTTGAAGTAGACAGTAGATAATAGGTTTAGTCTATGAATTGAGTATTTCACTTACTAGCTCCTCCAAAGCAACGTCATTGTTCATTCCACTCTCCCCTGCTTTGTGTCCCAGATGCTGACTTGTATGAATTGTATCAATGAGCTGTGTTGCCTCTGGCTTCAGTTTAGTTCAGTCAATATGAGTCACCACAAAAGCGAGTGGTGATTAAGACTAGTTATCTGTTTTCTGGCCACTCTTTCCTCTTGATCAATGGCTACAGGGCATGCTAGACAGGCTCTCCTATAGCTGATCTCTGTCCTGTTAGGTTCTGTTGCTACCTTCTCTTTTTTGCTGCATGCCTAAGAAAGTTATTTCAGTGCTGTAAGCTCTGAACTCTGAATTTCTTGCTGATTCACTTGACCTTACTTACTTCCCATGCCTACATCTTTGTAAACAGCTCTTTTTTGAACTTTTTTTCCCATTACTCAGTGTAAATGAGCCATTTATTTCCTATCTGGATCCTGACTGATACAACCTGCCATGAACTACAGGATTTGAACAACAGTGAAAAGTCAGCTTGACTTTCAGAGGAAGATCAAACAATTGTTGTTATTAATGGTTACATAGAAATCACAGATCACTAAGTAAATTCACATTTACCTCCTTTCTCATTTTTTATCCTGGACTACTAAAACTCGGTCCTTAAATACTCTATTGGGACAATTATTACACATAATGTAAATGTAAATATTGACTGCCAAATCCAGTATAAAAACAAATTTTTGTTTGTTTTTATAAATTTTTATTGTTGTCAAAGTGAATTACAAATCTTTAACAGGCACATAGTGACAATGAATAAGTGGCATTCCCACCACCAGTGTTGTCCTCCTTCCACCCCTGTTCCCAGCATGCATTCCAAATTTTCCTCCCCCCTCCCCATAATGCTAGTGTAACTGGTCCTCACTTGTACAGCTTGTTGTAGATTGGGTATCAATTCTGTTGTCATTGACTTTGGGTTTGGTATTCAAGTCTGATCATTTATTATTTCCACTAAATGTTCATACGAATGTCTGGCTTGGTACCATCCATTTTCCCCCTTTGATTTATGAGGCTGAACAAGATGATTCCAGTAATGTGGTTCTGTTGGAAATACAAGAAAAGATAAGGGAGGGTCCAGAGAGATAGCACAGTGGAGTTTGCCTTGTAAGCAGCCGACCCAGGACCTAAAATGGTTGGTTTGAATCCCGGCGTCCCTGGTGGCTGCCAGGAGCTATTTCTGAGCAGATAGCCAGGAAAACTCCTGAGCACCACAGGGTGTGGCCCAAAACCCAAAAATAAATAAATAAATAAATAAATAAATAAATAAATAAATAAATAAATAAATAAATAAAAGAAAAAGAAAAGATAAGGGGAAAAGAGAAGAAAAAAAACAAAAAGAAAATGAAAAAAAGGGGAAAAAACTAGGAGGAGACTGTCTAAGTGTTATAAATATCCATTTAGAAGAAGAAAGAAAAAAAGAAGAAAAAGGTAACTAAACAGAAATAAGGACTGGAGAGATAGCATGGAGGTAAGACATTTGCCTTGCATGCAGAAAGACAGTGGTTTGAATCTTGGCATCCCATATGGTCTCCCAAGCCTGCCGGGGGTGATTTCTGAGCATAGAGCCAGGAGTAACTCCAGCACAAAAACAAAACAAAACAAAACAGAAACAAAAAAAAACAAAAACAAAAAACAATAAGGCAGTAACAACAAAAGTACAAAAAGAACAACAAAACAAGAACAAATCAAAAACCAAAACCATGAACTATGAAGAAACAAACAAACAAACAAAAAAACAATAAAAAAACAGGTCAAAAAAGAAACCACAACTCAAACCAGCAACTACTTAAAAAGGTTTCTCTCCTCCTCCTCCTCCTCCTCCTCCTCCTTCTTCTTTCTTCTTCTTCCTTCTTCCTCCTCCTCCTCCTTCTCCTTCTCGTCCTCCTCCTCCTCCTCCTCCTCCTCCTCCTCCTCCTCCTCCTCCTCCTCCTTCTTCTTCTTCTTCTTCTTCTTCTTCTTCTTCTTCTTCTTCTTCTTCTTCTTCTTCTTCTTCTTCTTCTTCTTCTTCTTTGCAAAGGCACAGTAAATATTGGAAAAATTAGAAGTGGAATTCCCTTGGTCTAAGGAATACAGGGTTTCTCTGCCCTTGAAGCATACTGCCATGGGAACAACTACAGGCTCCATACAAGCTCATTTTCATACCCCAAGGTCTTTTTATGATGCCAGGAAACTTTCCGCTCAGTTGTGAATGATGACATCACGCCTCTGTAGCTAAAGATCTTGTTATTTGTGTAGGTCATAGGGCAAAGGCTAGGAGAAAGTTTTTCTTTAAGGTTCTAGAAGTTCTGTTCCATCACTGTTGTTGTAATCAGTCTTCTACAATTAATGGTCTTGGTTTTTGCTCAGATCCTAGGGACAAAGCCTAGGGCAGAGTCTTTCAGTATGGTTCCTGAAGTTCTGCTCAGTCGCAGTTGTCAAAGTCAGACCTCTGGAATTAGAGATCTTGGTTTTTGTATGACTCCTAGGCCAAGGCCTAAGCTAGGAACTTTCTCGTTGGTTCCTCAATAGGTTTTGTCCCGTTCATGTTTGCCAAAGTTCGTCTTCTGTAGAGATTTTGGTTTTGCATCGAACAAAGGATTACATGTCTCCTGATTGCATCATATCATTAGGTGATGAAATAGGGCAACTCTCTCTTAGATCAATCTGTTGCCATTTCCTCATGTCAGAGTGGTATTAGGAATTCCCCAGAGAGAAGTTTGGTTGTGGTGCTGATGCTGGGACCTGTGTCAGTTCCATGTCTGGGATCTGAAGTTCTGGGTTGGATAGTCACTGTCCAATCACGTGGAGTCTAAGTTGGGTCCACATGACACCTGCTCAGGGTGGGAGGCGTTTCTATATTATAAAAAGTATGGGTTCTTGTCCCTAGTAGGTAAGATCTTGTTTCTGTGCATAAGATTCCCCCTTATTTTAAGTGCCTATGCAAAAGGGGATGATACCATATAATATTGTTGGTGTATTTGGAGGTAAGAATGATAGTCTACACAATCTTTGTGCCCTGGTTTTGACCTGAGCTTTTATCCCAGGCAAGACTTTTTCTTGTAGGTTTTCATACCAAGCAGAACCAAACAGTTGAAGAGAGAAAGAGGAAAAAATATATACATTTATATCTAATAGAAGAAATAAATAAAAATAAATTTAAAAAGGGATTATGAGCCGGAGCAGTGGCACAAGCAGTAAGGCATCTGCCCTGCCTGTGCTAAACCATGGTTAGATTCCCGAGCATCCCACATGGTCCCCCAAGCCAGGAGCGATTTCTGAACACATAGTCAGGAGTAACCACTGAGCGTCACTGGTGTGGCCGAAAAAACAAAACAAAACAAAAAATTAAAGGAAAGATGCTGTTTACAAAGCTAATTTACATTTGGGAATAAACACACTAGGAGGTATTATTATAGAGGTATTAAACATATAAAGGAACTATAGACTTCTCCATTAAGTCTTTTGAAATATTCTTGTAGGGGATAAATTCCAGGGTATTTTTCAACACGCATCATGTCTTGTTGAGTTTGAGAAATGATTTACAGCCATAAGGGATCAGGTAGGGTCCTTGGGCTGGGGGTCCTTCAGTAGCATGCAACAGTCCACGATTAGGAGGGTGAGAAGAAGGACCATAAAGCATGAGTTAGCCGGAGTGTTCATTGTAGTATGCGATGTGGGACTAAGAGGGTGTCCTTTCCGTTTGGGAGCTTGGTGGTAGTTTATTGGTGCAAGAGGTTGGTCTCGGTACCTAACGGGTTAAGAACTGAGGGTAAAGAGAGTTAAATAAGAAAGGATAATAGATCAGAGTTGGGGAATGAGAAGATAGAAGGATTTCTGAATGGGAGAGGAAGGATAAAATACAAGAGGGGCTATATACATGTTAGGCATGGCTTGTTTACATTTTAGGTTTGGCAATCAGAGAGGAGTCCACTGTCTATAAACTCGTGTCCACATAAAGACAGACATTAGTGTTCTATTCATAGATTGTTGTTGGAGGTCTGACTCGCATAGGCTGGGTCTGAGCTCTTAAGAATTAATTAAGTTGGGCCCGGAGAGATAGCACAGCGGCGTTTGCCTTGCAAGCAGCCGATCCAGGACCAAAGGTGGTTGGTTCGAATCCCGGTGTCCCATATGGTCCCCCGTGCCTGCCAGGAGCTATTTCTGAGCAGATAGCCAGGAGTAACCCCTGAGCATCGCCGGGTGTGGCCCAAAAAAAAAAAAAAAAAAAAAAAAAAAAAAATTAATTAAGTTAAAAAAAAAGAAAAAAAATAATTGAGTTAAAAAAAAAGTGGGAGAGAGCTCTAAGTTAGCATGGAGGTAGGGGATTTGCCTTGCATGCAAAAGGACAGTGGTTCAAATTCCAGCATTCCAGGTTCCCTGAGCATACCAGGAGCAATTTCTGAGTGTAGAGCCAGGAGTAATCCCTGAGCGTGTGTGTGTGTGTTTTGGGTGTGACCCCCAAGCCCAATAATAATAATAATAATAATAATAATTGAGTTAAGAAAAGATAAATAATTGACTAAGATATGGCTTAGGAGAAAAAGAAGGGGAAAACAAAAGATAAGAGAGAAGAGAAGAATAAGTAAATACAGTAAAAATAAGTTAAAGAATTGGGCCGATGCATCAGTGTTGGAGGGTTTTCCGCTTTCAAGGCTCTTCATCACTGACAGGGGTGGTCTTTGCTAAATAAAGGTTTCAGGGTTATATAGTGGTTGGAGCTTTTTTCTTAAAAATTCAGGAACTCAAATTTTGTGTAGACTTGTAAAGTTGAATGAATTATGGGTCATCTTGTTTGATTACTGGCAACACATATGGTTCTCTGAGCATTACCAGCGTGATCCCTGAGCTCAGAGCAGGAGTAAGTCTTGAGCACAGAACGTGCACCTCCCAAAACCAAATGATGATAATGATGATGATAACAAAGATTAATAAATTATAACTTAACTATATGCTTCAACTATTCTTTAATTGGGGTCTCCTCTATCTGTGCTCCAGGTTTTCAAATTAGCTGATACTAACTTTTCATATTGTTGTTTCTATTAGAAAATTTCTAAAGGCAATTATAATAAGAGGAATGGTTATAAAATGGAAATAAAGCATAAACTGGAAGCCAGGTCAGAGAGACAGTACAGCAGTGGGACATTTGTCTTGCATGCAGTCAACCCAGAAGTGACCCGGTTCAATTCCTGGCATCTCATATGGTCCCCCAGCCTGCCACAGGCTATTTCTGAGTGGAAATAAAACATAAACTGGAAGATGTCCAGATTATATTTTAAAATGACAAGTAAATTAATTAGGAGTTCCTAAGCAGTTATCTAATATAGATTAACCACCATGGTAAATATTATCCTTTTTCCAATTCTGCATTCTTATATGAATATAATACATATATTTCTACGATGTCAGTAAGTATAACATGTAGGACAATACAAATGTTAATTATCATATTTTGTAACAGAGAACAGCAACAAGTAAATATCTTTAGAATAAACTTGGTAACCAATTTCATACAATATTCTATTTTCAAAGTAAATAGCTCTATCATGAGTGTACACAAGATAGAGTTGAGAAATACATGAAAGTGTACCCTGATGTTTTTGTTGAGCGTCCAAAGAAAGGTTAAAATCCAAGGTGCTTAGTGTTCTTCCCACTAAGGTAAGAGAAGGTAGATTGGACAAGTTTAAAGGTAAACTGAGATCATTTTTGCTAACATCCAAAGAGCTTGAAGCATTTAATATCAAGAAAGATATTTCTAAAAGTATAGGTCTCCTGATAAATGTACATCAAATATAAAATAATTATACATATCCACACTACCAAATAAACTATCATAATTAGAAGACAGCTTTCCTTCTATGGAAGACCTATACACCAAAGATATGACAGCATAAGATAAAACCTTATCATTTTACTGAGTGTCTTGCCTTCGAATTTAGCCAGACAATCTCATGCAGTTCAAGGTAAATACTTTCTAAACAAATTCATCATGTTTGACATAAAGTTCTTCTAGTCTGGAATAAAGATAGAAATAAAGATCTCAGAAAGAAATTTTTTGAGGGAAGGGTGAGAAAAAAAAGAAAATTAATGTTGGAGCCGGAGCCATGGCACTGTGGGCAGGGCATTTGCCTTGCACTCTGCTGTCCTGGGACTGACCAGGTTCTATCCCTGGCATTCCATATAGTCTCCTGAGTGTGCTAAGAACTATTTTTTTCCTTCTTTATTTTGTTTTTTGTTTTGTTTTGGGGCCAGACCCGGTGACTCTCAGGGATTGCTTCTGGTTATGCACTCAGAAATCACTCCTGGCTTGGGGGACCATATAGGACGTAGGGGATGGAACCAAGGTCTGTCCTGTGTCAGCCGCGTGCCAGACTGCTATGTTACTGCTCCAGCCCCTCCAAGAATGAGTTCTGAGTGCAGCACCAGGAGTGTTCCTGGATGCCCCTATGGCCAAAAAGTAAAAACCAAGAAAGCAAACAAAACTTAACCCAAAAATACTTGTAATAGATACAATACAAGGTGGCAGCTTAATAGAATGTATAGATGTGTACTAAACTGTCACAATTATTTCACAAATATGAAACAAAAAATGATCATATTGTAGTGAATGGAGTACTAGGTAGCTAAGGGGAAGGAAATAATGACTATGGTAATTGATCTATCCATATGACAGTATAAATTGGTTTGGAGATACCTGTCTCTTTTTGGAGTAGTTTTGGGGGTTGTTTTGGGGTCACATCTATAAGTACTCAGAGGCAACTCCTGGATCTGCGCTCAGGAGTTATTTTCAGCAGTGTTCAGAGGATTATGTTTTGCCAGGAATCTAATGAGGATCAGGCCCAAACAAAACAAACACTTTAACCCTTGTACTATCTCTCTGGCCTCACATATATCTATTCTTAAAAATTTAATTATCATTATAATATATGGTCTAGATATTTATTTTTCATTATTAATTTCCAGTCTTCAGAAAGCTCAACTATTAAAAAAAACAAAACTCCCATCTTTTACTGCTAATGCCTAAAAAAGGATGCTTGGACTTTGTAAATTTAGTCATCACTAATTCAATCAATAATAGAAAAGAGTATAGAAGACACAGAAAGAAAGAAAGAACAGAAAGAGTTCAAGAGCAAGGTAAAGATTATTTTTTCGGGCCCGGAGAGATAGCACAGCGGCGTTTGCCTTGCAAGCAGCCGATCCAGGACCAAAGGTGGTTGGTTTGAATCCTGGTGTCCCATATGGTCCCCCGTGCCTGCCAGGAGCTATTTCTGAGCAGACAGCCAGGAGTAACCCCTGAGCACCACCGGGTGTGGCCCAAAATCCAAAAAAAAAAAGATTATTTTTTCATGTTAGAAAAATACTGTTTGTTGTTGTTGTTGTTGTTGTTGTTGTTGTTTTTAGAAAAAGTCTGATGAGGAGACCGGAGAGAGCATGGAGGTAGTGCATTTGCCTTATCTGCAGAAGGACGGTGGTTCGAATCCCAGCATCCCATATGGTCCCCCGAGCGATTTCTGAGCATAGTGCCAGGAGTAACCCCTGAGCACAGCTGGATGTGACCCAAAATCAAAATCAAAAACAAACAAACAAACAAAAAGTCTGATGAGGTCAATGGGGGGATGATCTTTTTAAAAAGAAAAATCTTGCTTGAAAGAAAATATTACGCAGCAAACAGGAGAGATGAAGTCATTAAATTTTCTTATTGTGGATGGACATGGAAATTATTATGCTGAGTGAAATAAATCAGAAGAAGAGAGACAGATGCAAAATAGGCTCACCCATCTATGAGTTTTAAGAAAATAAAAGGCATTATTGTAATAATGCCCAGAGACAATAGAGATGAAGGCTGGAAGTACTGGCTCATGATTTCAAGCTCACCACAAAGAGTGGTGAATATATTTAGAGAAATAACTACACTGAAAACTATCATGACAATGAGTGAGAGAAGTGGAATGCCTGTCTCGAATACAGGCAGGGGTTGGAGGAAGAGGGATATGGGGGGCATTGGTGGTGGGAATGTTGCACTGGTGAAGGAGGGGTGTTCTTTTTATGACTGAAACCCAACTATAATCATGTTTGTAATCATGGTGCTCAAATAAAGATATTATTAAACCAAAAAAAAGGGAAAAAAGGAGACATAGAAGATTTTTTGATGGAATGGAAATGGTCAAAAGTGACAATAGTTAGAGGCAAACTGGGGGTTGAGGTGGACAGGAAGGAGAAAAACTGGGTGATGAGAAATAAATACTGGTGAAGGGATAGGTGTTGGAACATTTTATGATTGATACTCAGCCTTCAACAACTTTTCCTTTGCATTTTATGATGATTCAGTAAAAAGAATTTTTTTTAATGTGGTACCAGAACTTTTTCAGGATCTCTGTCACTTTTTCTGGAAATTGCCTCCATACCCACTTTTTTCATTCTCATCAATCTTCCTTTCCTTCTTCCCATTATCTTATTTTCCTTCTCATTTATATTTTTCAACTCCTCTTTCCTTTTCCCTCATTCTTCATCTCCCATTTAGCTGCAACATAAAAATAAAACATAATAATATTAATGTTTGACCCCAGGATAACAGAACATATGCTTTGAACCCTGGGTTCAATTCCTGGCAATCATGAAAACTGTTGTGTATGACTCAAAATCAAAAACAAAAAAAGATACATGGATGGAAATATAGTAATAAAATGTTAACTTATCTAAATTATATTTTAAATAGATCTGGAATAAACATTTTTCCTCTAGGTAAAGGCTAAATATAAAATGCCTAACTCAAATTTAGTTTTGAAAAAAAAAAAAAAAAAGAATTCACATTTTGGAGATGGACTATCTTTTCTGAAAAAACGTGGTATTAGTTTAAAGCATGGGAGACCAGAGCAATAGCACAGCAGTAGGGAAGTTGCCTTGCACATGGCAGACCTGGAACCTGGGTCTGATTCCAGGCATCCCATATGGTGCCCTGAGCCTGCCAGGGTGATTTTTGAGCACAGAGCCAGAAGTAACCCCTGAGTGTCTCCAAGTGTGGCCCCAAAGCAAACAAACAAACAAAAAGTTTAAAACCTGGGGTTATTTGAGACCTATTGAATGACAAATACACCATTGATTAACTGAAGATTTTGGTCATGTTTCTTCATTTATGAAATGATATATTTGTCTTCCTTGACATAATCATTCTAACTTTTAAGTAGTAAGTAGAATTCTAACCTACAACCCAATATAAAAACTCATAGTAATGACCATGTCAACTCTGTTGAACACATCCTAAATTCACTTAATGGACAATAAAGCAAAAAATATTTTTTCTAAACATTTAGGGGTTTTGTTGTTTGCTTTTGTTTGTTTGTTTGTTTGTTTGTTTTGGGTGGGTCACACCCGGCAGAGCTCAGGGGTTACTCCTGGCTCTAGGCTCAGAAATCGCTCCTGGCAGGCCTAGGGGACCATATGGGATGCCAGGAATCTAACCACCGTCCTTCTGCATGACAAGGCAAACGCCTTACCTCCATGCTATCTTTCCGGCCCCTTTTCTAAACATTTAACCTTTTTTTTTTTTTTTTTTTTTTTTTTTTGGTTTTTGGGCCACACCCTGTGATGCTCAGGGGTTACTCCTGGCTATGCGCTCAGAAGTTGCTCCTGGCTTCTTGGGGGACCATATGGGACGCCGGGGGATCGAACCGCGGTCCGTCCTAGGCTAGCGCAGGCAAGGCAGGCACCTTACCTCCAGCGCCACCGCCCGGCCCCAACATTTAACCTTTTATGACTCATTTTTTATTGGTAAATTTACAATAGCATTAGTCAGATTATCTTTATCCAAGGTTAAAAAGGGAAGTAAAGAAGGAAATACAACCAAATTCAAATCTTTTTGATGTGCAGTTCAACTGTCTGATGCATCCAACTGCCCCAAGGCAGACTAATGCTAAAATAAATAAATAAATAAAAAGCTGTGTATAATGATTTGACAGTTTAAGACACAAGCATATCAATTTTTATATAACCTCTGAGAAAAGCTGTCACTCAAGATCATTGTTATGTCATTTATCTGGCATTAAATACTGTTATGATTCCTGACATCAAATTTCTGACATATTAGAACACTGTTTTAGAGGGACAATTCAGTGGAAAATTCCCAGAATTTTCCTTTACAATCTGAGCTGATAAAGCTTAATTAAAACAACCAATTACAAACTACAGACTGTCACATGAACTTCCTTGGATTTGAAAGTATTGGTCATTGATTTGTAATAGTACCCAAGACATTTCACAACAACAAAAAAAGATTTAAAATTTCAGATTTAAAATTTCAGTTGTTCTCATAAATAAGCACAATCATGAGAAAACAAAGGAAAGACCACATTTTTAAAAATGAATATTTCTTCCTGCTCTTCCCTTTCATTGTTGCTATTGTTGTCATTATTGCAAGGACTGAGAGACACTCATACTTCATTGCAGTGTTCACTAAGACTACTACTATAAAAAGTAAACATTTGAAATCATGGAAGACTAAAGAGTGTGAAATCTTGTCAGAGTCAGAGAAACAGTACTATGTATATAGACCTTTCAGCATGCAGACAATTTGGGTTCAAATCTGTCATCATCTATTGATTCCCTGAGCCCTATCAGGCGTGATCCTTCAGCACAGCTGAGTGTGACTCCAAAAATTACAATTAAAATAGTTAATGCTAGTTGATGACCTTGTTTGCCCCTTCTTAGATTGGTATCCATTTTTATATAAAAGGGCAAGGAAGTTCAGTATATAAAATATGCGGAAGTATCCATTTTCTCTCCTTAAAAGGAGGCATAAAGATTCTGACCAAAATTAAAACATTCCAATTTCATTTTGTAGGGAAACAAATTCTCCATCTACCTTCTAAATTCTTCCAACACTTGCTAGAATAAAGAATTTTTTCAGGAGCTGGAAAGATATTACAGCAGATAATGAACTTAAACACAGCTGACATGGGTTTGATTTTCAGCATCCTTATGTGGGTCCCAAGCACTGCCAGGCTGAACTCTAAGTGAAAAATCAGGAGTAACCCTTGAATTTCACCAGATATGGTCCAAACCTCTAAAGCTTGTTTTTTAATTCACTCTGATTTACAAAGATATTGATAATAAAGTTATAGGCATTCAATGTTCCATCTCCAAATAGACTCAAGAATTTTAAAGTTAATGAGGAGATCAGGACTTATTCATTCATTTGCCAGTGCATTGATGCCTCAGGAGAGTGACTAAGCTAAATTCATGTTACATTCCAGTGACCACAGTATTAGAATAATTTTCTCTAAGACAGAGGCTTTTTCCATCGTAATATTTGTGAATATAAGTTCCTGGAACTTGTAATACCCTAAGAATATTGAGTGGGAATTTGGCAAAAAAAGAAAGTAAGAAACCATACAATAAATATATTAATTCACCAAGTAGATTCTGAAAAGATATCCATAATAATGGATTAGAAACTATTCATTGTATGCACAATTATCAATATCCTGGGACAAGTCCAATTAATGTATTCTGTATATTAATTCTCCTGAAAATTAAATTCTATGATGATGCTACTATGAAAGGATAACTAGTTCTGAAGAATTCTGGCTTTAGGGTTAGGGAGATAGTTCAAAGAGCTGAATGACTGTTTTTCATACACAAGTCCTGAGTCTTCTTATTATTGGCACATATGGGTTCTACAAGAAACAAGCTAGGAGTAAGCCTTGACTTTGACAGATATATTCTCCTATCCAAAGAAAAGAGACCTTATACTTTAACATCCTTAGAACCTGCCTTTAAATAGTTGAAGATGTCTGGAAATAGTCTTATTATCCTGTTTGTTTTTACTCAAATCCACTGAATTTAAAAAAATAAATTTTACCTTCTAATCTTTGATCAGTTACCAGTTAATCATGCAAATATTGAGCATCTATTATTGTCAGAAGGTAGGTATGCAGAGAAAGTTGAGATACAAGGCAAACCCCCTACCACTGTGCTATCTCTCTCTAGCCCTAGAATTTGATTTGGTTATTTTCATAATAATTATACTTATTTGCTGGCATTATAAAATCCATTCTTCAGCAGGAATGTCCAAGAGATATATTTTAGAAGTTAAAGATGATCTACAGTCTACCATGCCTTTTCTGTAGTCCTTTATCTGAATAAATCCACAAAGCAAATCAGCGAAAGAATAATGATCTATCATTTGTCAAAATAGAACAATGTATAGATAATCTGTGGTTTAGAGTACCACTGGGCAAGGAAAACATGCAAAGAGACAATCACAGCATAATCTAATAGGTGCAGTCCTGGTGTGCATGCAGGAATGTTTGGACATGCAGAAAAAGAAAAAAAGTCAGAAAATGAGGCTGATAAGAGAAGAGGCAGTTAGCAATAGAGGTAACTGTGACAAGACATCAGTAAGATGGGTAAAACTGGAAAATAACAAGTCAGGAACTGGATGGAGATAGTTTGGTATACACAAGTTAGATTGGGGTTTAAGCCTTATCAATCAGAACAAAACTGAATTTAAGTGTGAATAATATTTTTAAACTAAGTGATATGGCAGGATTCAGAATTACACAGATTGCAGTCATTTTTGTAGAGATTTAGGTCAATAGGTGCAAATTAGGATGCACAGCACAGCCAAAGCATTGAAGGCATGAATCAGAGTTCAAGAGGTAGGTTTAACTTTTAAACAGATAACCTGGAAAGAGTCAACTACCAGAACACATAGGATCCCAGAGCAACAGTTAGGGGTATAATTTGCATGAAAACAAAACTGTAATCTCTTATCCTAAACTTCGACATTGCTGTGTCGGATAATGGCTAAAGTATGTGCAATGTCGGATAATGGCTAAAGTATGTGCAATGTCATACAGAAAGAGGGAAGACAAAGAGGGAAAATTATCAGTGAGGATATAAATTTTACAATAGTCTAAAGATTAATTCACAAACAAGGTCCAAAAATTTTATGTCACAGGTTTGTGCAAGGTGCAGAAGAAAGCAGTAAATAAGGGTGGGACCCACAGATAGTACAGTGGGTAAGGTGTTTGCCTTACATGTAGCCTACAAAGATTAGATTCCCTTGTACTACATACATATGGTCCCTGGAGCATTTCCAGGCATGATTCTTGGACATAGAGTCAAAAGCAAGCCACACAGTGATGTGTGTGCCCCAAAACTAATCAAATAAACAAAAACAAACAAAAAAAAACCAAAGAAATAAAGAATGGCTAATTTGTCCTGGTAACAAAAGGCTTTAAAATGAATGTGACCAGGGAGGCCAGTCTTCTCAGGTATGGGGTTAGGGGACAGCCCATGCTGGAGGCCTACTCCCTAGCTTGAGGTGCTGGGAGGCTTGGCAGACCCCCAGCCGTTCCCCTATTTCTCCACTGGACTCTAGACCTTCCCTAAGTGCCAGCTTGGGTGACCTGAAGTGGGTTCCAGGTGAACACTTTTAGGGGTCCTCAGGCTTCTCCCCCCTCCCTATTCTAGGGGAGAGGAGCATGTGTAGGAGGCAGACAGATAGCTGGTTTCTGGTTCCTTGATCCTGGAGGCCAGCTCTTCCCAGGTATGGGGTTAGGGGACACCCCATGCTGGAGGCCTAATCCCTAGCTTGGGGGGTGCTGGGAGGCTTGGCAGGCCCCCAGTCATTCCCCTATTTCTCCCCTGGATGCCAGGCCTTCCTGAGTGCCAGCTTGGGTGGCCTGAAGTGGGTTCCAGGTGAACTCATTTAGGGATTCTCAGGCTTCCCCCCGCCCTACTTAGGGGGGGAGGAGCATGGGGAGGAGGCAGGGCAGATAGCTGGCTTCTGGTTCTTTGATCCTGGAGGCCAGCTCTTCCCAGGTATGGGGTTAGGGGACAACCCATGCCGGAGGCCTACTCCCTAGCTTGAGGGTGCTGGGAGGCTTGGCAGCCCCCAGCCGTTCCACTATTTCTCCACTGGACTCCAGGCCTTCCCTGGTTGCCGGCCCAGGTGTACTCTACAGTGGTCTTCAGGCTTTCCCCCTTTCTCTCCCTATACTAAGGGGGTAAGCATGGGGAGGAGGGCAGGCCAAATGAGCACTGGTGTATTTTGAGACATTCACTGGTAATTTTTTTTCTCATTGGTCTCCATTTTAAAAACCTTATATATTCAAAATAAAAATAAAAGGATGGACTCTCAGATTGGGAAGTGACTAGTACTCTTTTTCTACTTGTTTACTCTCAGCGGCCTCTTGGCCTCTTCTTTCTTTCATTGTGTAACTGTGGTTTGTACCATACTAAGTTTCTGATTAGTTCCCACTCAAATGCATTTCCCTATATGGAACTGCAGGGCGTCATTTTGCAGACTCCAGAAGGCTAAATCACAGACCAAAGTGGTGTCCAGGATTTAGCACCCTCCTCCCGACTATTTCTAATGACATAAAAGGAACATGCATATCTCCTTTGAGATATATTCCCTCAACCGCTATAACTATTATTGACTATCTCCTTAAACGGTGACAATTGTGTCCACTGTCTTAAGTTACATTGTTTATTTTCCTCACTTTTTATCTTTTCTTCTCTTTGTGAACTGTTCAATAAGGAATTTTGGTAAAATAGTTCCTCAGTTTAATGCTTATGTTTGAACCACGTCATGGGGATTGTTGGACTTGTTCTTGCAGCCCCCATATGCGCTGATAAAGCCACATGGCATTATTCCTTGTTTGCATAGGATCATTAAAATGAAAAATACTATACATACAAATAAGTTCTTATCTAATAGAGATAGGAACACACAAATCTTGTAGTACAATGGGACCTTACACCCTGAACATTGACATGATGACCTGGCATAGGCCTCAGAAGAATTGGCATTGTCCATTCACCCCTGAACCAGGGAAACCATCTATGAAGCATCCAAGTTTGTCTATGACATCACCTGGAAGCAATTCTCTACCAGTGAAGACCCTACTGCTGCTCTGACATCGATCTACTCAAAAGAGTCTTCCCTTAACACTGAGAAGACTTAAACAACAACAACAACGACCTGCTTACTGGACAGGGCTTTCTGCATTGCCCTTTAATTGTGAGTTGAAATTAGAGGACGCTCCCACCATCCTGACTTTAATGTAGGACATACATATTCTAGGATCTTCAATACAGAAACATGATACCAACAACAGAGACTGTGTGAAAAATAAAACTGTATTGGCATTACAGACAGTGACCTGGATTAGACAAGCTAGTTTGCCTGGAGCCTAGTGTTGGTCTTATGTTAGGAAACTTCAGGGGTAGGGTCTCCTTGTATTTAGGCCAAGGCTTTTCCTTCCATGTCCCCCATACTTTGGTGGACCTATGCAAACGATAATTGCCACTCTAACACCATTTTTACTGTGCTCCTTTGACTCTAAACCTTAAAAAAAAAAACACTTAAACTTTTGAGGTTAACTTAAACTAATATATATGTGCATGGAAATGTAAAAAACTACTATGCCTTCAAGTTTAAGGAGTTACATAAATTTTATGGCTTTAGATTGCTTTGTGTACAGCTAAGAAATGTTGTTATGTACTACAATCTGGGGTCTTGAGGGACAAAGTAATTGTAAATGGGTTCTGTTTAATTTTTCTTAATGTTTTTTTATTGTAAGTTCAAAAAGAGAAAAAAATGAATGTGACCAGTATAAAGACTTGGAAGATAAATTAATTTATTGTGATATCGTTCCTTTGTAAGTGTATATATGGTTATACTTGGAGAGTACCATGTTACCCTACCACTCTCACCACCAAAGTGCTAATATCCTTTACCCCAGTGCAAAGATAGGGTTTTTTATTCTTAAATAAATTCCTAGAAGTGGAATTGTGTAACATGGTAGCCCAACATTTAATTAACTATAGAATTGCCAGGCAGTTTTCCAAAGGTAATGATGCATCATTTCACAACCCCAGAAGCTGTGTTTAAGGATCCAGACCTTTACCTCCTTGTTACTACTTGTTATTGTCAGTCTTTTTTTCTTCTAGTCATACTACCAACAAGGGCATATCAAAAAAGAGTTTTAAGCAAGAAACAAAAGAACATTTTAGTTTAGAAAGATGTCTCTGATATCTGGGGCCAAAGAGATTGCACAGCGGTTAGACCAGGGATGAACTCAAGTTAGATTCCCAGCATCCCATATGGTCCCCCGAGCCTGCCAGGGGTGATTTCTGAGTGCAGAGCCAGGAATGACCTCTGTACACCTCTGGGTGTAGCCCTAAAACTAAAAACAAACAAACAAAAAGATGACTGCTATCAAGGTGGGATGGGGGGGGGTGGTCTCCTGGTAGTTTGCAGTGATCATATAGTGGTTAACACTCTGCATTGTAGTCACAGAAACCTTGGTTCAATGATGAGATGGGAGGGTATTGATGTAAGTGAGATATAGGGCTAATAATATAGGATTCTAAGCAATGTCCCTCTTAGAGGCTGCTTAAGAGCAATAACAAAGGAAAAGGACACTTTGTTCTGACTGCTTTATAATATCAGAGTCCTGGCTTCTTGTTTACTCTCTAACAGTGTTTCATCATCATTCTAACAGGTATTGGGATAAAATATGAAGGTCATTTTTTGAGAAAGTTGCTCTCATTTCTTCAGAATTACCAATTTTCCAGGCCTAGCTTCCATCCTCCTAGCTATGCTTTTGGATGCAAAGGAGGGAGACCAAAGTATAGGGGAAACTAGGCATTGATTAGTTAAGAGATCAGGAAGAGAGAATATATTCATTCCATTTTCTAGGTGGGTAATTGAATAAACTAGTAGTTCTTGTTACTAAGATACAAAACACAGACCAGAATAGAGTAAATAAAAAAAATATGCAGCCTTTGTAATTAAGTACACTGACTTAGAAATGTTTGGGGAACGACAGGGGAAAGCAGTTTATCAGGGAGTTTATTGGGAATCCCTGAGGTAGCAGCTCAAAGAGCCTGTTTCATGCGTTTAAACTACATTCACTACAGAAGCTCAGTATTTGCTACTTTAAATGCCAATAATGTGAATAATGTGCTGACCAATTACATTGCACTTTGCCATAGTAAATGGAGTTTGAAATTAGAAAATTGACCCAGGTACTCAGTTAAAAGGAGTTGGGGGCAGGGTCTTAGTATATGATAAATGTGGGGTCCTAGATTCTGAACAAGGAAGGATGCCATTTTGTAAAGGCCACGTCAAGCTTCTCTTAGGTTCTAAACAAGGAGGGATGCTATTTTGAAAAGACCACATCGTGTAAGCCACATGCTAGGTTTCCTCAAACCAGCTGATGCAAACTATAATTGCCACTCTAACATTGTTTTTACAGTGCTCCTTTGACTCTAAACCTTTAAGAAACCACTAGTAAAAATATTTGGAACTGGGGCCGGGCGGTGGCGCTAGAGGTAAGGTGCCTGCCTTGCCTGCGCTAGCCTAGGATGGACCGCGGTTCGATCCCCCCGGCGTCCCATATGGTCCCCCAAGCCAGGAGCGACTTCTGAGCGCATAGCCAGGATTAACCCCTGAGCGTCACCAGGTGTGGCCCAAAAACCAAAAAAAAAAAAAAAAAAATTTGGAACTGCAGAAAAAAAAAAAAAATTTACCAGGGTAGAAACTCCAAACATGGTAATACTCAACGTATACTCGGGAGCAGTGCCCAAAATACATGAAAAAGGAACAACACAAACTCTTGACTACACATTATACCACAAAGAAACCAGCAACAGTAGAAACAGCAGCATAGAGAAAACAGGTAAGTAATTAGCCTTCTACTACAAAGGCCCATAATAATCCCTTAGGGATCTTACACAGGATCACAGGTAAAGTATACCACGGGGAAATCACTGACTCCAAAGGAAACATCCCATAACACTATGTTTTAATGCCTTAATCTTACTATATTTAAAATAACCTCTCAGCTTTTCTGTCCACAGGCATTCTTGGATACAAAGGGTGGACAAACTAAGATGGCATCTCGGGGCTCACTCACACGAGATACCATACCCAGCTTGCACTACGAGAATGTCCCGAGAAAACTCTTTAACATACACTTTATCTCTAGGTTATACCTTCTTTTAGGATTTGAAGCATGTGAACAGTCAGACCACCGAAGTGGCAACTGTGACGTACAGACTTATACTACAGGCCCTACTCATCGAACACATTCAAGCAAAGTAGCATTCCCTTGCTATTTTCTACTCTCTTCTCACTACTTTTTTTTTTCATTTTCTTTTCTTCTCTTTTCTTTTTTTCTTTTCTCTTCTCCCTTTCTTTCTAATGTATTTTCTCTTTTCTTCTTTCCTACCCCTTCCATATACTTTCCCCTTCCCCCCCCTTTGGAAATCCAACTATCCCTTCACCCCTCAATCCCATCCAGACCTCCCACCGTATTAAAACTCTTCACCCTTAGTTCTTAATCCATTAGGCATCAAGACTGACCTCCTACCCCAACGAACCAGTACCCAGCACCCAAATGAAGGGACACCAGTCAAACCCACACCTCGCCCCCCCCCCCCCCCGCAAGAAAAAGCAACCAACTCCCCTGCGGACTCATGCTGCATGGCCCTCCCTACCAAATCCCCCTACCGTGGACTGTTACTTGAAACCGGACTTAGCTCTAAAAGTATCCCCAATGTAAAAACTCTTACAAGACCTCCCTACCGCAAATCCTTTGCCAATCTCAAGGTCAGGGGGAGAGATGGAAAGGTGCCTGGGAACCCACACACCACAAGAAAATACCAAAAGACAATGGGGAAACCTATACTTCCAACATAAGTATAAGACGGGTATTGCACCACCTCTTTACCTGCTTTTCCCCAAAAGTAAGGTAGTCTCATGCATCACATGGTTCCTTTAATTATTTTGTTAATTCATTTTTTAAAGTTTGTTCTACGTATATATATATGTGAGCACATATACTTTTATTCCTAATTTTATCTTGTTTGGATGTGTGACCTGTTTCTGTTTTCTTCTCTGTCCAGCCCCAAATGTACCGACAATATAAAGTAGCACCATTTCTCCCTGCAAAGGCACACTAAAAAAGGGGGAAATCTTACATATAAAAAAGAGCTCTTATCTACTAGAGATAAGAACTCATACTTGTTTACAACACAGGGATATCTCCTACCTTGAAAATATGTCACGCGGACCCAACTTAGACCTCAGGTGATTAGACACCATCCCTCCAGCCCTGAACCCTGGATCCCAGACATAGAATCGACACAGTTCTTCACAACAGCTACAGGAAACAAATCCCATCCGGGACATCCTTAATACCGCTGGGCCACCAACAAGTGCCTGCTCTAATATGATATCCTGACAACAAAGAAAATGGGAACAACTTAACCTAAGAACAGGTTATCCTACCTCACCAGCTAACGATAAGACAAAATCAGAAGACTTGTCATCCTATGGTCGGCCCAAAAGCCAAGATCGCGATTTACAGATGACTGGCTGCTAGAACCATGACTGGACTGAATATATCTTGAGACCAATAAAAAAGCCCTAGTCTAGGGTTTGAACTATGACCCACACAACAACCATGATCCCCAGTTCCAAAGGTCCAGCAGAGATAATCGCAACGGAATGGGTATTCTGGGAACACAATGAAAAACGCTATCCTAGGTTCCATCCTAGGATCAGTGCAAAGACCAAGACCACCAACCACAGAAGATAGATTAAATGACACGGAGGGAACAGAACTTCTAGAACCACAAAGAAAGACTTCATCATAAGCCCCACTCCTGGACCTGTGCAGATACTGAGATCTATAGATACAGAGGTCTTATTTCATCACCCAGGATGGAGCAGAAGTTTTCCAAACACCACGAAAGCACCACCGGTAGAGTAAATGAACCTGAACGGAGTCTATAGTTAATCCCGTGACAATATACCCCAAGGGTGGAGAAACCCCATAGCGCTAAGGCCAAGTGAATTCCTTTTCGAATGACCCCAATATTTACTGTGCCAGTGCAGGAGGGGGAAAAAAAAGGGCAAAAAGCACAAAACATTTTTATCTTTTATATATTTTTCTTCATTTATTATTATTATTATTATTATTATTATTTACCTATCTACTTTTTGTCGATTTCTTTGTTTTGGTGTGATTATTGAAGTTGTTGTCCCCATTTATATTTATATTGGTTTTTTTTTGTTTGTTTTTCTTATTTTCTTTTCTTTAGGTGCTCTGCCATGTTTTTTAACTCAAGACCATGGCTTTTTTTTTTTTTTTTTTTTTTTTTTTTTTTTGTGGTGCCTATCACTGGAGTGCTCACTGGACGATGAAAGCCTTTAGAAGGATTCCCCCCATTTTCGGCATATTAGACTTTTACCCCAGCTTATTACTTTTCTCTTCTTCAAATAAAACCACATAACTTCCTTCCTCCCAGTTAGAGGGGGAAATAAGGGAGGCACCAAGACCAAGACTACTAAGTAGTAAGCTAGGTACAGAGGGGACCACATATTCTCGCAGCCCCAGGGGTGAGGGAGGAGGATATGGAAGGTAGGACGAACACGGAGGTGTAGGGAGGACAAATCGGTGATGGGAACCCCCCTGATTTTATGTAAATGTGAACCTATAATATTATTGTCAACAATATGTAAACCACTGTGATCAAAATAAAAAGTATATTAAAAATAAAAAATTTAAAAAAGGTTTACATTAGTGTTAACATATATGCTTTTAGTTACACTAGCATTCTGGGGGATAAAAGAGGGCAATAAAAAATATATGCTTGGGAACAGGGATGAAGGGAGGATAACACTGGTGGTGGAAAGGCCCTCATTTATTGTCACTGTGTACCCTAAATATCACTGTGTAAGATTTGTAATTCACTTTGGCCACAATAAAAAAAAGAATAAGATCTTTAATGCATTTTTAGTCAGAGTAATGTCACTTAGTAAAAACTATTGAATTTGTAGCAACAAAATCCATTAACCACACATACATTTTTATGCAAATGAATAAATGTGCTCAATATGTATCCTATGCAGGGGTCTTCAAACTACGGCCCGCGGGCCACATATTGTATTTATTTCCATTTTGTTTCTTCTAAATAAGATATATGCAAGTGTGCATAGAAATTTGTTCATAATTTTTATTTTTACTATAATCTGGCCCTCCAACAGTCTGAAGGACAGTGAACTGGCCCCTGTTTAAAAAGTTTGAGGACCCCTGCTAGAGGATAGAGAACAGTGTTGCCCAATGGAATATTGGTGATAATTAAAAGTTCCATATTTAGAGGGAGGGACTTCAGAGCATAAAAACCGGCTATCCTTTGCAAAAGCTGGCTCCCTGTGTGTGACACCAGGCGGGGAAAATCCGCGAAAGTACACCAGCCCAGTGGGGCTCAGCTGTGAAAGACTGTGAGTGTGACCTGTCTATGTCTGTCTACTGTCCTCTTGCGTGAAACTCTTGCGAGTGGGGCAAAAAGAGCCTCCAGAAACCTCGCTCGCCCAGACGCCATTTTCAGGGAGGGACTTCAGAGCATAAAAACCGGCTATCCTTTGCAAAAGCTGGCTCCCTGTGTGTGACACCAGGCGGGGAAAATCCGCGAAAGTACACTGGCCCAGTGGGGCTCAGCTGTGAAAGACTGTGAGTGTGACCTGTCTATGTCTGTCTACTGTCCTCTTGCGTGAAACTCTTGCGAGTGGAGCAAAAAGAGGCTCAGAGGAGCACGGCCGCTCCGCTTCGCTACGCGGCCGTGCACTCTTTCTAAGGAAAGAACTCCATTGCAACAAGAAGGAAAAATCACACTAAGAACGGCGCTATATCACAGAAGCAAACATTTCTCTCTGGACTGTCTTCTCTGTTACATGCTCGGGCCTAAGATTTGACCCAGTGTGAGGCTTCATCCACGGAGGACTCCCCTCCCTTAGAGGCAAGTCAGCCCATCCAGAAAGGGAGGAGCCAGAGGAGTGTGCTGCCTACATCATATAGACAATGAATACCACTACAACACGTAGAAAAACCCACAATACAAATGTGACAATGGGGAAACAGCGCAGGCCAGCATCAGACATAGAGAATGAAGATGACAATTCTGAGGACCAGATAATGACTGAACAACTAATCAACCTCTCAGATAAGGACTTTAGACTAGCAATATGGAAGGTGCTCAACAGACTCCAAGAAACCATGGATCGAGTTGAACAGAACACTAATAAGAACCAAGAAAATATGAAGGCAGAAATGACAAAACTCCAAACTGAAATAACATGTCAACTAACAGGCCTGAAAAACTCAGTAAATGAAGTGAATGACAAAATGGATAAGCTCTGGGACAGGGTATCAGAAGCTGAGAATAGACTTGGTGCTGTGGAAGATGAGATACATAACAATTCCATACAGCAGGAGAGATTGGACAAAAAACTTAAAGCAAATGAGCAGACAATGGAAAAATTAGTCAAAGAATGGGAACAGACGAAAATAGAAGTCTATGATAAGATCAACAGAAACAACTTAAGAATCATTGGAGTCCCAGAGACCCAGGAAGAAAATTTCCAGGAAGAATCAATGGTCAAGAACATCATTAAAGAGAAACTTCCAGAGCTAAAGAATATATGTGATCAAATCCTGCATGCCCGAAGAGTACCAACCAAAAGAGACCCCAGAAAAACCACCCCAAGACACATCCTAGTCACAATGACAAATCCCACAGATAGAGACAGAATTCTGAAAACAGCAAGATCAAAAGGGGAAATCATGTTTAAGCAAGCTTCCCTGAGATTTACAGCAGACCTGTCACCAGAAACGCTCAATGCCAGAAAGCAGTGGTGGGATATTGTGACAAGACTGAATGAAATGAATGCTTCACCCAGAATACTATACCCAGCAAAACTCACTTTCCGGTTTGATGGAAGAATACATGGTTTCACAGACAAAAAACAGCTCAGAAACTTCACAGACACAAAACCAGTCTTAAGAGAAAAACTGAAAGACCTAATCTAAGATAAGACTACCCAAAAGACACACCAAATTTTGAAATAAAGATGGCGTTAAATCCCAGGACAATTCTTTCTCTCAACGTCAATGGACTAAATGCACCAGTTAAGAGACACAGAGTGGCTAAATGGATCAAAAAACTCAATCCAACCTTCTGCTGCCTACAAGAAACGCACCTGAATAGTCAGAACAAACATAGACTCAAAATAAAAGGCTGGAGAAAAGTTATCCAAGCAAACAACACCCATAAAAAAGCTGGAGTGGCCATACTAATATCAGATAATGCAAACTTTATACTCAGGAAGGTTGTAAGGGACAAAGACGGACATTTTATATTAATCAAGGGGTACGTAGAGCAGGAAGAATTCACTCTCCTAAACATATATGCACCGAATGAGGGGCCAGCAAAATATTTAATACAACTGCTGACAAATCTGAAAAATAATATCAACAACAACACAATAATTGTGGGGGACCTAAACACGGCTTTGTCAACACTGGACAGGTCAACCAGACTGAAACCCAACAAGAATATACTAGACCTGAGGAGAGAAATGGAAGAAAGAGGCCTAGTGGATATATATAGGACACTCCATCCCCAGAAACCTGGATACACATTCTTCTCCAATGTACATGGGACATTCTCCAGGATAGACTACATGCTGGCACATAAAACATACCTCCATAAGATCAAGAGGATAGAAATTTTGCAGATTACCTTCGCTGACCACAAGGCTCTGAAATTATTTGTGAACTCCAAAGGGACTCAGAAGAAACACTTTAACACCTGGAAGTTAAACAGCCTCATGCTCAATAACCAGTGGGTCCGAGATGAAATCAAGGAGGAATTAAAAAGGTTCCTGGAAACAAATGACAATAAAGACACAAACTCTCAGAACTTATGGGACACAGCAAAAGCAGTACTGAGAGGAAAATTTATAGCTTTGCAAGCACACATCAGGAAGGAAGAAGGAGCTTACCTGAGTAGCTTAATGACACAGCTAATAGAACTAGAAAATGCTCAACAAAAGGACCCAAGAACAGGAAGACAGAAGGAAATAACAAAGCTGAGAGCAGAAATCAACGAAGTGGAAACTCAAAAAACAATCCGAAAGATCAACGAAAGCAGAAGTTGGTTCTTTGAAAAAATAAACAAGATTGATAGACCACTGGCAAACCTAACAAAGAAAGAGAGAGAGAGAAACTTGATAACTCGTATCAGGAATGAAAAAGGAGAGATCACTACTGATATGACAGAGATTCAAAGGGTAATCAGAAACTACTTTGAAAAACTCTACGCCACTAAAAATGAGAACCTGGAAGAAATGGATAAATTCTTGGACTCTTATAATCTTCCACGGTTGAAGGAAGAGGATGTAGCATATCTAAACACCCCCATCACCATTGATGAAATTAAAACAGTAATCAAATGTCTGCCGAAAAACAAAAGCCCAGGTCCAGATGGATTCACTAATGAATTCTATCAAACTTTCCAAGAGGAACTACTGCCAATCTTGGCAAGACTCTTTCATGAAATTGAACAAACAGAAACACTTCCAAATAGCTTTTATGAAGCCAACATCACCTTGATACCTAAACCAGACAGAGACGCTACCAAAAAAGAAAATTACAGACCAATATCACTGATGAATGCAGATGCAAAGATCCTCAACAAAATCCTGGCAAATAGGATTCAATGCCTCGTTAAGAAGATCATCCACTACGATCAAGTAGGTTTCATCCCAGGAATGCAAGGCTGGTTTAACATCCGTAAATCTATCAACATAATACACAACATCAATAACAAGAAAAATAAAAACCACATGATCATATCAATAGATGCAGAGAAAGCATTTGATAAGGTCCAACACCCATTCTTGATCAAAACTCTCAGCAAGATGGGAATGGAGGGAACCTTTCTCAATATAGTGAAGGCCATCTACCACAAGCCAGTGGCAAATATTATCCTCAATGGAGAAAAACTGAAAGCCTTCCCTCTAAATTCTGGCACAAGACAAGGCTGTCCTCTCTCACCACTCCTATTCAACATAGCACTGGAAGTACTTGCTATAGCGATTAGGCAAGAAAAGGATATCAAGGGAATCCAGATAGGAAAGGAAGAAGTCAAGCTCTCACTGTTTGCAGATGACATGATACTCTACTTAGAAAACCCTAAAGACTCTATCAAAAAGCTTCTAGAAACAATAGACTCATATAGCAAGGTGGCAGGCTACAAAATTAACACACAAAAATCAATGGCCTTTCTATACACCAACAGTAATAAAGAAGAAATGGACATTAAGAAAACAACCCCATTCACAATAGTACCACACAAACTCAAATATCTTGGAATCAACTTGACTAAATATGTGAAGGACCTATACAAAGAAAACTATAAAACTCTGCTCCAAGAAATAAGAGAGGACACACGGAAATGGAAACGCATACCCTGCTCATGGATTGGCAGGATTAACATCATCAAAATGTCAATACTCCCCAAGGCATTATACAGATTTAATGCCATCCCTCTAAAGATACCCATGACATTCTTCAAAGAAGTGGATCAGACACTTTTGAAATTCATTTGGAACAATAAACACCCTCGAATAGCTAAAGCAATCATTGGGAAAAAGAATATGGGAGGAATTACTTTTCCCAACTTTAAACTGTACTACAAAGCAACAGTTATCAAAACAGCATGGTATTGGAATAAGGATAGGTCCTCAGATCAGTGGAATAGGCTTGAATACTCAGAAAATGTTCCCCAGAGATACAACCATCTAATTTTTGATAAAGGAGCAGGAAATCCTAAATGGAGCAGGGAAAGCCTCTTCAACAAGTGGTGTTGGCACAATTGGATAGCCACTTGCAAAAAATTAAACTTAGACCCCCAGCTAACATCATGTACAAAGGTAAAATCCAAATGGATTAAAGACCTCGATATCAGCCCCAAAACCATAAGATATATAGAACACCACATAGGCAAAACACTACAGGACATTACAGGCATCTTCAAGGAGGAAACTGCACTCTCCAAGCAAGTGAAAGCAGAGATTAACAGATGGGAATATATTAAGCTGAGAAGCTTCTGCACCTCAAAGGAAATAGTGCCCAGGATACAAGAGCCACCCACTGAGTGGGAGAAACTATTCACCCAATACCCATCAGATAAGGGGCTAATCTCCAAAATATACAAGGCACTGACAGAACTTTACAAGAAAAAAACATCTAACCCCATCAAAAAATGGGGAGAAGAAATGAACAGACACTTTGACAAAGAAGAAATACGCATGGCCAAAAGACACATGAAAAAATGTTCCACATCACTAATCATCAGGGAGATGCAAATCAAAACAAGGATGAGATACCACCTCACACCCCAGAGAATGGCACACATCACAAAGAATGAGAATAAACAGTGTTGGCGGGGATGTGGAGAGAAAGGAACTCTTATCCACTGCTGGTGGGAATGCTGTCTAGTTCAACCTTTATGGAAAGCGATATGGAGATTCCTCCAAAAACTGGAAATCGAGCTCCCATACGATCCAGCTATACCACTCCTAGGAATATACCCTAGGAACACAAAAATACAATACAAAAACCCCTTCCTTACACCTATATTCATTGCAGCTCTATTTACCATAGCAAGACTCTGGAAACAACCAAGATGCCCTTCAACAGACGAATGGCTAAAGAAACTGTGGTACATATACACAATGGAATATTATGCAGCTGTCAGGAGAGATGAAGTCATGAAATTTTCCTATACATGGATGTACATGGAATCTATTATGCTGAGTGAAATAAGTCAGAGAGAGAGAGAAAAACGCAGAATGGTCTCACTCATCTATGGGTTTTAAGAAAAATGAAAGACACCCTTGTAATAATAATTTTCAGACACAAAAGAGAAAAGAGCTGGAAGTTCCAGCTCACCTCAGGAAGCTCACCACAAAGAGTGATGAGTTTAGTTAGAGAAATAACTACATTTTGAACTGTCCTAATATTGAGAATGTATGAGGGAAATGTAGAGCCTGTTTAGGGTACAGGCGGGGGTTGGGTGGGGAGGAGGGTGATTTGGGACTTGGGTGATGGGAATGTTGCACTGGTGATGGGTGGTGTTCCTTTTATGACTGAAACCCAAACACAATCATGTATGTAATCAAGGTGTTTAAATAAAAAACAATTAAAAAAAAAAAAAAAGTTCCATATTTAGCCAATACAACTACTGATCATACAAACACTTGAAATGTGTTTGTGGATGAGGAATTGAATTGTTAATTATATTTAACTTAATCCAATTAAATCTTACTTAAGTAAAACACTGTGACAAGTGACTACCATATTTGTGCTAAGCTTTTCCATCACCCCAAAATGATCTGTTGCCACCCTTTCTCAATGCTGCTCTAGTGCCCTCTACTGACAAACTCTGTCATCACATTAGCTGGAAAATACACAGCAAGTCAGGAACAAAGACAGGAGTTAGTAGAAAATCCAGTAGACAGGGGACTGGAGAGATAGCATGGAGGTAAGGGGTTTGACTTTCATGCAGGAGGTCATCAGTTTGAATCCCAGCGTTCCCCCGTGCCTGCCAGGAGCAATTTCTGAGCATGGAGCCAGGAATAACTCCTGAGCACTGCCAGGTGTGACCCAAAAACCACACACACACACACACACACACACACACACACACACACACACACACACAAAGAAAATCCAGTAGGCAGGTATGTTTAACATTGACAATCCAATTTACCTATTTTTGTTCACCTACCTGCTTTGACTTAAAAATTTTTAATGAAAAATCATGAATATTTTCTCTTTTAGAAAGCATAGGAGGGGGGCCGGGCGGTGGCGCAAGAGGTAAGGTGCCTGCCTTGCCTGCGCTGGCCTTGGACGGACCGCGGTTCGATCCCCCGGCGTCCCATATGGTCCCCCAAGCCAGGAGCAACTTCTGAGCGCATAGCCAGGAGTAACCCCTGAGCGTTACCGGGTGTGGCCCAAAAACCAAAAAAAAAAGAAAGCATAGGAGGAAATATTCCAAAACTAGATGCATACCTTTTCTTTGTTGTTGTTTTTATTTATTTATTTATTTTTGTTTGGAGGCACACAAAATAATGCTGATGGCTTATTTCTAGAAGTGCACGGGGACCATAGGTATTGTCAGGAATAAAACCATTGTCACTGGCTATACTGGCCCAAGTGTTCTTACCTTTAGACTTAAAATTCTTAATATATTAAAATTTTCATATTGGAGATAGCTTGGTGGTATAACTCATCCTAGAACGTGCTAGGCCCTGAGTCTCTTCCCAGTTACTGACTGCTCCAATGACTCTCTTCACCAGAAAACTGCAGTGTGGCCCTAGTGGTCCCCAGAAGACCAACTGCCTCAACACTACCAGCTATTGAGTTGTGTGAGTACTTTTTTTTTTTTTTTAGGATATTGCATTTTTATAGGTGAATTTTAAATAGTTATTTCCACTCCAGAGCTGCCTTTTATTTTACTCACTGTTTCTTTTGCAATTTCTATATAGTAGCAGTTTTATGTAGCTTTGCAGTTTTATGAAGTCTCACTTGCTTTGGGACTACTTTTGCTTTGGTCCTGGTACTTTTACTGTCACATCCAAAAAGTTATTGACACAATCCATTCAAGCAATTTTTCCCCTATTTTTTTCCTTATACTAATTCTGTGCTCTCAAGTCTTACATTAGGGACTTTAACCTACCTAGAGAGAATATTTATGAGTGAAATAAAAGAGATGCAGTTTTATTCTCTTAGGTGTAAATAGCAGAACTGTTTCCCCGGAACCATTTATTGAATAAATTATTTTACTATTGCCTATTCTTGACTTCCTTGTCAAATATTTGACTAATATGTTGGTTTATTTCTGGACTCTTCTGTGTCATTGATCTATGTGTCTGTTTTTATTCCAGTACCTTATTGTTTTGAATACTATGTTATTGTTGGTAGTTGTTGATGTTTCTAGGAATGACTCTATGCTCAGGAATATCTCTATCGCTATTCAAGAAACCATATGTGGTACCAGGGATAAAACCAGAGTAGGCCACATGCCAGGCAACTGTCTTAATCTCTGATCCCTACTATATATTTTTAATATTAAAGTTGAAAGTTGTGGATTGTGATGCTTCCAGCTTTAGTCTTCTATCTCAATATTGGTATGGCTATTTATGGGTATTTTATGATTTTGTATAAATTTTAGGATTTTTCTATTTTCACTAAAAATGCTACTGTAATGTTGATAAGAATTGTGTTGTTTATTGATGACTGGGCAATGTGAACAATGTTTAGTGGTGTTCGTTCTTTCAGCCCCAAAACATGGGTTCCTTTTATTTGTGTCGCCTTCTGTTTCTTTCACCAATGCTGTAGTCATCAATATAAGTAAATATATTTTACCCCTTAATTTAACTTATTACTATGCATTCTGGTTTTCTTTTTGAAAGATTTTTTGTTTTGTTTTTTCAAATATCTGAAATTTCTATACATATTGTACATGTAGAGATAACCACGTGAGTTTTGTGAAGAAGGGTTGCACTCAATAGCTCAGTACTAAGGGCTACACCTGGCTCTGTGCTAGGGTCACTCCTGACAGTGCTTAGGGGACCATGTCTTACCAAGATAAAATCAGGGTCAGCCACAAGCTAGGCAAGTACTTCATCTTCGTACTAATTCTCTGGCCCAACCAAGTGAGTTTTGTCATGGCCTGCTTGGTCTGGACACTAAGGAAATTCTCAGATTCCTTAGGAAGTGGGTGCAACAGGAGTTGGCGATGAGAAACAGGCCACACAGAAATGAGTGTGAATCTGAACCCGTTTTATTGAATGCTACAGTGAGATATTTAAACATGATTTTTGCGTGTTGTGACAGCCTACATGTTTTCCTGAAAGGTTAAAAATTTATACTTTGGAGCCGGAGAGATAGCACAGCGGCGTTTGCCTTGCAAGCAGCCGATCCAGGACCTAAGGTGGTTGGTTCAAATCCCGGTGTCCCATATGGTCCCCCGTGCCTGCCAGGAGCTATTTCTGAGCAGACAGCCAGGAGTAACCCCTGAGCACCGCCGGGTGTGGCCCAAACAATAAACAAACAAACAAACAAAATTTATACTTACTTTATCAGTACATACTATTTGGTCTATAAAATTCTTCACACTAAACAATTCACAGGCCTTCATTGTGGGTTACGACCCTTCTGAAAGATAAACTCCGATTAAAGAGGACAAAGAGTCTCTTTTGAGCCAGAGGCTTCCCTGGGATCAAAAGGGCAAATTTTAACATCTCAAAGTTTTTACTCCCAGGGCAGACCCAGGATGTCAATACTGATGTAAATTAAAAGTTAGCAAGTTACCAGGTATTCCTATCAGGATTCTTTTCATCTGAGGGAGCAGGCAGTTTAAATGCATGCTTTGAACACACGAGCTGAACCTGAAATATTAACCCTTAATATATCTGCACTTAGGTTAACAGCAAAGCTAGGTTTGAGGGTAGTTTATAATTTTGTAAGACTATAAATAAAGAATTGCTTGAGCAATTGTTTTTGGGTCACACCCGGCAGCGCTCAGGGGTTACTCCTGGCACAATGCTCAGAAATCACCGCTGGCAGGCACAGGGGATCATATGGGATGCCCGGATTCAAACCACCGTCCTTCTGCATGAAAGGCAAACGCCTTACCTCCATGCTATCTCTCCGGCCCTGCAGAGACAATTTTACTTTTTCCTTTCTCTTATGCATATCTTTTTTATTTCTCTTACTTAATTGCTATTGCTAGAATTGTCAATACTATGTAGGAGTACAAGCTTTTTTACGTTTACTATTAATTATGTTAGCCATGGTTTACAATAAATCAATTCAAATTATATACATCCTTTAAAAAGAATATATAAAAATATACTTTTTATACCAATGCTTAGTTTCATGCTGATTTTTGCTTTTATATGAAAAAAGATGAAAATTGCAACTCAGAAAAATACTTTCATAAAATGTTAAATTGTTCCTCAGAATTTGATTTTTCATAATTATTTATAAAATACTTTCTATTTAGCAGGAGTATTGAGGAGAGATATGATAATTTCTTTTAAAAAAAAAGACTTTATTATCTATCTTCTGATAGCTCTGGAAACATACACACAAATAAAACCTATCAACAGATAAACTTTTAGGGAAGGGACTTTTATTGAATTTTTCACTTTTTGAACTTTATACCTAATAAGTGTGAATTAATCAAAATGTTTGGCTTCTAAAATCCTACATATCAAAGAAAAATCCTGTAAGAAACAATTTGGAACAAGTGGTGAATTTTAATATCTTGCTAAAAGTCATTCCATAGCCAGGAATATGGCTCAACAATGAGCACTTACCTTGAATCTCTTAGCCCGAAGTTTAATCTGTGGTAAAATACACACACACACACACACACACACACACACACACACACACACACACACTCATACACACACACACTCACAGCCCAAAACTAAAAGTCATTCTAAATTACAGCAAATTAAATTACACTTTTTCTGTTTTATCTGAATTTATTTTAATAAAAGATACTCTCTCTTGTCCACTTCATGTTGCCAACCAGTGAAGTTGATTGTTGGTTATAGAGAATCTTATGACCCTTAACCTGTTCTTAATTAACGATGGCTGCTCCACAGGGAGCATTCTAATGCACAGCATTCATCTCTACTTGGAAATCAGCCTATTTGTACTTGGCACCAGCTCTCCCAAGGCTTTCCAGTAACACTCTACCAAGTTCTACTTCCTATGTTAATGTAGACTTTCAATCCCTGTTTGCTAGAGGTTATAAGATCATTTTTCATCTAATTCCCTTGCCCCATAGCACTCTTCAGCAATGAAAGCTGTGGCTGGGAGGAACTCAGCAAGGTACTGAGAAAGCTGAAAGGAACTTTCTATGAATACTGAACATATTGAGACAACCCTGAACCGACACCTGTTACCTACTGTTTCAGTTGCTTAAATTAAAGTAAGCTGTTTATCACATTCAGATTCGAGGAGAAAAGAAATTATTGTGCAAGATCTTTGCTTGGCAGGAGTATAAAGAGGCAGTCAGGAACAGAGACTTGATTGCCAATGGCTCACTCTATGATCAATCTCAAAAATGTATTCAGATCTTACTATTGTGTTGAGAGAAATAAGAGAGAGAGAGAGAGAGAGAGACCAGAGTGGAGAGGCCATTTGGAGCAATATTCCTCAAATGTTTTGCACCTGGGAGAAATATTTTGCACCCTATCTGACATGCAGAGTTCCAGCATTCACCACAAAGAAGTAGTTTCAGGAATCTGTAGCTGCTACTTGATTGGTGGGAAATTTTTGACAGACCAACAGGTTAAAGAAAAGAGATTTAGAGAATTGGATTAAGATACTAAAAATGAAAAAAAAGTTTTAATAAATTTGAAAAAAGATACTAAAAATGGAATATAAAAGATAGGTCCATCATGTTATAAATGTAGAAGAGAGTCAGGCTAGAGAAACAGTACAGGAGTTAGGGATAAAGCACTTTTTGTCTCATACACAACTGACCCAGATTTAATGCTGGCACCAAATATGGTCCCAGAAGCACCAAAAGGAATGATTCCTGAGCACAGCTGTATGGGGCCAACTCCCTGCTCCTCCTCTTCTACTGGAGTCCAGCCCTAGGTGAACAGGCTTGAAGCATGGGTGCTGTGAGGATTAAGAAAACAAGAAGGGGGGGGGGGCAGAGTGATAGTACAACTGTAGGGCATTTGCCTTGCATGCAGCCTACCCAGGACTGACCCCGGTTTGATCCATGACATCCCATATGGTCCCCCAAGGCTGCCAGGAGCAATTTCTGAGACAGAGCCACGAGTAACCCCTAAGAGCTGCTTGGTGTGGCCCAAAACCCAAAAAAAGAAAAGAAAACAAGACGGGCCAGAGCCATATCACTGGAGAGGGCATTTGCTAACCCAAATTCAGTCCCAGATAGACACTTGAACCTGCCAGGAGTAACCCCTGAGCACCGCCGAGTGTGGTCCCCGCCCACCCACCCCACCCACCCCAAAAAAGAGGAAAAAGAAAACATGACAGATATAAGAGAAAAGCTTTGAGATTCCCAGTCTCAAGGACTGAGAGCCTGACTACCATTCAATACAGTACAGTATTTGTTCAGGGACAATCAACATGGAGGAAGGGCAGCTGCCAACAGGTAAATACCTATCTAATGCTAATTAAGCTTAAGTGGATCTTTACATCTCAAAAAGGGGGAAATTAAGGTAAAATCTCTGAAGATTGTCTTCCTTCAGGAAAGGTGGCTGATAGAAGACTGGAATACAGGACTCTCATCTAGGCACCTGGATTCATGAAATTCAGAAATTAAGAGCCCTCAGATCTTTTTCTGCCCCATTTCTTGGACTATCAACTCTTTATCTAAACTTGTTTATTTCTTGGATGTCTTCATATCCAACAGTCCTCCCCTCAAAAAATAAAAAAGAAATATATAAAGTATAAAAAGCCAGGTAAAACTTACAGGATATAAAAACTGACTGGCAGTTAAAAGCAGAGGAATTAAAAATAGGACTCCAGAGTTAACAAATTCTGGCTGTGTTATTATTAGTAATTAGTAGCTCAGGCTTAATAAGACAAACAGATAGCAGCTGCTAGTATTAATAGTAATATAGAGTAAGGACAGTGAAAGACAGGGATGGTCCCAGATTTTGGATCACAGAGCAGGTCAATAAGCATGTCTTTATTTTTGCCTGGAAAATACAGAAGAAAATCAGCTTTTGGTGAGAGAAGGGAAAGTCCAGAAAGATGTTGAGTTAAAGGAACTTGAGAGGTCTGCAATTGGAATCACCCCACGGAAAGAAAGCACAGGAGGGGATAACAAATAACCAAAAACAATGGACCCTAGAATTGAGTTTACCTTGGTGGAGGATGAGTTGGGTGTATTGAGGAGAGGGACACTGGAAAATGTGTGGTACTAAACACCATATATATGAAAACTAATATTAGCAATATTATAAATTATGAGACCTCAATTTTTAAATAATAAAAAATTTAAATTAATTAAAACAATCACACCACAGAGGTTGCATATATATAAACTTTGGTTCTGGGGCTGGAGTGCTATCACAGTGGGTAAGGCATTTAATGCCTTTTATGTAGTCAATCCCACTTATCTGATAGGCCTTTGAGCCAGCCAGGACTGATCCCTGAGCATTGTTAGAGAAAACCCTAAGAACCACAGGGTGTAACTCAAAAAAAAAAAAAAAAAAAAAAGGCAAGCAAACAAACAAAAAACTGTGAAGTTTCATATGTTTACATGTACATGTTTACACATAATTGGTGTAGGGCACTCTCAGAATAAGTTAAAAAATGAGAAACGGAAAAAAAAAGAGAAGAAAAAATAAAGAGAAAGAAAAGAGAATTATTGTTTCCTTATCAGAAAAACTCAAGTGAAGCTTTGTTTTGGAATTAAAAGGTTGGAGGTCTTATCTAGAACCTCAGATGCAAGTATCCAAGAGTAACACTATATATTACATAATATATTATACACATATATGTGTTTATAAATATAAATAAATATATATTTACTCAATTCAGTAGTAGCGGTACTTCTTTTCTTCTTTTGTTTGTTTGTTTGTTTGTTTGATTTGGGTCACACCCGCAGCACTCAGGGATTACTCCTAGCTCTAAGCTCAGAAATCACTCCTGGCAGGCTCGGGGGACCATATGGGATGCCAGGATTGAAACCACCGTCCTTCTGCATGCAAGGCAAATGCCTTACCTCCATGCTATATTTCTGGCCCTGTTTTTTGGGACCACACCCAGTAAAAAACTTATTTCTAACTCTGTACTCAGTGATCACTCTTGGCAGTGCTCAGAGGATTGAATCCAGGTCAGTTGCACCCTGTCAAAAGTCCCATAATACTATCCTTATAATCCCCTGTATAATTCCTGCTTTTTGTCTGGTAGATCTTTGTAGAAGTAAATTTTCTAATGTTTACTACTTTGGGATATAAATCTTTAGTCATCATTTTTGCAAATCTTACTAAAATGCCCCTACCATCCCATTATATATCCCAGTGAACTTAATAGAATCTTTCTTGCACACTCAAGAGCATGGTTATGATTGTTATTTATTAATGGAAGAGATAGGGAGAAGAAAAAGTCATATATCTCAAACCTTATGCCTGAGGTAGACATTTTCTTATGACACTGAGCGGCATTATCTGCAATCTACAATCAGAAATATTAAGGGTAGTAAGATTAATTTACCTAAAATCAAACATTAGCCATATGTTGAATCTAGTGTGTAATTCCATGCCTTCTTGATTTTCCCTTCAACTTTTAAAAGTTGTTATTTAATGTCAATGAGTTAGAAAAGTAGAAATCCTGTCTCAAATACAGGCAATGGGAGAGGCATATGGGGGCATTGGTGATGGGAATTTTGCATTGGTGAAGGTGGGGGTATTCTTTTTATGACTGAAACCCAACTACAAACATGTTTGTAATCATGGTGCTTAAATAAAGATATTATTTTTAAAAAAAAGTTGTTTTTATTAGTTATTATTTTGTTTGATTGGTTGGTTGGTTTTGGACCACACCCATTGACACTCAGGGGTTACTCCTGGCTATGCGCTCAGAAATCACTCCTGGCTTGGGGTCACCAAATGGGACATGGGGGATCACCGTCCTAGGCTAGCGGTTACAAGGCAGACGCCTTACCTCTAGGGCTACCACTCCGGCCCCAATTAACTATTATTTTTTAACCGCACTCAACTGTACTCAAGGCTCACTTCTGGCTCTTCCCTAAAGGATCACTCTTAGGGGACTCAGGGGATCAAATGGCATGCTGGAAATAGAATGAACCTGGGTCAGTTGCATGCAAGGCAAGCACCTTACCTGCTCTGCTGTATTCTTCCTCTGACCCCTTATTAGCTATGGCTTTCTGTGGCTGGGTGGAGAATATGTTTAATGTTAACTTTAACAAGGTTGCCACGTGATCACCATTACTATACCAGTTTCAGCATTAATCCTGATATTCTTTCTGAAACCTAGGCCAAATCTAAAAACCAAATTACTGATTCTATTAAATATCTAATAATTTAACAATTATTAAAAACAGCTTCACATTTTCCTTGTTTTGATCTCTTCTCAGAATTTTTTTCTTACTGTAAGACTTGTGATTGTATTTGAAAAAATTAAATTTTAATGGAAATTTAAATATTAAACCATGATCTGAGTCATAGATCTGAAAGGAACCCTTCAATAAACACTGCTGAAAAAATATGCAAAATAATAGAGGTATGTCGCCCTTGAACACCATATACAAATATAAATTTAATGTAAATAGAAAGTCTAGATGGAAGGCCAAAGCCATAAAATAATAGAGGAAAATCTGGAGAAAGCAGTGTATGACATCAGCAGTAAAGAGGCCTTTGGGGACCAATGCCAGCAGCATAAGAAATTAAAGATAAATAAGACTAACAGGAAAATTTTGTACAACTAAAGAAAATAAAAACAACACAAAGAGACAGCCTATTAGATGGGAGGAGATAATTTGAGTCTATAAAAGTTTCTATTTGCATTCCATAAAAAATTCATACAATTTGGTGCCAAAGCAATAGTATAAGCATTTGCCTGGGATATAGGAGACCCAGATTTGATCCCCAGAATCTCATATGGTCTCCTAAGCCCACCAGAAGTACAGAACCTTAGCAGTTCTGAGCATTGCCAAGTGTGACCCAAAGCAAACAAAAAATATTCATAAAAAATTTTAAAATCTGGAGCCAGAGAGATAGCATGGAGGTAAGGCGTTTGCCTTTCATGCTGAAGAATGGTGGTTTGAATCCCGGCATCCCATATGGTCCCCTGTGCCTGCCATTGGCAATTTTTGAGCATAGAGCCAGGAGTAACCCCTGAGTGCTGTCGGGTGTGACCCCAAAAGAAAAAAAATTTTTCAAAAAAATTTGTTTTTAAATCTTGTTTAAAATCCAGTTAATATTATGCTTAATGGTGATCTAATTAATACTTTCCCTCTAAAGTCAGAAACAACTTCAACAAAACAATCAGGGCAGCATGCCCCAATGATTTGTCAAACCATTGACCCACTGGTATTAGTGGGAGGTTATATTATTGGACACCCCTCTCCCGTAGCATATACCCTTTTCTGGTTAGCCTGTTTTCTCCAACATTCTTTATATATCCCAAGTTTCAGACTAAGGGTAATATTTAAAAAAAAAAAAAAAAGTTCACCATCCTACCAGATTGCTTTCATATTAAAAAAAAAATCTGTTTCTCTTTTCCAAATAAAATCTGGAGGGGCTGGAGCAATATCACAGCGGGTAGGGCATTTGCCTTGCTCACTTGACCCGGGTTTAATCCCTACCATTCCATATGGTCCCTGGAGCCAGAAACATTGTCCATTCACCCTTGAACCAGGGATACCATCTACGAAACAACCACGGCTGTCTATAACATCACCCGGAAGCAATCCTCTTCCAGGGAAGACCTTACTGCTCCCCTGGCATCGACTTACTCCAAAGAGGGTTCCCTTAACACCCAGAAGACTTAACAGCAACAACAACCTGCTTTCAGGGCAGGGCTCTCCGAATTGCCATCTAATTGTGAGGTGAAACTAGAGGACACTCCACATCATCCTGACTTCAATGTAGGATATGCACAGAACTCAGGATCTTTACAGAAACCTGACACCAACAACAGTGATGGTGCGGGGAAAAAAATGTTACTGGACCACAGAGAATGACTCAGGAATTGGACAACCTAGTATGCCCGGAGCCCAGAGCTGGTCTTATGCCAGAAAACTTCAGGGGTATGGTCTCTTCATATTTTAGGCCAAGGCTTTTCCTTTCCATTTACCCCCTATTTTGCTGGGCCTATGCAAACAACAACAATTGCCACTCTAATATTTTTTTACTGTATTTCTTTAACCCTTATCCTTAAAAAAAAAAGAAGAAGAAAAGAAGGAGGAGGAGGAGGAGAAGAAGAAGAAGAAGAAGAAAAAGAAGAAGAAGAAGAAGAAGAAGAAGAAGAAGAAGAAATGAAGAAGAAATGAAGAAGAAATGAAGAAGAAGAAGAAGAAGAAGAAGAAGAAGAAGAAGAAGAAGAAGAAGAAGAAGAAGAAGAAGAAGAAGAAGAAGAAGAAGAAGAAGAAGAAGAAGAAGAAGAAGAAGAAGAAGAAGAAGGAAGAAGAGCTTACTAAACCTTCAGCTAGGGCTTTAATGAGTTCATCAGTGATTCAATAATTTTCAAAAATATACTTGCTATTGAACTTTTTATTTCCTTTCTCTTTCATCTCTTTAATTTTGCTTTCTATTTTTTAATAACTTTGCCTTTATTTTTCCTGAAACAAAGGTATTATGATCAATTGTGTCAACTATGTAAATATTTTCTTTAAATAAATAAAAAATAAATAAAAAAAGAAAAGAGTTTAAGTCCAAAAGAGAAATAGAGACATCTGATTTCAACATAATAAAACAAAATTATCTCTAGTTGTAGATAATACGACCTTGAATATAGAAAGTTCTATAAAGTCACTAAGTCAATTAGGAAAAGTAACAGGGTTAGCAAAGTGATAAGATTCAAGAAAAATTGGGGTTCGGGAGCAATAGTATAAAGAATAGGACACTTGTCTTACAAACAGCAGAACTAGGTTCTATCCCTGACACTCCAGATGTCCACATGTCCCTGTTAGAAGTGATTCTTGAGCACAGAGCCAGTAGTAAGCCCTCAGCACCAAAGATGTGATCCAATATATAACTATATATATAACTATATATATATATATCCAATATATATCCAAATATATCAAATATATGTCCAAAATATAACAATTGGATTTTTTGTTTATTTATTTACTTTTGAGATACAACAAAATCTTTTAGATTCATTTTTATGTTTATTTTTGTTTTAAGATAAATGGGCAAGGGGCCCGGCGGTGGCGCTGGAGGTAAGGTGCCTGCCTTGCCTGTGCTAGCCTAGGACGGACCGCGGTTTGATCCCCCGGCGTTCCATATGGTCCCCCAAGCCAGGAGCGACTTCTGAGCGCATAGCCAGGAGTAACCCCTGAGCGTCAAATGGGTGTGGCCCAAAAACCAAAAAAAAAAAAAAAAAAGATAAATGGGCAAAAAAACAAAGTTTTTTAGATTTGTCAATGGGAGGACACATCCAACAATGCTAAGTGGCCCCATGAACAGATTTTTAAATACACATTTCCAATAAACAATCTGAAAATAAAACCACAAATTGCATTTATAATACATCCAAATAGAACCAAATACTAGGGAATAAATGTAACAAAAGACACATAAAATTTGTCATCCATTTTATAAACCATTGTTGAATGAAATTTAGAACTAAATAAGAAGGAAAATTCCATGTTCGTGGGTGCTGACATTCAACAATAGTATGACAAAACTCTCCCAATTGGCTGATAGAATCAGTCTCAGAATTCCCATGGACTTCTTTGTAGGAATTGGCCAGAAAGAGAGTGGCAAAGACCTAGTTTCAGAAGAGAGAGGTAAGAGAGGTAACTGTTTCTAGTTCACACATTTCCTTCTTAAATGCAATTTGTAGTTTCATTTTCAGAGGAAAGGAAGAGAGACTAGGGAGCTAGTTCTTTCCCACTCAGAGTTTACTCACCACTGCAATATTTAGGCAGATTACTCAAACTGGTTATTGTTTAAACTTTAATGAGCAAATGAGCCCTGAGTGATCTGAATAGGAGAAGTATAATGTGGTTGGAAAGGAAAAAGAGAATATTATAGAACACACCCTCCATGTACAAAGAGAGTCTTGGGTAAACTTAAGGGTAATCCTTTTCTACCCACCCTTACAACTGGCTGCAAGTCAGTTGATAGTCTCATGATCCAGGCTTCCCAACACCCTCATTCTGGGTCAACTGGTCTATTTATTGCCAATCAGAGCTTTGATATTTCCTGGGTCAGTGCTAAAAGAAACCTCAGGCTGTAGGAAGTTCAGTTTATTCCTTTCCCAAAGAAATCATGTTTCTATCTTAAGGCTATCTCTAAAATATGTCCTGATTCAAACAGTACATTTTTCTACATGGTGTAAATAAGGACATAGGTCCAGGTGTCCTCAAACTTTTTAAACAGGGGGCCAGTTCACTGTCCTTCAGACTGTTGGAGGGCCAGATTATAGTAAAAACAAAAATTATGAACAAATTTCTATGCACACTGTATATATCTTATTTAGAAGTGAAGAAACAAAATGGGAATAAATAGAATATGTGGCCTGCGGGCCGTAGTTTGAAGACCCCTAGAACTTCTAGGAAAAAAGTCAACTGGCTCATATAAAGCTGTGGATTTCCAGGCTTGTTCTACAGAAAACATCCAGTGACACCATTTTCCGAACTGAGTTCCTCCATTTATTATTTTAATATATTCCTATCATATTTTTAATTCATCCACCTAGGACCTCCCCCATCTGCCCCAATCAATTAAAGAGTCACCTCATCACCACCTACCATTTTTTTATTCCCTGCCTCATTTTTATATGGATTATTATGGAGCATTCAAGAGAACTGGTGTCACTTCCAGTGACATGTGGTCCATTGTTATGCCTTTCAGTTCAGTGCACTGATGGTGTCGCCTGGATCACCCACATAAGTGTGGGGTGGTGGATGAGGAGGAGCAAACCCAATCAGGACTCTGAACTCAAATGTCTCCTCTAGGAAAGGGATTTAGCTTCCTGGCACCACTTGCCTCCTTTCTTTTTTTATTTTTTATTTTTTTTCTTCACAGAATTATTTATGGTACATAGTGACAATGAATGAGGGGCATTCTCACCACCAGTGTTGTCCTCCCTCCATCCCCGTTCCCAGCATGCATCCCATATCTCTTTCCTCCCCCTCCCCTGCAGTACTAGTGTAACTGGTCTCTACTTTACACCTTGTTGTAGATTATCTATTCTGTTGTCGTTTGAGATGAAAAGGGATAAGAAAAAAAGGAAGAAAGAAAAAAAAAAAAAGAAAGAAAGAGAAAAAGAAAAAAATGTACCCAGTTAATAAGAAAAGAAAAAAATCACCAAATAATAATAACAGGACTGAAAAGGGAAGAGAAAAGTGGAAGGAAAAAAAGAAGGAAAATAAAGTCAAAAACTAACAAATTAAAACAAAAAAAAAAAAAAAAGAAGGGATGCTGGGGTGGCAGAATTTGGCATTCCCTCCACTTTTTTTTTTTTTTTTTTGCATAGGCACAGTAAGCATTGGGGTAGAATGAGAATTCCCGTGGTCTAAGAGATTTAGGGCTTCTCCATCCTTGAAACATACAGTATTTTCGGGCGTATAAGACGACCCCCTAATTTTACAGTTAAAACATAGGTATAGGCCTATATTTGCTGTATAAGACAGAATGTTCCTGTGCTGCAACTGTATCTTCCACAGTAAGCCAATCACAAGCGAAGGTTCAAAGGTTATACTGTAATAGACTTTCTCTCTGACTCTGGACAATCTGAGCAGGCTTTTGACAGTGTAGATTCGGATACAGAACACTGTATAATTTGCATGCATAAAAAGCCTGCTTGGATTGGCTGAGTTAGAGAGGTGGTCCGAGCAGCCTGGCAGTGTTTGGTGCAGGATCGAGTTGGAAAGTTCGTTTGTGGCAATATTCAGGCAATTTTCGTTTAGCGAAAATATTGAAACATTTTTTGGGATATACTCGGCATATAAGATGACCCCCGATTTTCGGTTGCCTTTTTTTGTTTCAAAAGTCGTCTTATACGCCGGAAAATACGGTACCATCATGGAATCAACCCCTGGATTCATAGATACTCATTATCTCATCCCAAGGGCTTTTTAAGTGGTGCCAGGAAACTTTCCTCTCAGTGTGGGTGAGAAAATGAGGCCACTGTAGCTAGAGGTCTTAGCATTTGCACAGTTCCTAGGACAGGGTCTTGGTTAGTCTTTACGGTTCTAGAGGTTCTGTTCCATCATTGTTGTTGTGTTCAGTCTTCTGTAACAGATGCTCCCTGTTTTCATTCAGTCCCTAAGCCGAAGTATGGGATATTATGGATCTAAGGGTTCTGCTCAGTCTCTGTTGTCCAAGCTGGGCCTCTGTAATAAGAAGTCCCTCCCCCTCCCCCTTTTTCTTTAATAAGAGTCCTGGGCTACAGTCTAGGGTAGGGTTTTCCTTATTGGTCCCAAGGAAAGTTCTACCCAGTCGCGGTTGTCAAAGTCAGTTTTCTGTAGATGGGTGCTCTTATTTTTCGCAGCTCAAAGGAGAGTACATCTTCGATTTCCATTTAGTGTTAGGTGAGGTGATAGGACAACCTGGTCTTGGGTCAAGTTGTCATTTCCTCGTTGTCATATTATAACTGGTACAAGTTGGTGCCAGAGCAGTGTTATAATTCTCCCAACGGAGTTGGTTCCTAGTGTTGTTTCCCGGAGCTGTATCAGTTCTACATCTGGGATCTGGGGTTTGGGGTTGAACTAACACTGTCCAATCTTCTGGAGACTGGGTTGTATCCACATGACACATGTCCAGGATAGGAGGCACACTTGTGTTATAAAAAGTGTGAGGTCTGATCCCTAGAAGATAAGGTCTTAGTTCTGTGTCTATGGTTTCCCCTTATTTACTGTGCCTATACAAAAACGTTTATCTTTAAGCCATTCACTGATTGTTTTTGTAAGTGTAAATAAATAAGCATTATCAGTTCTCCACATCATTTCTCAACTCCACAGTGGGTAGAAGATGGCACCACTCATTCAACTTCCACCTCACCTTCCCCTACACTTCCCCTCTGTCATCAAATTCTAAAAAAAATTATGAACAAAACATCTCATAGCTTTTCTGTTTTCAGAGCTGACAATGATGATCTTTTTTGTATTCACACTCTGCATTATGTCATGCTTTATTTTAAATGGAGTTTCTCAACCGAAGTGATTTCCAAAGCAGAACACTAGGATAGGGTCAATTTATGTTATTGTGTGCTTTAGAGGATTATGAGGATATAGTTATTTGCTAGAAGCAGCATCAAAATATTAAAATCTCGGCTTTTAAAGCAAAGAATTAAAAATCCATGCAGCAGATTTCCTTAAGCCTCACTTCACTTAGAGGCCTAAATGTAGGAGTAGAATGAGAGTATTTGAGACAAGCATTGCCTTTAAAAAGATGAATGTTTATCAGGCCATCTTAAATGTCATGTAGCTTCTGTCCTCCCCTACACTCATTTTATCAAGGCCAATATCCAGAGGAAAATATTGGAAACTCAATTATCTCCTGAATTGGGGACAGGCTAGGCAGCCAATCTAAATAAGAATAATAGCAAAATCTCACAAGAGAATCTGTCTAGCAATGTAAATAGTCCTCTAGGGAAAATGTTGTAAAATTATAAAGAAAAATGCTTTATAAAAATGAAATCTTGTCTGAAAAAGTTAGCGCTAAATATCTTCAATAAAATATAAACTGCTAAAATAAAACACTGTAATCTCTCGTTCATCTGGCCTTTTAACAAGGCTGTAAAAAAGTCATTGTTCCCTTTTTACAGGACAAACCACCATCAATTTAAGTGACTTCCCTAAAGCCACAGTAAGGGTGTTAAAAACTTATCTCTATAACCTGGTCCCTGTAAAATTTTAAAATGGCTAAATGTCCAAAAATTTGTATTAGGGCCAGGACAGGAGAAAAGTCACCGTGCTTGGGACCACTGGGTGACCTTCGTTAACCCCAACCACCTATGGGGTTACTACTGAGTGAGAACAAATCACAAGAATAGTCCCTAAGTAGCATCAAGTATAACCCCAAAATCATTAATATTAAGAAAATTAATTAAATTAATTAAACATTATAAGTAAAGTATACATAAAAATTCATAAAAGAAAACTCAGTCTTAAGCTTTCTGCCATGGATTTTAACTCTAAAAGATAAAATTTTTTAGTAACCTATACATATAAAGTTTACATTATGGGGACCGGAGAGATATTATAGTAGTAGGGCTTTTACTTTGCATGCAGTCGACCTGGGACTGACATGGGTTCAATTCCTGGCATCCCATATGGTCCCCCAAGCCTGCCAGGAGTAATTTCTGAGTGCAAAGCCAGGAGTAACCCCTGAGTGCTGCCAGGTGTGGCCCAGAAACCAAAAAAAAAAAAAAAAAGTCTACATTATGATGACGTTTCAAGGTATTTGACAATTCATTACTTCAACAGCCCTCCAAGGCTTGCAAATACTCTATTGAAAAAATTAGTTTCTCTGTGGAAATGAAGGAAAGCAAATACTCCCTGTTGACATATCAAGGTATTTTTGAAAAAGAGCAGAAAAGGAAAATAAAGAATGCAATAAAGGAGGGCCAGAGAGAAAGCACGGAAGTAGGGCTTTGCCTTGCATGCAGAGGGACGGAGGTTCAAATCCCAGCATCCCATATGGTCCCCCGAGCCTGCCAGGAGCGATTTATGAGCGTAGAGAAAGGAGGAACCACTGAGCGCTGCCGGGTGTGACCCCCCCCCAAATAAGAATGCAATGATTGTAAACATCTATTATTTTTATTGGGATTAATTTCCAGTGAACATTTAAGCCTATAAATTTGCATCTGACCTCTCAAAACCTGCTGCTGTTTTAGTTCATCTTAAAAACAAAAGTTGCTGCCCTGGAATGTGGCTCAATGATACAGCACTTGCCTTAAATGTGTGAGACCCCGGGTCCTGTCCTAGCACCACATAATTCTCCCAATATGTCTGAATGTATAACCCAAGCAACAACCTGAGTACCTGAGTAACTCCAGGCAGGCCCCCCAAAACAACACAAAAGTTCCTTCCTAGATCTAAGGAGAATATATAGTTCTTTGGAGGGGGGTGGTGGTCTGTATGTGACTCCTGTGGATGAACATGCCTTGCAAGTGTAAGGCTCTGGTACATTGTGCCAGTACATTGTGCACTGCATATGCATACGCAAGCACCTGCTGAAATGGTCCTCTGTGGTTCCAAACCAACAGGAAAGGTGTTTTCTTCCCAGCATAATGGCACAGCCTCCACAACAATGATTGCAACAGAGTATTTTGGATGACCAAATTATTATCGCAGCAAAACTAGTTGGGCTTTAAATAACTGCTTAGCAGGCAGCCTCTCTGACACTTAGGCTCAATTTAATACAGAACTCAGTAGACGACAATCAAGGACTTGACATGGAAATCCTTGGAACTTCCATTTAATCAGAGCAGAAATTCACACCCCAGAAATAGGGAGTTTCTGGAGCAGAAAGTTAGATATGGAAATAAAGAGAAAATGGCTTTGGAGGAAATAAGGTTCTGGAGAAAACTGCTGCACTGGGGCTGAGCTGCCATCTGGAGGCTGGGAAGAGGAGGTAAGGAAGGAGGAAAATTTAAATTTACAGCACACAAGGATGGCATTTATTTTTGCTGGGCTTTGCAGGGAAAATTTGGCTGACTCCAGGAAACTGCTAAGCAAAAGACAAGAGGCTGAAGAAGAACCTTGTAAAAAGCCTGCCAGAACTATCATTCCCTACAGAGCTCAGGGAACATTGGCCTCTTGGTCCAGGTTGATGCCCAAAGAAGCAGGTGGAATGAAATTGATATAAAATGAGTCTTCTTAGTGACCCCACAAAACTATGACAAGTTAGAACACAAAACAAGGGTAAATAGTAAGCTCTGGTGTTCGTTCCAAACTGTTGTCCAATATATACAAATCTTTCACATGTGTGAGTGAACAGTTAAGAGACCAAGGGACCCAGAAGTTACTCACCTACTCTTGATGCTCAGACTTCCTTCCTTTCCCCAAGCTACTATGAAACATTTCCTTTCTATCAGTCTGAGTTAGATGAAATAATCACAATTAACTGAACAGCATCATGAACATAAATATGAAAGTCTTACTTCTATCTTCATAGAAAAACCAGAAGTTCTTATCTGTAAATTAAGCCAACCACATCAATTTATTTCTTTTTTTTTTTTTTTTTTTTTTTTTTTTGGTTTTTGGGCCACACCCGTTTGACGCTCAGGGGTTACTCCTGGCTATGTGCTCAGAAATCGCCCCTGGCTTGGGTGGACCATATGGGACGCCGGGGGATCGGGATCGAACCGAGGTCCTTCCTTGGCTAGCGCTTGCAAGGCAGACACCTTACCTCCAGCGCCACCTACCCGGCCCCACATCAATTTATTTCTACACTTCTGGAAGGCATGGAGGCCAAGATCAAGGCCTCAATAGACTCAGTGTCTGGTGAAAGTCCCTTTCTGGGCCACATATTATGTATTATGTCTTGTTGCACCTACCTGGTACAAAACGAGGGAACATCTCTGATGCTTCATTTGCATGGACACTAATTTTGTTTACAAAGTCTCACCTCTAGTCCTAATCTCAATGCATTTGAATTTGCATGCAAATATTAGACAGTAGAGCCCTGAAAACATTTCTAGCTAGGCCAATAAATATTGGGTAAGAACAAAAGGCATGTGGAAGGTCAAGAAAGATAGTATGGGGGTTAACCCCAATGCCCTTCACACGGCTAACCCTAAATCAAACCCTGACGCTACATATGGTTTCCCAGCATTGCAGGAGTAATCCCTGTGTGCGGGACCAGGAATAAATCCAAAGCACAGCCAGGTTTGACACCTCCAAACAAACACAAAGCAAAAAACAAAAGACACATGTGGAAGAGTTATTCAATTGCACCCATACCAGATCAGCATAGTGCTGGGCAAACACAGTTGCATAAACATAAATGAATGCCTATGGTTTCATGACCAAGAGATTTGGGTTGTTTGCTTGGCTATTTGATTGTTCCCAGAGTGAACTGTTATAAGTTTCATTTACAGTACCTCAGAGACTGTCACTGTCCAAACCTAAATCTCATTTCTTCCAGACTGCAACAGATTCTGTTGGAGGCAGCTGTGGCTGGAGGAAATATCAAAGCCCTCACATGAATCTCTCTTCTGGAGATCCCATCTTTTTGGATCAGGAGACAGTTCCGAGATAAAGTAGGAGGATGAGGAGGTGAGAGTGAACTGACCAGGCACCCAAGAGAAACCCACTTGTCTCTAGAATAAGAATATCTGAGAGTGAAAATTATTCCCCAGGAGAAAAATTATCTCCTCCAAGAAAGTTCTGAATTTCAGAGGTAATTCAACTTTAAAGAAAAAAATAAAAGCAAAGTTCATTGAAAAGGGAAAATGAAGAGTAAGTAGAGATGTTTAAGTGCTATTAATCACAAGTTTGGGGTCGAATTTGATCAATGGTTCTCAGGAAACTCAAGTGTGAAATAGAAGGGATAGTAATTTCAGTGCTCACTCTTCTGTGAATCCAAAAGCACTGCAGCTCCCAGTCACTTCTTGCAGATAGTCATTGGTCAATGTAGGGCTGAACTTGATCCAGGAGAAAATAGTATTTTAATGAGGAAAATGGGTCATAAAGAAAAGTGAAGTTGAGACATAATCACCATCATCTCTATTTTGCGGATACACGGATGATGTTAGTCCTTTACTTGAATGATGACTTTTTTTTTTTTTTTTTTTTTTTTGGTTTTTGGGTCTCACCCGGCAGTGCTCAGGAGTTACTCCTGGCTCCATGCTCAGAAGTCGCTCCTGGCGAGCACGGGGGACCATATGGGACGCCGGGATTCGAACCGATGACCTTTTGCATGAGAGGCAAACGCCTTACCTCCATGCTATCTCTCCGGCCCCTGAATGATGACTTTTAATCAGATTTATTACATTGCCCCCACAATATCGATTTTTCAAATTAGCTTCATGAATACAAAAAAATAATTTATCCCATTCTAGACTGTTTTGCCTTAAATAGAAAATCCTATTTTCTCTAATCATGTTTTGAGAAGATATGATGAGAATTTTCACATTTTGAACATTAAATAAAGAAATGTTTATAATGATCCACATAGTTCTATTTGTAGCTAATATTCAATTAACTATGACTATTTCCTAAAATGCTAATAATAGGGTGGATATTACATTTTGGGATCATGTCAGGAGAAAAAATGAATTATTTTTTGCCTACTTATATTAGTGCAAATAAACATCTATTTATATCTAGATGCAATACATAATTACTCAGATTATAGCTTAAAATTTAAGCATACACATAATAAATCATAGCCAAATGATTATAAATGGTTATTTAAATAGCTAGTAAGAGTCCAAAACCAATGCCTAATACTTTCCAAGAAGCAGTACTTCCTATAGGATTCCTTATTGAAGCAGTTAATTAATAGCAGTTGCCACTGTTAATGATGACATCTGAGAAGTATTAGATATTTCACCAAATATTTGTCAGGCAGGCAATGTAATTTTGTTCAACAATTTAGTTTATTTCTTTTAGTTTTTATTTTAGGTAATATGGTTATAATAGTGTTAAATTTGATGGTATATCAATACAAAAAATTAAATTTAAAGAGAGTTTGGTTTTTTTTTTTTTTTTTGGTTTTTTGAGGCCACACCCGTTTGATGCTCAGGAGTTACTCCTGGCTAAGTGCTCAGAAATTGCCCCTGGCTTGGGGGGACCATATGGGACGCCGGGGGATCGAACCACGGTTCTTCCTTGGCTAGCGCTTGCAAGGCAGATACCTTACCTCTAGCGCCACCTCACCAGCCCCTTAAAGAGAGATTTTTAAAGAAAATTGAGAAATTGGGAGACGATACAGAGGTTAAGAGCCGAATGTGAGAGGCTGAAGCAATAGCACAGCAGTAGGGGGTTTGCCTTGCATGTGGCCAACCTAGGACAAACCAGGTTCGATTCCCTGCATTCCCATATCCCTGAGCCTGCCAGGAGTGATTTCTGAGCACAGAGCCAGGAGTAACTCCTGATAGCAGCTAGGTGTGGCCCAAAAACCAAAATAAATAAACAAATGTTTAAAATAATAAAGAACTGCCTGTGACTGTGGCCATAACAATGGTTTGAATTCCATCATTGCTTATGGTACCACAGCACTGACAGGTGTGGCCCACAGAAATTGCTGGCCATGTCACCTCCTCCCACCCCCAATAAAAAGAGAGAAAGATGGAAAAGAAAGTAAATTAAGAAGTAATAGGGGGGGCCGTGCGGTGGCGCTAGAGGTAAGGTGCCTGCCTTTCCTGCGCTAGCCTTGGACAGACCATGGTTCGATCCCCGGCTTCCCATATGGTCCCCCAAGCCAGGAGCGACTTCTGAGCGCATAGCCAGGAGTAACCCCTGAGCGTCACCGGGTGTGGCCCAAAAACCAAACCAAAGGAAAAAAAAAAAAAAAAAGAAGTAATAGGGGCCAGGAAGGTGGCGCTAGAGGTAAGGTGTCTGCCTTGCAAGCACTAGTGTAGGACGGACCGCGGTTCGATCCCCTGGCGTCCCATATGGTCCCCCCAAGCCAGGAGCGATTTCTGAGCGCATAGCCAGGAGTAACCCCTGAGCATCAAATGGGTGTGGCCCAAAAACAAAACAAAAAAAAAAAAAAAAAAGAAGTAATAGAACATTCTATTCTGTTATTGTAAAGTAAAAAACCATATTAGGATGACTTTCCTAACAGAAGAAGCTACTTATAAACCTAAACTTCTAAACATAAATGAGTATAGGTTTCAGTGAAAAACTGAAAGAGTTAGGGCTTAGAAGATAGCTTTAAAAATTGAAGGGAGGGTCCTGAATGATAGCATAGCAGTAAGGCATTTGCCTTGCATGCGGCCAACCTGGGACAGGCTTGGGTTTGATCCCCAGCATTCCATGTAGTCCCCAGAGACTGCCAAGAGCAATTTTTGAGCTCAATCAGGAGTAACCCCTGAGTGCCTCCGGATGTGGCCAAAAAAAAAAAAACAAACAAAAAATAATGAAGGGACAGAGCGATAGCACCGTGGGTAGGATGTTTGTCTTGTACAGAGTTAACCTAGGTTCCATGCCCAGTGAACTATATGATCCCCCAAGCTTGAGCACAGAGCCAGGAGTAACTCCTGAGTGCTGCCAGGTGTGGCCCAAAATAAAATATATATATAGCCAGAGTGATAATACATTGGGATAAGACATTTTCCTTGCACACAGTCAACCAAGGTTCTGTACTGGCATTCCCTATGGTTCTCTTAGCAAGAAAGAAATGGTTCTTGCAGAACCAGGAATAACCCATGGACCCTTGAGCATTGCTGGGTTTGACTCAAAAACTAAAAAAAAAAAAAAAGAAAAAAAGAAAAAGGACAAAAGAAAACATAGGAGCACATGCTTTGAATTGCAGGAATCCACCCCAGATCCCTGTGCCACAACTTGGAAAAACAGAAAAAATAAAATAGAGAATTTGGAAAGACATCACCATGGTAACAAGCTTGCCTTGCATGCAGTTAGTCCCAATCAATGACCCCAGCACTGCATACAATTCCCCAAATCCTGTCAGGAGTGATCCTTGAATACAGAGGAGTAATCCCTAATTACCTTCACTGCCAGGTATGGCTGCCAAACTAAAAATATAAACATAAAATAAAATGAAAGAGCTATTGTTTTTCTTCTCAGCAAAAATCTCAAAGGTAAGGAAACACAAGTAGTTGTTATATATCTGGAAGGAAAAATTGGCTCTTTATATCTTCCAAGATTTAATAAATCTGATAGCCCCAAGCTGTACTGAACTAAATATTATTTTATTTTTAAAGGAGAAAATCCTAGTGGTTCTGGAAAAACTAGAACCATCAAAATACAATCAATAATGTGGGAGTGAAGTCAGGCTAGGAATGCAAAAAAATTGGACAAATTTATCTTTTATTATAGCCATGTGGTAAAAATTTACATTTTAATAGACTTCCCTTATGAGCTATATACCCAACCCCAGAGTATACATATATATTATTTTTGGCACCTTGATTTATAATATAGATAATAGTAGGATTTAATGGATTAATTTCAGCATTGCACCCTTTACAAGAGTGTCTGAATTTTTTTCTCCATTGTGGCCCCAGTGCCCACCCACCTCTGTCTATTTCCCCACCTCAATTCCCTCCAGCAACATGATTCCTACTAAAGACAAGTTCTCAGTTTACCTTTGGATCGTTTTTATTGTTCTTCTCCTTTTCCCTAGATCCCAGACATGAGGGAGATCTTTCTATATCTGTTCCTTTTCTTCTGACTAATTTCACTCATAAAGCAGCATAAAGAACCAGATATACATTAATTGTGGGGGGGAGACCCATTTCACTAAACTTTCAGTTTACGTAAAAATTTTAGAACAAAATAGGCAATTCAAAGTAAGTCTGAATAAAAAAATATAGAGGCTTGCTATCTCTTCATCTCCCACACTAGAAGGAGACAGGGCTCATTGGAGCATACATACAATGCATCCTGGGCACAAGTTGAACCCACCTACTTCTTTCCAAAATATAGAAGTAGGAGAGAATTGCCTAAATCTGAGTGACCAGTAACATACACACAGTAAAGAAAAAAATGGTCAAGTTGTCAGAAAATCTGTCTTAGTGAACAACTCCCTGAGTTTGAGTTTCCATAATTAAAAATACAAACAGATGGGCTGGAGAGATAATACAATCAGTAAGGCAATTTTCCACCAGGTTTCAATTCCTGGCACTCCATTTCATTCCCTGAGTCGCACCAGAAGTGATCTTTGAACATCAAGCCAAGTGTGGTCCAGAAACAATAAATTAGAATATTTAAAAAATAGTGAAATAATAAATAATAGTAAAATAAAGACAGAGGAACAAGAGAGAGTACAGGGTTTAAGGCATTTGTTCTACACACAATAAACCAAGTTCAGTCCAACACCTCATCAGGTCTACTAAGCACTGCCAACAGTGATCCCTAATGCCAGAACAAGGAGTAATCTCTGAACTCTGCCAGATGCAAACAAATAGAAACATCTCTCTCTCTCTCTCTTACATTATTGACTCTAATATAACATTATCTTGGATTTCAACTTTGGAAATCCTGGAAAGAAAGAATATGATGCTATAATTTTTATGAAATCAATAAGGGGGAGTTGTTGGAGTAACTGCTTTTCACTCTAATCAGGATGGGTCTTCCTTTGCATGTGCTTGTCCCACCTGGGTGGGCGGAACCTCTGGATTGGCCCTCTACCCCACCTGTTCTTCACCCAGAGGGTGAATAAAAACGCAATAAAGATGTTGGGTCAGAGAGACTTTCCCTGGTTTTGGCCCCAAAGCTTGTCTATATGCCTGTTTCTGAACCTGTTTTTTCTCCATTAAAAAAATAAAAAAGAAAATGATGCTATAATTAAAGAAATGTAGGTATGCACGTGGTATAGATAGACAATAAGAAACATGTCTAGATGCATATCTACACACACATATACAAGTACTATGACTGTTCATGTTTTTAAGTACATACATGTATACTTTTGCGGTAGACCAGGGGTCACACTTATGGTCTCATGCATACAAGGTTTGTGTTCTTCCTCTAAGACACTGCCCTGGCTCACATACCTTGTTGTTTTGGAGAACACATTTGGTAGTACTCAAGGAACTATACATGCCTCTGCCCATCCGTGAATGGGCTATCTCTCTAAATCCCACATGCACATTCTTTGGGGAAAGTTACAGATCTTGCTAATGGTGACAGTTCAGGTGATGGATAAAGCTATCATTTTTTGATGGGAAAAAAACCTCCAGAGCAATCTAATTGGGCCAGTGAGGAGCTTAAGCAAGAGTTTGTTCAGAACATATTGTGTCAGAGATGAACTGTCTAGGTGACATTGAATACCCACTCTGGATAGAGTTCAGAGGAAAGACTGGTTGTCAAGTGGAATGTCATCAACATTTAAGGCCATGGCCCTAGATGAGTCTTCCTGTAGACAAAAAAAAAAAGGCTGTGAGGAAGAGAAAGGAATCAGAGTACAGCCTGAAGGAACACCGATTCTGCTACTAGAGAGTGGAGGTGGAAGATTAGAGAAACTAATCTTTGTGTTTAACTTAATGGAATGTTACAGAATTGCATTTCTCCAATTCTAGTCTTTGGTAATCCCTGAAGGAAAATGATTTTCTGATTAAATCATGGCAGAATGGGCCACACACACTTTCCCGAGTTATACTTGCAGATAAAAGATATGGTGATATTCTACAATGAAAAGTTTGCTTTCATTTTATGTAACAGAACATTTTCTAAGGGATTCTCCAAGTTTGATCTCCACACCAACAGCATTAACAGCTCATGAAAGTTTGTCAAAAAAAAGACACATCTTCCCCATCCCCCCAGGCCTGACCCTGACCAGACAGACCATCAGCAGGCTTTCCCTCCATCTGCCTACTTCCTTGTAGGAATGAGCTTCCTATTTTAGAGAATGAAAGCCAAGGTTTTTTTTTAAATGATATTTTTCCTTTGTAAACAAGTCAAATTAATAACCCTGCTTTATATATTGATTAGCCAATAGACATGTGTAACTATTTAAATTTATTAATAATAAATAACTAAATTTTGGTGACATTAGCTGAATCTTAAATGTTATCCATACTTGACTAGTTGAAACGACACATAGAGTGCATTTATGGAACATCATTGCCACACACAATAAATAATTTCTCCACTTTTTTATTCTCAGTGAATGCCTCACTGTCAACACAATTGCTCTGAGAGGAGAGTAATTGCAATGCGTAAGCATGAGCCTCTTCAAACAGCATCTGCCATCTAAGGGAAAATGAAGATGGGACAATAGAGAGCACAGTAAGAATGCGTGGTCAGGAACAAGTCCAACTAATGGCTTCCTTCTAATATTATTTTTTTCCTGTGCCTTCCTGTTCTACCAGTGGGTCACCAGGTCTCATGCTTTGCTCCCCTCATTAAGGAAAATCTTGCCTAGGACTCCCTTGAAATAGCCTGGAAATTCAGAGGAGACCATCTGTCCCCTAGTCAAGAGATGTTGGCCTAGAGCTTTAAGATCTCGTGTCTCTCTCATTTTTCTACAGTCTGTAAAAGTTCTCCCCGCAACTGCCCAGGAAGCCCTTTCATCTCTACTACTTGGCCTTGTTTTCCCATGGCCCATTCTTTACCATTAATGTTTCTGGTGTATTTTGCCACCTTTGTCATTCTCACTCAGTTAGCATCTCAGAAACCTCTTTCTACACTTGGACAACCCCACTTAGGGTTGTATTCTCAAAGCAAATACCTTCTTTTTGCCAGCCTTCTTTGCAAGTACACAGGAGCTAAACACTACTCAGATGCATACACAGAAGATTTTAGTACAGAAAAGAGTCATACAAGTGTGAGACAACACCCAAGAAAAGAAGCTGGCAAAGATGGGGGAGAAGACAAGAGAGAGAAGACAGTGAGCTTTCAGAACCATCAGGAGCAATTGTCTGAAGCCATATGTGCTCTGATCTCAGTACAGCAATGAACATTCCTGCCCTGATCTAGCTAAAGCTTTTATCTTGTTCTGACCAATTAATTACTTAGCTCTATTCTTTTGCTTCTTGGAAATACTGTAAGACTTTTCACATACTTTAAATAAATTCTATTCAGTTCAGACTAGCAAGAGTAGATGCTATTACTTGTAAATTAGATTGTAGTAGACATTCTTACTCAGATGTGTAAAAAATCCTCTCCTTAGCATTGATTCTATCACCTGTCTGATTGTATGACTTGTGCCTGGTTCTAGACAGAAACCAGTGATTTGTCTGACCTCAGTTTTATCTTTGACATTACATCTGGTCCCCCAAGTACCACGAGTAGTCATTCCTAAGCAGAGAGCTCTTGACCACTGCTGGGTGTGCCTCCCAAACCTGAAAATAATAATCAAAGAAGAAATAAAAAGGAAAATCAGCAGACCAAAAACTTCACAATAACATTGACAACCATGACAGAAATACGAGTGTAGCATCACGGAAGCCAAAGGACAGGGGAAGCTAGTAAAGTGTTAAAGGGGATGAGACCTTTGAGTTAAGTTGTAAAAGACAAATGGGTTTGGGGCATAAAGGCAGGCAACAGTACAAAAGCAAAGACAAAATCAAAGTGTGAGAATGGGCCAGGAGATTATGACAATCTTCTGTGTCTGGAGAAGAAGGAATAGGATTGTATTGTGAGTGGATGGAATCTTAGCCAGCAAGGCCAGAGAAGCCAGAATAAAAACTTGACTCTGACACACTCTTATTGATCAAAAAATTGAGACAAAATTATAAATAGCATGCTCAAGGTCACACACATGTACACTCACAATTGTACACACATACATAAAGGGAGGTTCTATATCCTGACCAGGCTCCTACAGCTATATTCACCAAATCACCAGAGTCAGGTAGAAGCCAATTCAGAGAGAACTTTATATCCCATTCTAAGCAGCTTAGACTCGGTTCTCAGCAAAAGTGGGCAATTTTAAGCAGATAAGAGAACTAAGGTAGAGAGAAAGTGTTTACCAAATAGACTGTAAAACAACTATGAGTATCTAAGCAGAAAGCTCACAATATACAAACACACTCTTTTTTCTCCCCCTGGGATATGCCCCATCAGCTAAGTGAATAAAAGTGTGGGGAATGCTATTTATGTGATTCAAAATCAAGAAAAAAGAGGGGCTGGAGAGCTACTAGAGGTAAGGTGCTTAACTTGCATCCAGACAACCTGATTCAATCCCCAGTACCACATATGTCACCCCACCCCCCGCCAAGCACTGTCAGGAGTGATTCCTGGTTAGATAGCCAGGAGCGGGACCGGAGAGATAGCATGGAGGTAAGGCATTTGCCTTTCATGCAGAAGGATGATGGTTTGAATCCTGGAATTCCATATGGTCCCCGTGCCTTCCAGGAGCGATTTCTGAGCATGGAGCCAGGATTGACCCCTGAGCACTGCCAGGTGTGACCCTAAAACCTAAAAAGACCAAAAAAAAAAAAAAAAAAGCCAGGAGCACTAAGTACATCATTAGGAGTGATCTCTAAACACAAAGTCATAAATAAGCTCTAAAAACCATCTCCTTCCCCCACTTCACCCTCTAATACACACACACACACACACACACACACACACACACACACACACACACATATTTGTATATAAAAGGGGTGATGTGCTTTACTCTTGATCACAGAACAAGAAAGAGACCCTAAGTATTTCCAGGTATGGCCTGAAAATCAACCCCCAACCCTTGCCCCCAAAACACTATGAAAAAATAGAAAAAGTTTAACAGACAAGCTCAAAACAGACTTGTGCTGGAACCAGCTCCCAATTTAACTGCTCTATGACTCTGGGCAAATTACTTTTAGCTTCAATTTTCTAGAGAATAGAAGAAACAGAATGAAAAAAATCCCTATTCCCAAACTCAAAACGGATTCTAATGTGCTCCAAAATTCAGATTTCCAGATTATAGAAGAGTAACACACATTCTACCCATCCTATATAATATTTAGTACATTGAGTGAGTTCTGGTGAAGTCCCCTATATTTATATACATTAATACTTCTGCAGAAAAATACATGAATATTCACATTCAGTGGAATAAACAAAACTATAAATAGCCTCACATAAATTCAAGTTCCTATGCATTCCTATCAAAAAACTTCTAGTTCTATCAGCTTTACAATCAAGAATTATGGGAAAAATGAGTTATGAAATAAAATGTACAAAATTTGAGGGGTTTTAGAATTTAAGGACTAGTGTGTGCTGCTCTTGGGACGCCGGGATTTGAACCAACCACCTTTGGTCCTGGATCGGCTGCTTGCAAGGCAAACGCCGCTGTGCTATCTCTCCAGGCCCGGGTGTGCTGCTCTTAATAGTATTTGCTTCAGGTAAGTTGTAAGAATGAGAGGACAAGGAGGAAACTCAAAGGATTAGTGTTCATGCTTTGCATACAAGGGATCCAGGTTGGGGCCGGGCGATGGCGCTGGAGGTAAGGTGCCTGCCTTGCCTGCGCTAGCCTAGGGCGGACCGCGGTTAGATCCCCCGGCGTCCCATATGGTCCCCCAAGAAGCCAGGAGCAACTTCTGAGCGCATAGCCAGGAGTAACCCCTGAGCATCACAGGGTGTGGCCCAAAAAAAAAAAAAAAAAAAAAAGGGATCCAGGTTTAAATCCCTGTCACTGAATGAGTTCCCCAAACATTGATCCAAGAATAGCCACTGAGGGGCCGGGCGGTGGCGCAAGAGGTAAGGTGCCTGCCCTGCCTGCGCTAGCCTAGGATGGACTGCGGTTCGATCCCCCGGCGTCCCATATGGTCCCCCAAGCCAGGAGCAACTTCTGAGCACATAGCCAGGAGTAACCCCTGAGCGTCACCGGGTGTGGCCCAAAAAACAAAAAAACAAACAAACAAAAAAAAGAATAGCCACTGAGCACCACCGTGAGTGGCCCCAAAATAAATAAAAAGAAATTAATTGAAGTAATGCATATGAGCTCTGAAAATTTGTATATTCATATTCAGAAAACAAATATGATACAGTATTCCAGTTACAGAGGCAAAAGTCTCAACCCCTTTATTTTGTTTGTTTGTTTGTTTTGGTTTTTGGTATTTGGGTCACACCCGGCAGTGCTCAGGTGTTACTCCTGGCTCTATGCTCAGAAATCGCTCTTGGCAGGCTCGGGGGACCATATGGGATGCCGGGATTCAAACCACTGTCCTTTTGCATGCAAGGCAAACGCCCTACCTCTATGCTATCTCTCTGGCCCCTCAACCCTGTCATTTTGAACAGCCTTCTTGGAGCAGGAGACAGAATATGGGAAATAAGTCACTTACCTTGCGTGCAACAGCTTCAGCTAACCCTGGTTTGATCCTAGAACTTCCAATTATTTTCTGAGCTTCACTAGGGACCACTGTTGAGCACAGGAATAGACTCTGAACACTGCTGAATATGACCCAATTCTCCCCTACCTACCTCCAAAAATGAACCTTCAGACTGGCATTTCATGAGTTCTCATCTTTACAGTTTATGCCCCTCAGCATATTTCTTCAGAATCTAGCATATCTTCATAAAATTGTCCTTGACTCCCTAAGGAAAAGGTTATACCTAGCCCTGCACTTATCACATGCCATGTAAAGTCATTCTGGAGCTGGGAAGCCAAGGTGACTCACATGTTGAAGGACTCATCTTCAACATAAGGATTCACCTTATTGAAGATAAAATAAAATATTGTTAACATCAGGAAACTTATCATAAAATATAAAAGATCATGATCATTAATAAAGAGGGTTGGTCACTTACCAGTTCAATGCCAAACAACATATGTATGTAGCAAGTCAGCCCCTGAAGAGGTTGACTGATGGTGGGATGGAGGATGAGGCCTTTCTCTTCCAGCTCGGAGCACGCGTCTGCCACCCTGTCTAGCCCACGGTTCTGAGGTGAAACGGCGGGTAAACAGCTCGCAGACAGTCAGGCTCGTGGAAATATTCGCTTTATTCGGTGGACAAGACTGAAGTCCAAAGACTCAGCTTCAGTTCCAGCTAAAAAGCCCCGGACTTCCACAGACCCTTGTTTTTATACTCCAGAGTCAGGTACCACCCAATGGTGGGATCAGATACCAACCAATGGTGGAAGCAGAATCAGGTCCTACCCTAGGGTGGGGGCAGAATGCCAGGTCACACCCTAGGGTAGGGCACAATCACCTAATCAGTTTAGGGTGAGCAACATAGTAATCCCCCAAAATATTTACATACACAACAATTCCCCCGTTTGTTTTTAGTAAACAAACAATATTGTCTACAATTATTAAAAGAAAAATTAGTCAATAATAAAAGAGCGGCTGTTTGCATAAGCGCATCACAGGAAAATGTAAAGAAAAACTTCTAACCTAAGCACAGGGTGTCTAAAACCAGAAACATGTATCAAGGAATCAACTACAAGCTCCTGAGAAGATAAATCTAAGACGTACATAGATCTTTCGAAGAGACACCAGAAAGGTTGTGTAGCAGGCAAGAAGAAGCACCTTTTCTTTTATTTGTTGTTGTTGCCTAGAATGGCTGAATGCTTGAAAGGTTATGAGTAGGCCACACACATGTGGTGGATAGGGCATGAATAAAGCTGATGCTTCCTGAGGCCTGCCTGCTTGTGAGTCTGTTTACGCCATTCACCTGGGCCTGGGACTCACCGGCTGAATGGGGTTGTGAAGCCACGTGGCCTGGAATGGCATCCATTACCATCCAGCCCCATCCAGCTCCATCACTAATTATTTAATACAACAATATGAATCCACCAGGACTGAACCCTAAGCATAGAAACAGAAGTAGCCCTTAGCACTACCAAGTAAAACCCAAATCTTGTTTTTTCTATTTTCTCTGATCAAAAAAAAAATTAGAAAAATTAGAATTGGGGCCAGAGAGATAGCACAGCAGTGTTTGCCTTGCAAACAGCCAATCCAGGACCTAAGGTGGTTGATTCGAATCCCGGTGTCCCATATGGTCCCCTGTGCCTGCCAGGAGCTATTTCTGAGCAGACAGCCAGGAGTAAACCCTGAGCACTGTCGGGTGTGGCCCAAAAACCAAAAAAAAAGAAAAAAAAAGAAAAATTAGAATCACATAAATCCTCAATAAGGCAAAGACTGTGACTGAGGCCTAAGCATGACACTGTTGGGCCCTACATATCGCACTCCTCCAACCCTCTGTTTTGCCTGTACTTCGTCTGAGTTATGCTAAATTCTCATCACTTTCACCAGAATTATATGTCCAGGATACAAAACTTTTATGTTTACTTAGAAAAAACTAATATTTATATACCATGAAATACCTGGCTATAAAAAACAATGATATCCTGAAATTCTTTACAACTTGAATGAACTTGGTATCAAACAACTTGGTATTATGCTGAGAAAAGTGAGTCAAAAGGAGAACAAATATTCAATGACCTTTTTCATATGTGGAGTATAAGAGACATAGTAAGGAAATAGACAATGACCAATAACAGACTTTGAGAGTAAGACTATAAAATTGAGCTTAACGTGTGGCTGGGGCAGAGAGATAAGAGGTGAACAGGGGGGACTTGGAGACAGTGGTGGAGAGATGCTGCTACTCTTGTGGTAGATGTGATTTTAGCAACACTGCATTCCTGAAACATTCATTTCACAGTCTTATCAATAACAGTGGCTAAATTAAAGTAACTTTAAAATGGGAAGTAAAATTTACTTAGGACTCATACATGTATTACCTTATAATTGTATCGTGTCTGCTTTTCTAGGTAACCAGAACTTCTGGAAGCAAATAATTATATCTGTAAATGCCTGTTGCTCTGGGAAGTGAAGGCCCTGCAAACAAAGGTCTGGAGTGATGCTTTGCAAGCCCAGTCAGAGCTACAGAGCTGACCACTAATGCTAGTCTGTCTGGTTACTCCCATTGAGTGCTGATCAGCCTGCAAACCACAGCCACAATAAGAGAGGAGAGTGGTCATATTGGCATTTCTAGTGCTATTTCCCAAACCTTATCTAAGTATCAGGTCACTCAGGGAGACTTTTTCAATACTTATTTCCAGGTCCTATCCCTACAACTCCTGCTTCTGTAGAGGTGAGGGCCACACTGGGACTTTATTCTGTATGATGTATCCCAGATGTTCCTAAGATTCAGGGCAACTTGGGAATCCGTGACCTAGAAAATCAGAAATGCAAATTACAGAAAACTCACTTAAAATTCTAAATCCTCATTTCTGGCAAACACACAATCTTTGGCCTCATTGGGAACAGAAAGGACCTGGCCTAGAAATATTAATACAAACAGCTAAAATAACAACTCACTTTGCATGACCTTCATATAAATAAGAGAAACACACAATTGTAACATGTGAAATATAAAGTTAGATGGAATGACATATTGCTTTTGAAAGCCAAGTATGCTTTTAGTAAGTGAGGAGGTAGCGCAGAGGTCATAATTGCATACCGTGTGCAAGACCCTGACCAGCATCACCTGCCTACTGTCCACCGTTGCCCACCAACCATTTGATGTGACCACAATTTCCTCGACCTCATTGCATCAGAACAGTATCAACTTATTCGACCTAAGAATGTTATAGTTAAGTATAGTTGGTCAAATGTAAACAAAAAATATCTTGGGAAATAACTCTAAAATAAAAATGCCTTGGGGCAGCTTTGCAAGAAGGGGAAGTTGCTGGTTCTTTACCAGCTCTTCACTGCTCACCTCCTGCACTCCCCAACACAAAGCTGCCAACACTTGCAGGATGAAACTTTAGAAATCAAACAGAAACCCCTGTAAAAAATTGTTTCCTTGCTTAGCATCTGGGGAGAGGGGTGCAATATGTTTACTGCTTCTATTCAGCCCTGAGCAACAACCAGGTAAACCAAAAAGAGGTAGATTCTAATTGCTTCAGCAGAAGAAAAATGTGTTAATTAACTGACCTTAATAATTCATATATCTCCTAACCCAGGGATCATTCAGCTTGCACCCAGAGCCTGGCATCAGAATAAAGGATAGTCAGATGATCTCAGGGACAGCCTCTTTGCAGAGAGATGATCTATTTTTGTTTGCTCAAGAATAAATCTACTCCCTCCAAAATGATTGAAGAACCTTTCTGCAGATTACGGGTTTGCGATAATACCTGATTCCTCCAATTTCCTCTGCTCCTCTGGGAGATGTGAAATATTTTTGGAATCTCAACAGCCTAACACATTAATTAGATTTCATTATGCCAGCTGCTGATTGGAACATTATACAGTAAAAAGGAATGCGGGAGTGTGTATCCTCTATAGACTTCCAGATGAGGCGGGGGGAGTAAGTGGGGGGGGGGAACGATAGAGAGGCTGGCTCTTCTAGGGAGTCAGCAGAACCATCCAAATCAGTTTCTCACTCACACACGCCACTGTATAGAAAACAGCCAGGCAAAGAATTCAACAGGCCTCAGCCTCTGAAGTCATTCTGAGAAAGAGAAAGAAAGCATTGCTGGTGGCTTTATTTTCAAACATAGTGGAAACCCTGGGTCAACAAATCAATTACATTGGCCTTCTTCAATTCTTAGCCTGCAGGAGGTGGAAACTGATTTTAACTCCACAAAGAAGGGCGTAATGAGTCACAATACATTTTCCAAATTGTCAGCCATCATAGAGGCACCATAGACAGAGAAGCACACATGTAGAAGCAGGGGTTATGTCGCAGAAGGTGACAGGAAGATGAAGAAAAATTACCATGTGGTCCTCCATAGAACTTGACTAGGATAGTGGAAGAAGAGTTTCCATTCTGGGCAGCAATGCCAGCCTATCAAGCTAAAGCTTGATAAAGCTTGTTTAAAGCTTAAGCAGCACAGGGCCACGGGTAAGTCCCAGAGTCAGCAGCAAGGTCAGGGGTACCTGTCTCCCCAGCAGAGGGCTCATGCCTAGGGCCAGGTTAGATGTGTTAATATGCTTGGGGTGGGGGGCATTGGCATGTAGTTCCCTCTCCCTGGGCTCCTACATGTGATGTGTACAATCATGGGAGAAGCTGGAATTACTCTGCTAGAGCTAAGACACTTCAGGGAGTCAAGAGAGGCATGAGTGTTCCTTTGGGAATCCCATAGGAGAACTTGTCCTGCTGATACCTGGATCACAGGGTCTGGCTTTTAGAGCTCATGGAACTATCATTTCTGAAGGACTAAGTCACCCAAGCTCTGGTAGTATTTTACTGCAACCCTAGGAAATGAATCCATTGGCCAGAAAAAAAAGGCTATTGTTTGGTTGATTTTTAGTTGTTTTTGTTGCTTTAGGTATTGTTTTATTTGAGGGTAGGTACTGGTTGGTACTAAGCAGCTAAGGGTTATTCTTGAATGGCTTGCATAGAGATCACTTCTGGGTGTCTAGGATCGATCTTAGGCTCCAACCCAGTCTCTCAACCATCAAGCTTGTGCTCCAGCACTTTGCACTATCTCCCCAGACAAAGGAAGAAGATCTGAATGGGTGGAAGAAGGCTTGATGACCCAGGTCTCAATTCCCAAAGCTCAATTCTATGCCATTAACTAATCGGCTCTTCAAGCCTATTTTTGCATTTACAAACTAATGTTACTGTCCATGGTGTAGTATGAGGACTAAATGAAATGGCACTTTAACCCCATATAGTTAACCCATGCCCAACACAGAGCAAACATGCAAGAATTGTGAGTTAATTATAAAATAAGGGGTTTCAGAGTCTATTTAGCAAACTGTGGGTGACAGCGCTTATCCATTTGCCATGTTTTCCCACTTAAATTTCAATGTACTGCCTTGATACACCCCCATGGATTGAAATACACATTTTCTACCATGAGGGCCAAAGTTATTTATCTGAATGACTGATTCACAAATATCACAGTGCTCCTCCAATCCTTCTTTCCATATCACTGCTTTGCAGAATCACTCCTGGCTAGCAGATCCTCCAGCCATCCCTCTCTCTTGGCATCCCTATCCATCTCCACCCACAGCCTCCCCTCCAGGGAAGGTGCCTTTTCCTCTTTGCCCTTTCTGTCAGCCTCATCCACCTTCAGCTATAAATCTTCTATGCTCTGCAACTGTTCTGCTTGGCACAATCTCCCCTGTGGACATTCCTTCTTGCTTTAAGGTCCTTCTCATTCGACCCTCTCCTCAACCAATTAAGCGAATGGAGGTGACAGCTTCCCACTCACACCTAAACATTATCCACTACCTTGTAACCCTAACCCACTCACCACTAATGAAAATAAGCCTGGAAATACAGAATGAGTCAGACTAATTCAGCTCTTCTTATAGAAAGGCTGTCTCCACAGCCTGTGCAAAAACTCAGCATATGCAACATAGGGAGTACTGTGTGGGTGATAGTTCATGAGAGAAAGCTGTTGAAATGTGACCTGGACCTGTCACCTTCCTTCCATCAATGTGTGTCTCCCATGGGAAAAGCAGAGGTAGGCAGTGAGTAATCCTACAAACACACAGCAAACTAGCCAAGTTATCCAACCAACTCTGAGTTTCAACCTTCATTACAGGGAGTGGGATTTCCCTCACCTCCCTTAGAAGCAAGGAATGGACGAAATCAAATTCAGCAGTGCAAATATATGCGCAAGAAGTTCTTTTATCCTTCCCAAAATTTTGGCCTCTGTCACAGGAAGATAATAGGTTATTCTTACTTTTACCTGCCAAGGCCTCTGTTTTTTATTTTGAGGCCTATTGGTGGTAGTCCACTGGAATCTCATAATGCAACCAAGCATAAATACACTTATACACACAAAAATAACTAAAGTAACAATAACAAATAATAAAATAATAAAAAGTAACAATAACTCACGACCTCTCCTGACAATAGTGATTGGTCTAGGAATAGACACAATTGCATATGGTGATAGGAAGACTCGGGATCAGAGAATTGCCTTTGATGCTGTAGTTGCTGAACAAGAAGGGTGTTCATTAGCTATCTTTAGCTGTCTTCTTTATCTTATTGAGAACCTGTCTACTGGAGCCCAATACTGAGAGAGAACGTAGAGTTGAGACTGGAAAGGCCCATGCAAAGCCTTGTGGATATTATTTAAACTTTTCAGTTCAGCCAAGTTTAAGGTAGTATCTATCTTCCACCTCCTCTCTGCATCCTGGGGACAGGAGACATTTACAAAATTCAACACAATTGAGGGTAGATCTCTAGCACTTGTGACCTTAAGTGATATTTAGCTGATTGGTAGCTATAAAGGATGTTTACACTATACTAATTTTATTCCCTATTTTAGTGATGTTTTTTAATTATTAAGTAACCGTGAGATGCAGAGTTTAAAAATTGTTGACAGTGGGTTTCAGTCATGCAATTTTCCAAAACCCATACCTTTAACCAGTATTCATTTCTGACCACCATTTCCCCAATTACTGTTCCCCCATCCCATCCTCATTCACATCCCCACCCCCAACCTGCCTCTCTCCTCTCTTTTCTCCCTCCTTCTTTCTCCCTCTCTCTCTCCCTTTACCTCTTATATCCCCCACTCCCCAAGTGAAATTCCAGCAGGACGTAGCTGCCCAAGGCACTTTCACCAACCATGCTGGCATTTTGATCTAGGGCTCCTGGTCTCCAGAACTGAAAGAAAATGCATTATGTTGCTGAAGACACCTGGCTTAGGTGTGGGATTGTGCTATGACAGACCAACTAGAGTAAGACACACTAACCTAAGAACACAACCAAGCACATGGAAAATCTTCAGGGAATGAAACAAACTCCAAACATTGAGAAAACTGTTTTCCCACTTCAACCAAGCAAAGAGAGGAAGGGCAAAAACAGAGCGTTTTGCTGAATGACTCAGAATGCCCTTGCATTTGTCCACAAAGTCCTAGTAATCCTTAAATCCCAGTGTTTGTTTTGCCTCTATAGCATCCTCCCAACTAGGGATTCCAGCTCAAACCCTCAAAAAAAGTCAAGTGCTCAGGGGGCCTTGGTGCTAAACATAGGCTTCATTGCTTTGCCCTCTCACGTGGCTCCTTACCACCCTGCTGATTTCCAGGCTCCTCAGCAGACTATCAGAATCTGAAATGAGAGGGGGGTTCTCTCTCTGGAAACACTCCATTTCTAAGGAGCATCCCCAGGCCCCAAACTGTTGCAGGGCAGGTCTTGAGGAAGCCATTTAGAGTGTCGTCCCCCCCCAAAACCTGGTATCTTCCTTACACAAAAGCCTTAATCTGAGAGACAAAAGGTAGGTATTTTAAATGCAAAAGAAACCCATCCTCTTTCCAGACTTAATTAGCTTGAGTGAGACTCCGGATCATGTTTTGCTGATGATTATACCTGGACCTCTTGCATTCCTCTGACTCACTGACTCGTCAGTGAAAGACCCATGATTTCACTAAGAGTATATGTTTCTCTAAAACATGAGCCCAAATCTTGGCTTATTTGTCAAGCCCATTTTCTTCCTTGAACACATATATTGCTTGCTTGTCTCTATGTTTCTTTGTCTATTTCCACTGTGGAGAAGTCTATATCTCTCCTGAACATGTACTTCTCCCTTTCTGACCCCTTATATATAGAATTCTATAGATAAAACTATTTTTAATTGAAAACTATCTTTTCTCCCATACACACATACACACACACACACACACACACACACACACACACACGCACGCGCGCACACACACACACACACACACTCACACACAAAATCTTGGATGTTGAGGTAAAAAGAGAAGCTCCCTTCAAGACCTCTTATTTTACAGTGAGGTTATAAAACAAACAAAAAAAACTGCACTAGAAGAAGGATCATCACTTCACTCTCTTCTAGTCAAGGCCAGAGACACAGACATGAGTCTCTATGAGGTTGAGACCCATTGACTAAACTTCATTTCAGGGAGTTCTGAGAGAAGAAGGGAAGGGAAATATAAAAGAGCAAAAAAAGGTTAGCCCTGACTAGTCAGCTTGGGAGAGAAAGCCTGGCTTCAGGAACAACCTCCTTCAAAAATTTCTCTACTCACTCAAAGGGCTGTTGAGTCATGGAAAATCCCCAGAAACAGGACAGTTAGGGGGCTCTTTACAATTAGGCATCAGTAGAGATTCTCAATGTTTTATGAATGCTACAAGTTTCCATGCCCTGCTTTTTTCCAGGACCACATGGTGAGGAGAAAAGACCCCTGCCTCCTGCCACAGCCCATCATGTCATCATTCAGCTATAAGGCTGACGGTGTGTGTTTGCTTGACACACTCCAGGGACAACGGCTGGGGCTGTGCTGAGTCCCTGTTGGCAACCCTGGTGTCCACTCTGACTTAATTTATGCTGCTATCAACAGGAAGGCTGTGGGCAGAAGCAAGGGCAATTCAGTGATTGTTGTAGACTAGAGGAGGGCTCAGGGGTCCTGGAAAATTTAGCTTGGTAGGAGAAAATGCAGAAAGCAGAAGAAATCCCAGGGGAGACATTATAGCTCTGTTAAGGTTTCTTTACAAAGGAAACTGGTAGGCAATTTTAGGGTAGAGCTAAATTAGAAATATGTATAGAAAGTGTTAGCTAGAAAAGAAAAGTTTGGAAATTACCAGGGGAGAGGGAAAGTTAACTGAGCTATGTTCCTGTGTACTGGATGGAGACCTACCACAGCAACAGGATTTACACTGAAATGGGATGGAAAATACCCTGTGAACAGCAAAATTAAAATATAGTGTTTGGGCCCGGAGAGATAGCACAGCGGTGTTTGCCTTGCAAGCAGCCGATCCAGGACCAAAGGTGGTTGGTTCGAATCCCGGTGTCCCATATGGTCCCCCGTGCCTGCCAGGAGCTATTTCTGAGCAGACAGCCAGGAGTAACCCCTGAGCACCGCTGGGTGTGGCCCAAAAAAATATATAGTGTTGATTTTATTAATGACAAAATGAATCACATCAATGTGATAGATCAAACTTTCTAACATCCTTAAAGAGAATGGCCCAGAGAGAAATGAATTTGTTAGTCAGGACATTTGCAAAGAGTGATTCCTCAGCAGTGATCTGTGAAGGACTCTTCACTGTCCATTTTTTTGTGGGAGTTTTGCAGGTCAGGTAAGCATGTTTCTAGTGCTTGTACCTGCTGCTTTTTCCACCTGTGCATTTAGCACATGCTCCCATGTCCAGCTCACTGAGGCAATCTATTCTTCTCTACACTTGTCATGCTGAAGTAAGTTCAGGTCTTGGGGTGCTGAACCAACATCTCAAACTCCAAAACTGAATTAATGAATGCTTTACTTTCTTACACTACTCCTTACCTCCCCGCCCAGTCAACTTGTGGACTATGAGTTGTCAATATTAAAGTGCTCTTTCAGTCACCAGATTGACTGCATTATGCCATTTTTTCTTATTTTGCCTCCAGTAATCTGAATCCTACTATGGATTATATATATTCAAAGAGATATTTGATTCTTTTCCTGGATTCCTGGAAGGTGTTCATTCTATCTATTTCTAAAATGCTCTGCTCTACATGGGAGTGGGAAGAAAATTTTGAACTACACCCAAAAATATCTAACAGTAGAATATATGGGGCACTAGACAGGAAATGGGTTAAGAGGTGTTTAAAGAAGTTCAAGAGTTAGCTCTAGAAGCAGGAGTGAGACCCAGACATTACTGCTAGCCTCACACATCATCCCCAGAGCAAAATATCCCAGAGCAAAAATCCCCAGTAAAAAATAATGCCTACGCACCAAACCAGAAGTTTGACCTCTCTAAAAAAGGATTTTTCAAAGATGGCCACAGAGAAACTAAAGAAATAATACAGAAAGAATATGCTTGCTAGCCTTGAATGCAGGCAATCCTGATTGAAATTCCCAGCACCACATACTATCTCTTAGCATCATTTCAGGTCACTTGAACAAGCCCTGGACATTGCTGAACACACCCACAAATAAAAACAAAAGCACCCAAACAAAGATAGCCACAATAATATTATTTATTCCCATGCTTTTTGGAAGGCTGAGCTAACTGAATATGAATTTATTCCAAAACTGCCATGTGATGATGAAGTCCAGATCACAGGGAAAGGACACAATCTTTGAGGGACATCTGCTGCCAGACACCACATATAAGAAACACCACCAAGAATTCCACCTAGTAAGTTATACCACTCTTGAGTCTTTGGAGATGACTTTCTTGGCATTGTGAAGCAAAGAACACAGTGTCTGTGGATTATAATCAAATAGGAGTGTAGATTTCTATCTGTGTTCAGTTTGCTATGCAGCATTTCTAACTGATATACTTTCCTGGCCTCTCAGGGCCAGGTTAGGCTCCTGGAATCTGGACTCTCACAATTGCTAATGCCTTTCCTATCCTGACTTTCCACACTGAAACATCATTGCCAGCCTTCTCATCTCTATGCTTTGCTACATCTTGTCTGTAAAATCAGGGACATTTTCCTTATGTACCTGTCTCTCTACAGTGTGTTTGATGTACATTGTGCCTAGCCAAAAAAAAAAAAAATAAGCAAGATCCGACAATGCTTCTCTATAGAGAAGCATTCTCCATAGAGAAGCATTGAGAGTCCTATGGAAGACTTGCCCAAAACATCACAAAACAGGAGAAAGAATTCAGAACATGCATTTTTGAGAACTGGATATAACCTCCTCTCTATTCAGAGAAGCACTGCAGGTCATTGAATGTTAAAAAGAGTCTCAGTCCAATTCCACTACAAAACCAGCTTTCAATTTGTGAATTTTTCATGAAAGTAAAGCAAGCTCTGCATTGGAAGAAAGATCCAGATAGCAAAAAGGCTAAAAGGTCAGGGCACTAGCTCTGGGTGGCAAATTATATTGTGAGTTCAGACCACAAAGGGACTCAGGGAGAGAAACAATGTCTAGTCACTCTCTATCCAAGTCCTAAAATTAATTATTAATCATAGAACCTGATCCAATTCTATAGAGGCTAGAACTGAATCTTGTTATCAACAAAGGCCTTTATAGTGCTCAAACGATTTAGGGGAAAGAGCCAAGGTGTCATACTGGGAATACTAAAAAGGTCAGAAAAGTTCATTTTCTGGATAAGGAAAAAATTAAAGAAGTTTATCTAAAAAAGCAAGGTACTATATAGAGAAACTTAATGAATGCAAACAATTTAATTTGCTCGCCAAGTACATACTTTAAAAAAAGCACAAGGAATTTTATCTAATATCATTTTATAATTAAAAGTGCTAAAAATTTAGAAATGTGTTTTTTGGGACATAAAATAATTATTACTATGGACACAGCAACATTTAAACAGAGACATGGAAGGTTTAATGTTAAAGTTTAAGGGTTTTTTTGTTTTTGTTTCTTTATTGGGGGGTTCACACCCGGCAGTGCCCAGGGGTTACTCCTGGCTCTTTGCTCGGAAATCGCTCCTGGCAGGCTCAGGGGACCATATGGGATGCCGGATTCGAACCACCGACCTTCTGCATGAAAGGCAAACACCTTACCTTCATGCTATCTTTCTGGCTCCGAAGTTTAAGATTTTAAGGTTTAAGTTGTTTAAGGTTAATGATACTAAGATTTCCTTACAAAGAAACTAGAAATTTAATTTTTAAAAAACCTGTCTTGACAGTAAGTAATTATATCTTTTGAGCTTTTCCTTTCTGATTCTTGGATTTTCTTTCTCAGAAGCACCAAAGGAAGTTGCTAATAAAATAGTTAATTCTGATACATACTGGAGTGACATACTTAGTAAAATGAGATACTATAGTAGATATTATAGTTGTTTTTATATGGTTTTTTGTTTTGTTTTGTTTTGTTTTTGGGTCACACCCAGCTGTGCTCAGGAGTTACTCCTGGCTCTGTGCTCAGAAATCACTCCTAGCAGGCTCGGGGAACCATATGAGATGCCGGGATTCGAACCACTGTCCTTCTGCATGCAAGGCAAATGCCTTACCTCCATGCTATCTCTCTGGCCCATTTTTATATATGTTTAAATATAACTTAGATAATAATTATAAAAAGTTAGAAGTTGTAACTGCAGTCAGGCAGAGACGTTCAAGACAGTTTCTTAAAAAGTAAAGAAACAGTAAGAGTGGTCTAAGCAAGAGCACAACAAGTAGGGCACTTGCCTTGCACACCACCTATCTGGGTTCAATTACCAGCATCCCATATGGTCCCCTGAGCACTGGCAGGAATAACTTCTGAGCACAGAGCCAGGAGTAATCTCTGTGCAGTGCCAAATGTGGCAAAAACAAAAAAAGGAAAATAGGGCCCGGAGAGATAGCACAGCGACATTTGCCTTGCAAGCAGCTGATCCAGGACCAAAGGTGGTTGGTTCAAATCCCGGTGTCCCATATGATCCCCCATGCCTGCCAGGAGCTATTTCTGAGCAGATAGCCAGGAGTAACCCCTGAGCACCGCCGGGTGTGGCCCAAAAACAAAAACGAAAACAAAAACAAAAAGGAAAATAAAAGAAATAGTTCAGAGGCTGGAAAGAAAGCTCAATGAGCTGTAACAGATGCTGTCATGCAGAAGGCCACGATCTGGTTCCCTCCACTGAACATCACCAGGAATAACCCCTGATACTCTGGTCTAGTAGAGCTTCTGAGCATCGTAATGTGGCCCAAAACCGAAAGGAAAATAGTAAAAAAAAAAACAAAAAAAAAAACTGTACAAATATTTTCTAATATGACAAAATATATATGATATAGAATTCCACAGATAAGAAAGTTTATAAATTGCATATTAACTCCCTGTAAGGCTGTTCTCTACAAGCTCTGTTTTATTCTGAAAATGTAGAGTTTTAAAATTACTTTTTGGGGGGACTACTTCAAGCAGTAGGAGTGATTTTCTGGGGGCCAGAGAGCTAGTACAATGAGTAATATCCTTGCCTTGGAGTCCTATATGGTCTACCTGAGCCGCACCAGATGTGATTCATAAGCAAAGAGTAGGAGTAACTAACCTCTAAACAGGTGTGACCCAAAAGAGAGCAAAATAAAAACAGAAAGATATTTTTGCTTTTTAGCAAGAAAAACAATCTTTTTAATTGATGTGTTGTCTTATTATTAGTCAATTTCTATTTTATTTCAACTCTTAATTAAGTAACTTCCCCTCCTCCAAACATTTTGAAACTTATGGCCATGGCAAAATTCTACCACCTAGTGGAAAAACTCTTCATTCTTAAATATAAAAAAAAAAAAAAAAGTTAATACATCTGTGGTCAATCAATAAAAAAAAAAGAGGTGTTTATTTTGGCTTCAGCAGTTTCGGCAATATTACTACTTCTTAGGCATATCTGAAGACTGTGAAGGTCTTTTTTCCATTATTAGGATTTTGTCTCCTTTTGTATTCACAACACCAAGATACAGGCACAAGTGAGTGACACCAGGCACAGTTCTAATCTTTTGCACATTCTGCATAATAAATCTATATATGTCCATGGGAGTCATTCAAATTGAGAGTCAGATCCTTTTGTCTCATTTATTTCAAGTCATCACTATGATTTTACCAAATGATTTAGAACCTGTCAGAAGCTCTCTGTTCTTTTGTATAATTAGCATGAAATTGAAGATCACACATACATACTAGTTCTACAATAGCAAACCCAGCACACTTATCAAAGCATGTAAAATGAGTGAGAGTAGTCCACTATTCCAGTTGTAGCCAACACTTCTATGCCTAAACCCTATATGTCAAACCTATTAATGATTTAACAATATCTTTAATGATTATGTATGTACTTAAATCATTTTGGGTGGAGTTTTACATTCGACTTAGGTGGTTGATTGAAAGATGCAGGCTGTATAACCAAGTTGTCTAGGTGCAAGCAATAACCCACATTGCATGCAAAAAAAAAAGCAAACCCACTAAAAGCTAAATGGTAATACTGGTCATATTATAAGGAGTTAATGAAGTGAGTCAACTGAAAACACTCTAATGCACTTGCTCATAGTTCAAAAGTCTTGGTTGCTCTTAATTATCCAGTCTTCTCAAGGGAGTTTCCAAGTTTAATACCATTCTTATTGGGTCCTAGATGAAGCCCAACTCCTAGTCCTTGTCTTGCTGTCATCTTCTTAACTCTCTGTCTGGTACTAAAATTAACCCCTAAATAACTATTCTAGCACCTTTCTCAAATTTATGGAGTGGAGTCTTCTTCCAGTATAGTCTATTTATCACAATAATTAGATAATAATTCAATATTTATTCACATATTTACATAAATTTTCCAAAGCATCACTTAGGCTTACTATCCCATAATGGGCACTAGTGTTGAAGGTACGAAAGCTTTCATATAAATTCTGGTCTAAATAGTAATAAAGAAATTATGGTCTGAAGATTGACTAACGCAATGGAGAAGGAAAGAAGAAAGGATAAAGTAAAGTAAGTTACAATTTTCCTGGGAGACCTAGTCATTTCAGCACTAAATCTACATGAGTTTCCATTGAAAGAAAGCAACTTATTTCCACTTCTCTATATTCTCCTTCTTCCAGAGGGGATTTTGGTTTAAGTTTTCCTAAAATTCCTGAGACATAGAAAGAATATTTTCAGAATCCTAATTTCCTGGCACATACATGTTCCTTCTTTTCTGCTCATCAGTTTGACTATACAGGTGTTTGCACATCTCTTATGTTATTTGAATTACTCACTTTGGAATTCCTGTACCATGAAATAGAGTGACCTATATCCCCCATCATCATCTGTTTTCAAATTTCACACCCTAGCAATTACCTACTCACCTTTCTATCTAATATATGAATGCCCTGTACTTTAAATATGTCTTCTCTTTCCTCCTACCTCTGCAGTCAAGGAAAATGATGGCTATCTATGGTCAACAGATTCCTTCCTGCCTTTATAAGGCCTTTTAAAAAATCTTAGCTTTTGTTAATTGTCTTTTTTTTAAATAAAAAATACAGGAACTTAAAAAGATATATGCACACTTACATTTATTGCATCACTAAGCACAAAGGTTAGGCTATGGAAACAACCTAGATGTCCAATAATAGATGATTGAATGAAGAAGTTACGTATATTCATAGTCAAATACTACACTGCTGTAAAAAAAAAAAGATGAAATCATGCAGTTGGCTTCACTATGGATGGAACAGGAAGGTGTCACATTAAACAAAGTAAGAGAGAGAGAGGAGAGAGAGAAGAGAGAGAGGAGAGAGTGAGAGAGAGAGAGAGAAAAGAATAAATACAGGCCACTCTCACTTATCTGTGGGACAGACACAAAACAAGGGTACTGACAGTACTACACCTTTTGCAAATCTAAAAAACCCTTTAGCCCTTTTGTTTAAAAACATTATATTTACTGAATACAGAATATTGGGTGGACAGCAGTTGTTATTAAAATGCCATTACTTTAAAGCTACTATTCCACTATCTTCCCATTTATATTATTTCCATTAATAAATCTGTAATCCTTCTTCTACTATGTCTTATTTTCCCTAGAGACTTTTATGATTTTTTTCTTACTGATTTTGTGGGAAAATTGATGACTATTATATGCATTTTAAAATGCTTATTGTATTTGAATTTTATTGAATTCTTGAGTCAAGGGATTTTTAAATTTCCCTCACATTTAAAAAAATGTGGGTACTTACTCTTTCTAATACTTGTTTTTCCCTTTAAGGATTCTAATTATGCAAATATTAGATTGTATCCTGCAGCTTATTGGTGTTGTTTACTTTTACTGGTTTTCTTTTCTCTGTATGCTTTTTAAAATTATTTCTATTGCAGAACCAAGAGTAATCCATGAGCACTGCTGGATATGACCCAAAAACCAATCAAAATATAAACATTACCTGGCACAGACCTGCTTGCTCTACAAGTGCTATCAGAGAGTCCTCTTTCAGGAAACTTCCAACAACCCAAAAGAACCATCAGTTCCTCACCAGAGCCAGTTCCCTGCCTTAACTATATTCTCACCTTTTTCACGTGATTAGTTAACACAGTAATTACTCTCATAAACAAGAACTGGACACTGTTTTGTTCAATATTTTCCAGCAGTGTGTGAGCTATTATTCGTGTTTTATAGATGAAGTGACCCCCAACCCATAAAAGGTAATTAACTTGGCCAAGGTCACATGGCTTCAGAGCCACTGGACTAGATTTGAAGATGAGTTCTTCAATGAAGAAGTTCAGAGTCATCACCCTATTCAAGTGGCCTTTTAGTCTGAAGGCCATTTTCTGAATAGCACTCCAGATGTCCTGTTTGTTCTCCTTCCAACATCACACCCTCTGTGCTTTCTTCTACCATCTAGTCTTTCCTTTCAGACTGGCCTCCTTCCCCTGAAATAATCCACTACCACCAGGGGTCTCTCCTCACCTATTGCATCTCTGTTCCAACTACAAATCAGAGGTAATTGTAGGCAGACAGGAAACTGTTGCTTGCCTGAGTTAATTGAACAAATCCCCATTATTGAGCAATGTATTAGCTGAGAATACCCAGATGAGAAAGTCCAATGGAGGGTACAACATGAGTATATAATTATCAGAGATATCATAAAGCAGGGGTCTCAAACTCGTGGCCCGCGGGCCGTTTGTGGCCCTCCGTACAACATTTTGTGGCCCGCGGCTGGCCTTCAAATATCGCAATATTCGCGATTATTCGCTTATGGAATAATCGCAATAAAAATCGCATTAGTAAGAAAAAAATCGCATTAAACCTTCGCATACCCCGAGCAGTTCCGTTCGGGGTATGCAAATGTTTAATGAGATTTTTTGCGATTTTTTTTCTTACTAATGCGATTTTTTATTGCGAATATTCGGTAAGCGAAATCCCTTATGCGGCCCTGCCTCACCCCGACTTTGCCTCCTGCGGCCCCCAGGTAAATTGAGTTTGAGACACCTGTCATAGAGGTTCAAATAAGACTCTAGGCTCAGAGGAGGAATAGATTACATCAAGATGATGAAAAAACGATTATGAAGATTATTGACAAGCTCTAAGAAAAGAACCTATATTTAGAAGAACATCTGCACTGAAAGCTTTCTTTTTTTTTTTTTTTTTTTTTGGATTTTGGGCCACACCCAGTGACAGTAAGAGGTGGTTACTCCTGGCTATCCCCTCAGAAATCGATCCTGGCTTGGGGGGACCATATAAGATGCCGGGGGATTGAACCGTGGTTCGTCCTAGGTCAGCACATGCAAGGCAAACACCCTGCCATTTGCGCCACTACTCTGGCCCCTGAAAGCTTTATCTTTTCAGCTATTCTTATTTTGTTGATGCAACATTAGCTTACTAGAATGTAAATGTTTGTGTTTGGGTACAGAGTTACTGCACCCACTCAACCATCAGAATATCAATATTGCTCCTGAATTAAGACTTTTAAAAGGTCCTTAAATGTATCACAAAAGTTATCTACTGTCACTAATGCTATCTAACCTACCTACGGCTACCAAAGTCTTTTCAGCACTTTTTTCTATAAGAAAATGGCTTTGAGCCTTTCGGTGAATTTAAAATGATTTAGATACTGAATCCTATATCACAAATAATTTTAGGAACAGCAAGGGTTTTCTTAAACCATACATTATGTTGCAGTGCCTGGGACCCAATCAGAGTTGACTGCTTTCAAGGAAAGCATGTTAAGCCCTGAACTCTCTCTCTCAATTCCAACAACTCACAAATATTGAAGAAGTTTGCTAAACAGGAAGGAGTATTCATTGAATGGATAGTAGATTTCTAACATAGTTAGAGTCTATTCACAGCAATTATTTGGGGGACATAGAAAAATGGGCCTTTTTGACACTTGAAAATCCTTAATTAAATTACTAACTGATTTTTCATTGTTTGACCTGTTTCTTTTAGTCAGATTGCTAGAGTCCGAGTTGACACCCATGTAGGTGCTGAGAGTCAAAGACCACCTCCGATTATGCAAGGTGCAAAAGGGAGTTTATTTGACTAGCCAAGGTCCCACCTCATTCAACAAAGGGATTCTTGGCAAAGACCTCAGGTCAAATCTTCAAGCATTATATATAGAAATCACAAGCAGTAACAATACAATCATTTCAGTATATAGATGTCTTAATCACTGATTTTTCTGGTTCAACTTTGGTTGTCTAGGGATACTCTGATTCAAACCCTGGCTGTCAAGGGATACTCTTATTCAAACCTTGGTTGTCAACAAATATTCTGCTTTTCGAACTCTGGCTGTCAAGGGATATTCTGATTCTAACTTTGGTTGTTAAGGGAGCCTTTTCAGATAGAACATTCCAAGCTCACTCAACTCCTAGTTTCTTATTCCTGGAGGGCACCAACTTTGGTTTTATTTCTGAGTTAACTCTCTTTCTCTATCTCTCTCTCTCAATCACACACACCCTCTCACACACACACATACACACACACTCTCTCTCTTTCTCTCTTTGCCTTCAGCTTGGAGTGTAAAAGTACACTTTACTAGGGTTTTGGCTTTTCTTAGCCTAGAAGTCCTTATCATGGACTTGGGGGGAGAATCTTGGTTCTTACAAGATGATGAATGTTGTGTGGCAATGGTCTATAATATATTCATGAAGAATATTCCTGATGGAATATGCCTGTGAATAAATTTCTTGAAGGATTCATGCATGAATAATGAATTATGTTTCAAAATGTGAAGGGGCAGAAGAGTCAGAGGCCAAGAAGCAAAGCAACATTTGGACTGTGATTCATTCCCATAGTTTGTTCTTTCTTCCTCTCCCCAAGAAGACACCAAATACCTAACTCCATCTGTCTGGGAAAACTTGAAAGGCTCTAGCATTGCAGGTGGCCTCTGTATCATCAACCATGTTTTCTCTGCTCTTATTCATCTTCTCTGCCTATTCTTCACAATCCAGACCAAGTGCAAGATGTCTGCAGGGGAAATCCTGAGATATTTTATTGAAGAAGAAATCAAGCAAAAGATGAAAGCTTCCCTGGGTTTCTTTCTGCTCAGTTATGTGGCTTTCCTATTTGATTTATCTTAGGTGGTGAGGGAATTTCAGAAGGAACACCCACTTGATCCTCTTGCAAAGACTGAAAAAATATCAGCTAAATTCAAGAAAAGTTTTAATCTCTCAGTAGCTCTAGAGTTGCCTGCACATCATGTGAGAGACATTGAGTCACATATGTTTTCTTCTCAGATGCTGAGGATTGATTTAACTATTTTTTCCATAGCTCATGACTGTCATTGATTTCCAACGATTTTTGACAGTTTGGTATCAGTTATTTTTATCCTACCAACTCCAAAACATAGAATTGTTTCTAAGTTATTTATGACTATGAAAAGAAATGAGACAACTGGACCAGAGAGATAGCATGGAGGTAAGGCATTTGCCTTGCAGGCAGAAGGTTGATGGTTCGAATCCCGGCATCCGGTAAGGTCCCCTGAGCCTGCCAGGAGCGATTTCTGAGCATAGAGCCAGGAGTAACCCCTGAGCGCTGCCAGATGTGACCCCCCCCCAAAAAAAAGAAAGAAAAAAATGAGACAACTGACAAATCATACAAGATTTTCAATCTCCAGTGAATGTCAATATTCTGTCAAGTAACCTATAAAACAAGATAAAAACATACAAGACAAGGACCAGCAAGTGAGATGGACTATATACTGTGGATTCAGGATTAATCTCTATCACTATATAATCCCCCAAACACCACGAGGAAGATACCCCTGAGCACTGAACCAGAAATAGCACCCAAGCACACCAGAGTGACTCCTATACTTTTCACAAAACAAGGTAAGAGATTCCTATTCAAATAAAAACAAGAGGCCAACAACATAACTCAGCAGTAGAGCTTTTGCTATGCATAGCCCAGATTTTTTCCCCTATATGGAAAATTAAAAAAAAAAAAAAAGTAGGGGCCGGAGAGATAGCATGGAGGTAAGGCGTTTGCCTTTCACGCAGAAGGTCATCAGTTTGAATCCCGGTGTCCCATATGGTCCCCCGTGCCTGCCAGGAGCAATTTCTGAGCATGGAGCCAGGATTAAACCCTGAGTACTGCCGGGTGTGACCCCCCCCAAAAAAAAGTAGAGTAGGGGACTGGAGCGTGGCACTAGAGGTAATGCATCTGCCTTGCAAGCGCCAGCCTAGGACAGACCATGGTTTGATCCCCTAGCATCCCATGTGGTTCCCCCAAGCCAGGAGCCATTTCTGAGCGTATAGCCAAGAATAGTAACCCCTGGCCGGGGGGTGGCGCTGGAGGTAAGGTGCCTGCCTTGCCTGCGCTAGCCTAGGACGGACCGCGGTTCGATTCCCCGGCGTCCCATATGGTCCCCCAAGAAGCCAGGAGCAACTTCTGAGCGCATAGCCAGGAGTAACCCCTGAGCGTCACAGGGTGTGGCCCCCCAAAAAAAACAAAACAAAACAAAACAAAAAAGAATAGTAACCCCTGAGTATCAAATGGTGTGGCCCAAAAGACAAAACCAAAAAAAAAAAAAAAAAAAAAAAAAAACCCTGAAGAAAAAAAAATAGAGTAGAATGGAATCTAGAGTAGTGAATAAGCAAGGGCAGAAATGACTTTCTTATGCACTCAAGTCATTGGGAGAGGACCCAAAGCACAATAACCTCTCAAAAATCAAAATAACTGTAGTTTAAATTAGTTGTGGTCTGGATTCAGGATCCAGATCTCAAGTTTAAAGATTCAATTGTTTCAGGGCAGTGAAAAGATGAACTACAGGACAGACAAGTAGCCTGGCCTGATCCATGTCTCTCATTCCCAGGGAGCTGCCAGGTGGCTCATGACAAAGCAAGAATTATTGCAAGAATAATTCTCTGAGCTCTCCAGGGGGAATTCTTCTGGCATAGGCTCCTGACTGCTTCTCCTCAGGTCTCTTCTTTCTGAGTTCCCAAAGTCTCACTCAAACTGAAACTAGCTCATATAAATTAGGAACAGACAATGACACTTGACCTTCCTTGCCTTATTCCCCACAACACTCTGCCCCAAAATCTAAAGATAAAGATAAGGACAGCTTTCTCATTTTGTTTTCTGCAAAAGCTAAATGGGTGGGTAGGGAGAGAGAGAGAGAGAGAGAGAGAGAGAGAGAGAGAGAGAGTTGCAGACAAGATGGTTATGCCTCAGTAGATCAGACCATAAGATTTTTCTCCTTTTTTGTTGTTTCTGTTTTGGGGTCATACCCGACAGAAATTAGGGGTCTAAGGGTTACTCCTGGCTTTGTGCTTAAAATTTTTTCCTGGCTGGCTCAGAGGACCATATGGGATGCAGGAATTGAACCCTGGTCCATCCCAAGTCCACTGCATGCAAACACCCTACCAATGTGCTATTACTCCCACAAGAGTGTTGTATTAAATAAATAACGATGGAGCTGGATGGCGATGGATGGAGGTGGATTTCTCTCTGCCATCCCAGGCCACATGGCTCCGCAACCCCACCCAGCCGGCGGGTCCCAGGCCCAGGTGAAGGGCTAAATCACTCACTCACAGGCAGGCATCAGGAACCATCAGCTTTATTCATGCCTATTCACCACATGTGTGTGGCCTATCTCATAACCTTTCAAGCATTCAGCCATTCTAGGCTACCCTGCATCTTAATTCCTTTCAGCCATCTTCCCTTTGGCCTCCATCCTGGTCCAAGACCAAAAGAGGCAGAGACCCTAAAGCCAGAGAGCTCAGCAGGGCCGAAAAGCCCCGAATTCCCTAGCTCCAAGGTTTATCTACCTTTTCCAAGACCCCTCCCAGGAATGGGCGGGGTCTTGCAGGTAAGGTTACACCTAATATTCAGTTCCCAAGACCCCTCCCAGAAATGGGTGGGTCTCAGGTAGCTACACCTAGATCCAGGGTCTCAGATAGGTACACTACACAGAGTATTTTATTGTTCTCTCCAGTGGCCTTAGTGGTCCTTAGTCAACCCCTTCTTTCTCAAAACAGCCTTACTCTCTCTCTCTCTCTCTCTCTCTCTCTCTCTCTCTCTCTCTCTCTCTCTCTCTCTCTCTCTCTCTCTCTCTATCTAGTAACTGCAGACAAATTCAGTCAATGCTTTTTACAACTTTGCCCCATCTCTTCCTCCTCTCCCCGAGAAAACAGATGGACTCTCTGGGGCTTGGAAAACTAAAACAGATTAACCTTATATATGTAGCTAGAGGAAATGATCACCTCTCTGGGTGTCCTTTTGCATTCCCTGGATTAAATTGTGCCAAAGCTGAAATTTTAGAACATGTTTGCACTGATAAGATTCTAGGGTGCTGGTAGACAGTATTAACCAGAGGTGACTGTGTAGTAGAAATCTTCTCATTATTAGCCCTCCTTGGTCTTTATTTCCATTTCAATAAAGTTTTTCTGCCATTTCCTGTACAGATGCATATGCATTGTATATTCCTCAATTGCACATGCTTGTCATCCTTCCTTGCATGTTATTTCATGGAAAACTACTAGAATATATATAAATAATGACATCACCCCTTCCCAGCTGAACATAAAACCAGTTTCTCTTTCTTTAAAGCTTGTCTCCAGCCTATGATAACCAGCCTTTCTACCTTAGGTTGTTTGCATGCTAATAAAGCTCTCTTTTCTAGTCAGGTATTCCTGTGTTGTTTTTTTCTAGGACAACAATAGTTCTTTGAAGAAATCAAACTACCATCTTCCAACTTACTTGTTGCCAATAACATTCTTCTCAACCTACTAAACCATCCACGGCAAGCCATTGGTGTAGTCAGTACAACAGGACCTTGGTGATTACAATGCCTTTTGCTAGCAGAATCATCCTCAGTGAACCTTCAGGAAAATTGAATAGCCCTTTAAAGCAAAAACCTATTCAGGGGAGGAGAAATGAGAGTGGAAGAAGTGAGGAAGTGGTATGCTCTTTCAATGACATCTGTGTGTCCTTTGGCAAAATATTAGTATTCCCTGAGGAGTAAATATAATATTCACACATATTCAGGTAGAGATATTCATGTTTATAATGAATCTGAGGTCCTTTCTGCCATTTCCCTGCTTTCATCAGAAAAATATTTAGGAAAAATTTTTAAAGAAATAAGCTTAGTAATTAAAGGACAAAAAAACACAAGCTAACAAAGAGTGAGGGGACTATCCCAGTCCTTAGATTTCTTCAGAGAGAGGAAATAAGAAATTGAGGGAAGTAAGCAGTGAAGGTAACACAGGCAGAGGTCAGAGGCCTGGGACACATTGGTGGTAGTGTAGGAGTGTGGTATATCTGTCTATATATCTAAACCACAGAGTCAGATATCTAAACCACAAAAATGTAAGCAATGGGGAGCCGGAGTGAATACACAGCTGTTAGGGTGTTTGCCTTAAAAGCAGCTGTCCCAAGTTTGATCCCCTGACATCCCATATGATCCCCTAAGCCTGCCAGGAGTACTTTTTGAGTGAAGAACCAGGAATAACCCTTCAGTGCCACTGGACCTAGCCCCACACCACCCCAAAAAAGTAAGCATGAGACTAAAACTACAATAACCAAACTTTAAAAAGTGCCTGTCACACATTTAAATGTTTGTCTCACTCTTAATTGTGTATTATAGCTACTTTATATATCTATACACACTTAGTGTGTATTATATACTACCAGTGATTAATACAATTTAAGTTCCCTATAGACATTTACTAATTGTTTGTGTGCTCCCTTTCCTGTTCAAGCACGCTGACTAGATTTGCTTCTTGGTCTGTTCTTGTCATCACTAAGATTTACAACCTACTCATCTTTGTTCAGCTCTTAGTATGGGTCACTCAGAGGTCCTGCTTTAGATTTCCCAATTCAAAACGACTCAGGAGGGCCTCACTGATGTTCTCTCAAGTACAGAAGCCAAATTCATTCTCTATCCTGCCACCCAGCCAGACTGAACCAACTTGTTCAAAGCATTCATTCCCAGTCCCAACCTTGCTTAATCAGTCTCAGAAGAGGAACAGACTTAGAAGGGTGTGTTCAGGAGCATAGGTAATGGGCTCCTATCTGGGGTCAAGTGCACAGGCCTGCCTGTGTCTTACTTGAAGTGTCTGGTTGAAGCTCAGTCTCCCTTTGACTCCTTTGTGGGGTTCAGAACAAGAGCAGCCCACACTGCCCAGTACAATTTACCTCCTCAATACATAGAGCTTAGTTTGTTCTGAACTGCTTTTTTAAAATAGCTATTCATCTTCACAGACGTTATCATAGGAAGTAGACATTACTTCAGCAATGTTAAATTTTATGAAGAATATTTCTTTTACCAAATAAAAATAAATGTGCACACTTCTAATGATATTTTTATTTTCCTCTTTAAAAAAAATACAGAGGATTGGAGCAATAGCCCAATGAGTAAGATACTTTCAGTGGTGGCCAACCCATATTCAATCCCTAGTAAACCATATGTTCCCCTGAGCCCACCAGGAGTGATTCCTGAGTGCTGAGCTAAGAATAAGACTTGAACACCACTGGTAGTGGCCCCAAAACTAAAGCGAGCAAACTGGAGATACAGTACTGACTGAAGGTAAACATTTGCCTTGCAAGCAAGCATGGCTTGAGTCATTCCCATAACCCTCATCCCAGCAAAGCTAGGCCCAACAATTAATGGTTAGTCACCAGCCTGTTGGTGTTTACAGGCCACAGGTCTATATCCAGCAGCACCAGGGATCAGACTCAAGATCTCATAACTCTGATCCTATGAGCCATCTCCTTGGCCCTAAAATTATGTTTCTAATCAATAGAAAAATTTTCACAATAT